>NC_054705.1:68745-167781 GCF_016097555.1 Gigantopelta aegis
GGTTTATGTTTAGAAGTTTAAAAGTAACCGCTTGATGCGTAGACATGTTTAGGAAACTGGTTTATGTTTAGAAGTTTAAAAGTAACCGCTTGATGCGTAGACATGTTTAGGAAACTGGTTTATGTTTAGAAGTTTAAAAGTAACCGCTTGATGCGTAGACATGTTTAGGAAACTGGTTTATGTTTAGAAGTTTAAAAGTAACCGCTTGATGCGTAGACATGTTTAGGAAACTGGTTTATGTTTAGAAGTTTAAAAGTAACCGCTTTATGCGTAGACATGTTTAGGAAACTGGTTTATGTTTAGAAGTTTAAAAGTAACCGCTTGATGCGTAGACATGTTTAGGAAACTGGTTTATGTTTAGAAGTTTAAAAGTAACCGCTTGATGCGTAGACATGTTTAGGAAACTGGTTTATGTTTAGAAGTTTAAAAGTAACCGCTTGATGCGTAGACATGTTTAGGAAACTGGTTTATGTTTAGAAGTTTAAAAGTAACCGCTTTATGCGTAGACATGTTTAGGAAACTGGTTTATGTTTAGAAGTTTAAAAGTAACCGCTTGATGCGTAGACATGTTTAGGAAACTGGTTTATGTTTAGAAGTTTAAAAGTAACCGCTTGATGCGTAGACATGTTTAGGAAACTGGTTTATGTTTAGAAGTTTAAAAGTAACCGCTTGATGCGTAGACATGTTTAGGAAACTGGTTTATGTTTAGAAGTTTAAAAGTAACCGCTTGATGCGTAGACATGTTTAGGAAACTGGTTTATGTTTAGAAGTTTAAAAGTAACCGCTTTATGCGTAGACATGTTTAGGAAACTGGTTTATGTTTAGAAGTTTAAAAGTAACCGCTTGATGAACAGACATGTTTAGGAAACTGGTTTATGTTTAGAAGTTTAAAAGTAACCGCTTGATGCGTAGACATGTTTAGGAAACTGGTTTATGTTTAGAAGTTTAAAAGTAACCGCTTGATGCGTAGACATGTTTAGGAAACTGGTTTATGTTTAGAAGTTTAAAAGTAACCGCTTTATGCGTAGACATGTTTAGGAAACTGGTTTATGTTTAGAAGTTTAAAAGTAACCGCTTGATGAACAGACATGTTTAGGAAACTGGTTTATGTTTAGAAGTTTAAAAGTAACCGCTTGATGAACAGACATGTTTAGGAAACTGGTTTATGTTTAGAAGTTTAAAAGTAACCGCTTGATGCGTAGACATGTTTAGGAAACTGGTTTATGTTTAGAAGTTTAAAAGTAACCGCTTGATGCGTAGACATGTTTAGACATGTTTAGGAAACTGGTTTATGTTTAGAAGTTTAAAAGTAACCGCTTGATGCGTAGACATGTTTAGGAAACTGGTTTATGTTTAGAAGTTTAAAAGTAACCGCTTGATGCGTAGACATGTTTAGGAAACTGGTTTATGTTTAGAAGTTTAAAAGTAACCGCTTGATGCGTAGACATGTTTAGGAAACTGGTTTATGTTTAGAAGTTTAAAAGTAACCGCTTTATGCGTAGACATGTTTAGGAAACTGGTTTATGTTTAGAAGTTTAAAAGTAACCGCTTGATGCGTAGACATGTTTAGGAAACTGGTTTATGTTTAGAAGTTTAAAAGTAACCGCTTGATGCGTAGACATGTTTAGGAAACTGGTTTATGTTTAGAAGTTTAAAAGTAACCGCTTGATGAACAGACATGTTTAGGAAACTGGTTTATGTTTAGAAGTTTAAAAGTAACCGCTTGATGCGATAGACATGTTTAGGAAACTGGTTTATGTTTAGAAGTTTAAAAGTAACCGCTTGATGCGTAGACATGTTTAGGAAACTGGTTTATGTTTAGAAGTTTAAAAGTAACCGGAAGACATGTTTAGGAAACTGGTTTATGTTTAGAAGTTTAAAAGTAACCGCTTGATGCGTAGACATGTTTAGGAAACTGGTTTATGTTTAGAAGTTTAAAAGTAACCGCTTGATGAACAGACATGTTTAGGAAACTGGTTTATGTTTAGAAGTTTAAAAGTAACCGCTTTATGCGTAGACATGTTTAGGAAACTGGTTTATGTTTAGAAGTTTAAAAGTAACCGCTTGATGCGTAGACATGTTTAGGAAACTGGTTTATGTTTAGAAGTTTAAAAGTAACCGCTTTATGCGTAGACATGTTTAGGAAACTGGTTTATGTTTAGAAGTTTAAAAGTAACCGCTTGATGCGTAGACATGTTTAGGAAACTGGTTTATGTTTAGAAGTTTAAAAGTAACCGCTTGATGCGTAGACATGTTTAGGAAACTGGTTTATGTTTAGAAGTTTAAAAGTAACCGCTTGATGCGTAGACATGTTTAGGAAACTGGTTTATGTTTAGAAGTTTAAAAGTAACCGCTTGATGCGTAGACATGTTTAGGAAACTGGTTTATGTTTAGAAGTTTAAAAGTAACCGCTTGATGCGTAGACATGTTTAGGAAACTGGTTTATGTTTAGAAGTTTAAAAGTAACCGCTTGATGCGTAGACATGTTTAGGAAACTGGTTTATGTTTAGAAGTTTAAAAGTAACCGCTTGATGCGTAGACATGTTTAGGAAACTGGTTTATGTTTAGAAGTTTAAAAGTAACCGCTTGATGCGTAGACATGTTTAGGAAACTGGTTTATGTTTAGAAGTTTAAAAGTAACCGCTTGATGCGTAGACATGTTTAGGAAACTGGTTTATGTTTAGAAGTTTAAAAGTAACCGCTTGATGCGTAGACATGTTTAGGAAACTGGTTTATGTTTAGAAGTTTAAAAGTAACCGCTTGATGCGTAGACATGTTTAGGAAACTGGTTTATGTTTAGAAGTTTAAAAGTAACCGCTTGATGCGTAGACATGTTTAGGAAACTGGTTTATGTTTAGAAGTTTAAAAGTAACCGCTTGATGCGTAGACATGTTTAGGAAACTGGTTTATGTTTAGAAGTTTAAAAGTAACCGCTTGATGCGTAGACATGTTTAGGAAACTGGTTTATGTTTAGAAGTTTAAAAGTAACCGCTTGATGCGTAGACATGTTTAGGAAACTGGTTTATGTTTAGAAGTTTAAAAGTAACCGCTTGATGCGTAGACATGTTTAGGAAACTGGTTTATGTTTAGAAGTTTAAAAGTAACCGCTTGATGCGTAGACATGTTTAGGAAACTGGTTTATGTTTAGAAGTTTAAAAGTAACCGCTTGATGCGTAGACATGTTTAGGAAACTGGTTTATGTTTAGAAGTTTAAAAGTAACCGCTTTATGCGTAGACATGTTTAGGAAACTGGTTTATGTTTAGAAGTTTAAAAGTAACCGCTTGATGCGTAGACATGTTTAGGAAACTGGTTTATGTTTAGAAGTTTAAAAGTAACCGCTTTATGCGTAGACATGTTTAGGAAACTGGTTTATGTTTAGAAGTTTAAAAGTAACCGCTTTATGCGTAGACATGTTTAGGAAACTGGTTTATGTTTAGAAGTTTAAAAGTAACCGCTTGATGCGTAGACATGTTTAGGAAACTGGTTTATGTTTAGAAGTTTAAAAGTAACCGCTTGATGCGTAGACATGTTTAGGAAACTGGTTTATGTTTAGAAGTTTAAAAGTAACCGCTTGATGCGTAGACATGTTTAGGAAACTGGTTTATGTTTAGAAGTTTAAAAGTAACCGCTTGATGCGTAGACATGTTTAGGAAACTGGTTTATGTTTAGAAGTTTAAAAGTAACCGCTTGATGCGTAGACATGTTTAGGAAACTGGTTTATGTTTAGAAGTTTAAAAGTAACCGCTTGATGCGTAGACATGTTTAGGAAACTGGTTTATGTTTAGAAGTTTAAAAGTAACCGCTTGATGCGTAGACATGTTTAGGAAACTGGTTTATGTTTAGAAGTTTAAAAGTAACCGCTTGATGCGTAGACATGTTTAGGAAACTGGTTTATGTTTAGAAGTTTAAAAGTAACCGCTTGATGAACAGACATGTTTAGGAAACTGGTTTATGTTTAGAAGTTTAAAAGTAACCGCTTGATGCGTAGACATGTTTAGGAAACTGGTTTATGTTTAGAAGTTTAAAAGTAACCGCTTGATGCGTAGACATGTTTAGGAAACTGGTTTATGTTTAGAAGTTTAAAAGTAACCGCTTGATGCGTAGACATGTTTAGGAAACTGGTTTATGTTTAGAAGTTTAAAAGTAACCGCTTGATGCGTAGACATGTTTAGGAAACTGGTTTATGTTTAGAAGTTTAAAAGTAACCGCTTGATGCGTAGACATGTTTAGGAAACTGGTTTATGTTTAGAAGTTTAAAAGTAACCGCTTGATGCGTAGACATGTTTAGGAAACTGGTTTATGTTTAGAAGTTTAAAAGTAACCGCTTGATGCGTAGACATGTTTAGGAAACTGGTTTATGTTTAGAAGTTTAAAAGTAACCGCTTGATGCGTAGACATGTTTAGGAAACTGGTTTATGTTTAGAAGTTTAAAAGTAACCGCTTTATGCGTAGACATGTTTAGGAAACTGGTTTATGTTTAGAAGTTTAAAAGTAACCGCTTTGATGCGTAGACATGTTTAGGAAACTGGTTTATGTTTAGAAGTTTAAAAGTAACCGCTTGATGCGTAGACATGTTTAGGAAACTGGTTTATGTTTAGAAGTTTAAAAGTAACCGCTTGAATTTAAAAGACATGTTTAGGAAACTGGTTTATGTTTAGAAGTTTAAAAGTAACCGCTTGATGACATGTTTACAGACATGTTTAGGAAACTGGTTTACTGGTTTATGTTTAGAAGTTTAAAAGTAACCGCTTGATGCGTAGACATGTTTAGGAAACTGGTTTATGTTTAGAAGTTTAAAAGTAACCGCTTGATGCGTAGACATGTTTAGGAAACTGGTTTATGTTTAGAAGTTTAAAAGTAACCGCTTGATGCGTAGACATGTTTAGGAAACTGGTTTATGTTTAGAAGTTTAAAAGTAACCGCTTGATGCGTAGACATGTTTAGGAAACTGGTTTATGTTTAGAAGTTTAAAAGTAACCGCTTGATGCGTAGACATGTTTAGGAAACTGGTTTATGTTTAGAAGTTTAAAAGTAACCGCTTGATGAACAGACATGTTTAGGAAACTGGTTTATGTTTAGAAGTTTAAAAGTAACCGCTTGATGCGTAGACATGTTTAGGAAACTGGTTTATGTTTAGAAGTTTAAAAGTAACCGCTTGATGCGTAGACATGTTTAGGAAACTGGTTTATGTTTAGAAGTTTAAAAGTAACCGCTTGATGCGTAGACATGTTTAGGAAACTGGTTTATGTTTAGAAGTTTAAAAGTAACCGCTTGATGCGTAGACATGTTTAGGAAACTGGTTTATGTTTAGAAGTTTAAAAGTAACCGCTTGATGCGTAGACATGTTTAGGAAACTGGTTTATGTTTAGAAGTTTAAAAGTAACCGCTTGATGCGTAGACATGTTTAGGAAACTGGTTTATGTTTAGAAGTTTAAAAGTAACCGCTTGATGCGTAGACATGTTTAGGAAACTGGTTTATGTTTAGAAGTTTAAAAGTAACCGCTTGATGCGTAGACATGTTTAGGAAACTGGTTTATGTTTAGAAGTTTAAAAGTAACCGCTTGATGCGTAGACATGTTTAGGAAACTGGTTTATGTTTAGAAGTTTAAAAGTAACCGCTTGATGCGTAGACATGTTTAGGAAACTGGTTTATGTTTAGAAGTTTAAAAGTAACCGCTTGATGCGTAGACATGTTTAGGAAACTGGTTTATGTTTAGAAGTTTAAAAGTAACCGCTTGATGCGTAGACATGTTTAGGAAACTGGTTTATGTTTAGAAGTTTAAAAGTAACCGCTTGATGCGTAGACATGTTTAGGAAACTGGTTTATGTTTAGAAGTTTAAAAGTAACCGCTTGATGCGTAGACATGTTTAGGAAACTGGTTTATGTTTAGAAGTTTAAAAGTAACCGCTTGATGCGTAGACATGTTTAGGAAACTGGTTTATGTTTAGAAGTTTAAAAGTAACCGCTTGATGCGTAGACATGTTTAGGAAACTGGTTTATGTTTAGAAGTTTAAAAGTAACCGCTTGATGCGTAGACATGTTTAGGAAACTGGTTTATGTTTAGAAGTTTAAAAGTAACCGCTTGATGCGTAGACATGTTTAGGAAACTGGTTTATGTTTAGAAGTTTAAAAGTAACCGCTTGATGCGTAGACATGTTTAGGAAACTGGTTTATGTTTAGAAGTTTAAAAGTAACCGCTTGATGCGTAGACATGTTTAAAAAACTATCGATGGAATCGACAGTCGTAGGAAACTGGTTTATGTTTAGAAGTTTAAAAGTAACCGCTTGATGCGTAGACATGTTTGTGTCCAGACTGGATGTCTGCAAGTGGAGTAGTCGTATATGGTGTATATCCCAACACGCAATCCGAGGACGCAACACTCAAACCGCACGCACGCGCCTCATCCAATCAAGATGAGCTTTAACCGCAGCACAAAGTTAGGCGCTAATTATCGGTACCACAGGGGTCATAGTTATACATTAATTATTGGTACCACAGGGGTCATAGTTATACATTAATTATCGGCAGGGTACCACAGGGGTCATAGTTATACATTAATTATCGGTACCACAGGGGTCATAGTTATACATTAATTATCGGTACTACAGGGGTCATAGTTATACATTAATTATCGGTTCCACATGGATCATAGTGATACATTAATTATCGGTACCACAGGGGTCATAGTTGTACATTAATTATCGGCAGGGTACTACAGGGGGTCATAGTTATACATTAATTATCGCCAGGGTACCACAGGGGTCAGAGTTATACACTAATTATCGGCAGGGTACCACAGGGGTCACAGTTATACATTAATTATCGGCAGGGTACCACAGGGGTCATAGTTATACATTAATTATCGGCAGGGTACCACAGGGGTCATAGTTGTACATTAATTATCGGCAGGGTACTACAGGGGGTCATAGTTGTACATTAATTATCGGCAGGGTACTACAGGGGGTCATAGTTATACATTAATTATCGCCAGGGTACCACAGGGGTCAGAGTTATACACTAATTATCGGCAGGGTATCACAGGGGTCATAGTTATACATTAATTATCGGCAGGGTACCACAGGGGTCATAGTTATACATTAATTATCGGCAGGGTACCACAGGGGTCATAGTTGTACATTAATTATCGGCAGGGTACTACAGGGGGTCATAGTTTTACATTAATTATCGGCAGGGTACTACAGGGGGTCATAGTTATACATTAATTATCGGCAGGGTACCACAGGGGTCATAGTTATACATTAATTATCGGCAGGGTACCACAGGGGTCATAGTTATATATTAATTATCGGCAGGGTACCACAGGGGTCATAGTTATACACAAATTATCGGCAGGGTACTAGAGGGGTTATAGTTATACATTACTTATGGGCAGGGTACTACAGGGGTCATAGTTATATATTAATTATCGGCAGGATACTACAGGGGTCATAGTTATACATTAATTATCGGTACCACAGGGGTCATAGTTATACATTAATTATCGGTACTACAGGGGTCATAGTTATACATTAATTATCGGTACCACAGGGATCATAGTTATACATTAATTATCGGTACCACAGGGGTCATAGTTATACATTAATTATCGGCAGGGTACTACAGGGGTCATAGTTATACATTAATTATCGGCAGGGTACCACAGGGGTCATAGTTATACATTAATTGTCGGTACCACAGGGATCATAGTTATACATTAATTATCGGTACCACAGGGGTCATAGTTATACATTAATTATCGGTACCACAGGGGTCATAGTTATACATTAATTATCGGCAGGGTACTACAGGGGTCATAGTTATACATTAATTATCGGCAGGGTACCACAGGGGTCATAGTTATACATTAATTATCGGCAGGGTACCACAGGGTGTCATAGTTATACATTAATTATCGGCAGGGTACCACAGGGTGTCATAGTTATACATTAATTATCGGCAGGGTACTACAGGGGGTCATAGTTATATATTAATTATCGGCAGGGTACTACAGGTGTCAGAGATATACACTAATTATCGGCAGGGTAATACAGGGGTCAGAGTTATACACTAAACATCGGCAGGGTACTACAAGGGTCAGATTTATAGACTCATTATCGGCAGGATACTACAGGGGTCAGACTTATACGGTGATTATCGGCAGGATACTATTGGCGTCAGAGGTATACACTAATTATAGGCAGGGTACAACAGAGGTCAGACTTATACACTAATTATCGGCAGGATACTCAAGGGGTAAGAGTTACACACTAATTATCGGCAGGATACTCCGGGTAAGAGTTATACACTAATTATTGTCAGGGCACTACATGTCCCCGACAGTAATGGGAGTGACAAATTATCCCTTTCCAAATGCTTATAAATTGAAGAACATTCTTACTAGCACAGAACTGTATAAGACAGCATTTTTACCGTCAGTAGTTTGGGATTGGAATGACCATGATATTATTAATAATATAATTTATAAAGGTAATATGTTCTTTTAAACAATTACCACATACGTACTTTCTAAAATTTTGATCATATTCAAATTAAATAATCCATTGTAGACTCCGTTTAGATACAAATGACAATAGACTCACATATTTATGATAATCCATATTATAGTTGTGGCCATCATTTTGAAGATACAGTCCACTTTTTGTTCTGCAGTCCTTTGTATGATCATATTCGTCAAATATTATGTTGGTTTTGGGGGTTTTGTTTTACTATGGCGGTTTTGATATTAAAGCAGTGATATTTGGAAACAAGGATTATCCGAATTGAACTTAAAGATGGTACAACCTGTACACAATTTCATCACTTTATCAGAGCGATTTACTTTATAAATTATGCATGTTCTACTATGCTGTTATACTATTAGACTGGTGCACCATTTGCATGTTCCGCTTCAAAAGTCTTATTATGTATAACTTATATATGCAGCTGATGTATATTTGTATATGTGCGCTATGTCTTGCCTTGGTCCAACAGTGTGCACTGTATGTACTGGGTGGGGGTTTCAGCCACCCTCGATTTCTACGGTTGTGCTACATATACCCACATATAAATGTCATACCCGCGTCTGTGGCGAATTGTATGATGGATACCCATGGTGTTCAGTAAACCTGTTCGCGAGCGTTCTTCCTCCTGAACTCGGCGCTTGTCGTCGTTTCTATCTCCTGTTAGAATTGTGAAAATCAATTTAAAACTGATTTCCACCCAACTGGCTTCTTCGTGTGCAGCACATGTATTTGTTAAGGAAGCCCATGCAGTTGCTCCGTATGATCCGCTCCGCCTCACAATAACGGCGAGTTGATGCATCGTGTGACACAGTTTGTTTTTGAAAGTGAAATGAAAGAGGAAACTGAATGAATCGTCGCCAAACTCGTCCATGTATGATCGATAGTTTGCGGAATGAAGATGAAAGTCTGTGTGAGTGACAGCGCGGCCCGGTCTGACCACTAGAGGTGTTTGATCGGCCCCACTAGTCCGATACTTCACTGCACATGTTCGGACGTCGAACAGTCGGCGTCGCCAAACCCGGGGATGTCACCGGAACTAACGACAAAACACACAACGGAGACGTGGTGAGTGTTAAACTACTACTACTACTACTACTACTACTACTACTACTACTACTACTACTACTACTACTACTACTGTTGCTGCTGCGGCTGCTACTACTACTACTACTACTACTACTACTACTACTACTACTACTACTACTACGACTACTACTATTAATACTGTTACTGCTGCTACTACTACTACTACTACTGCTACTACTACTACTACTACTACTACTTTTTCTACTACTACTACTACTACCACTACTACTACTACTGCTGCTGCTGCTGCTACTACTACTACTACTACTACTACTACTACTACTATTACTACTACTACAACCACTACTACAACTACTAACACTATTACTACTACTACTACTACAAAAAAACTACTACTACTACTACTACTACTACTACTACTACTACTACTACTACTACTACTGCTGCTGCTGCTAAGTATTATTATTGTTATTATTATTATTATTATTAGTAGTAGTAGTAGTAGTAGTAGTAGTATTAGTCTTAGTATTTCTAGTAGTGGTAGTCGTAGTAGTAGTCGTAATAGCAGCAGCAGCAGCAGAAGTAGTAGTAGTAGTGATAGTAGTAGTAGTAGTAGTAGTAGTAGTAGTAGTAGTAGTAGTAGTAGTAGTAGTAGTAGTAGCAGTAGTAGTAGTAGCAGTAGTAGTTGTAGTTTTAGTAGTAGTAGAGTAGTAGTAGTAGAAGTCGTAGTAGCTTTAGCAGTAGTGTCATCATCATCATCATCACCACCATCATCATTTTTAACGATATTTATATTTGACTTTTAAAAATAACTTACATAGGCAGGCCAGAAAACTTAAGACGTGAATGCGGAAAGTTTTAATATTACAGTTATTTGGGTTTTTGTTGTTGTTTGTTGTTTTGTGTGTTTGTTTGTTTTTTCCCTTCCCCTATTGTTTTGTTAAAGAGCTTTTAAAGAAACACTGTGCTGTGAATTATTTTACTTTTACACGGGCAAGCTTTTGGTATGTTTTTAATGGTATTAGGCGAAACATTGGAATTACAAACATCAAAGTAAATTTCAAACACAGACAAAAGTATTGCCATATTAAATTCTAAAAGACGCAGATGCATATTTTTAATTCCTCTCACATTTCGGTTTCGAGATTGCGTTATATAAACCACACGCCATATATTAGTATTTAATTAAACCCACTGATCGTGAGATCTCGCGAGGTTACGTGTAGGTTTGTGGTTTATCATTATTGACGAGCATCGTAGCTTTAACGCTCAGGTTTCTTTGCGTTGGATTATTTTTCAAATAGTCTCCAGTTTGGAATCCACGGTCGGCTCCGGGGGCAGTTCTGTGGGTTTGTGAGGTGGGCGACTTTCATCTCTTAATCTTAAATTAAGATGACCCCAGGGATAGCGTGTGTGTTACAGTCATTAGTTATAGCGAGTATTTCCGACGGTTTGCGACATATTGGGGAAACTGACACTCAAAGACACCATATACAGTTTCACGAGAATAATAACATAAATCACCGTTGTGAGGTATAGATAAGATAACTCACACACAAGATAATTATTTATTTTTTAAATTATTTGTTTTTTCTTTTATGAGGGCCCAAGTATTTTCTGCTATATTATACATACACTACACAAGACACTGTATTCGGTATACATAATGTTAATAATTGACCAGTTTCTGTTAATGGCGCAGATGCTAGTTTCAGCCTGTGGAAATTTACACTAAATGAATGAATGAATGTTTAACGACACCCCAGCACGAAAAACACATCGGCCACTGGGTGTCAAACTGGTAATGCAAACAAATAAAGTGATGATCAACATCAATATAGAAATTCAAGATTGAAATAAAAACAGTGCAAAGAACTGTGCAAAAATACAAATATTACAGATAGATACTGACTTTTACTCAAACTTTCAAGTGTATCTCGAAGAAAACAAGGGGATTTGTGCTGTATTGGCCATTCTCAAAGAGAATGTTACACCCCTGCACCACGGTGAGGTTACAGCACGCGCAGGGGGACTTTACACTAAGTTTATTTAATATACAAATCTGCAAAACATTTGGATAATCTTTTTACAGAGAGGAACTAAAGTATGTGCTTTCTGAACGCGCAGGGGGACTTTACACTAAGTTTATTTAATATACAAATCTGCAAAACATTTGGATAATCTTTTTACAGAGAGGAACTAAAGTATGTACTTTCTGAACGGGGTAATACTGTCTAAAATAATTAGAGCTTGTCTCGATAACAATTACATCACAGACGAACGTGAGGGTTTTTTCAAGAATTGTTACAAATGCATTTTGGAGTATTACAAAAAGCTGGATAACCAGAACCACTTGAGGTGTACGACAATGAGTATTCTAAGTAATATAATGTAAGTACTTTTAATTTAAATTACACAAAAAAAGGCTTTAATAGTGCAAAAAATGTGTCGTTGTGTTTAAAAACTAGGGTCTGTCACTTTTAATATACTATCACATTCAATGACAACACGCTAACAATGGCCACACACCCAGGTGGGTTGTATTGTTGGTTTGATCTGTTGTGACGACATAGGAAAACAAATCACAAAACAAACGCTATCGATTAGCGAGTATGTTGTCTTTAACCGAACAATGGTCTCGACAACACAGCTGATTGCTGTTCCAGCCACACAAATAAACATTAACATCCTGTACAAGTTGTATGAAGACGTCCTGTCGTCGTATCCTGTACAAGTTGTGTGATGACGTCCTGTGGTCGTATCCTGTACAAATTGTATGAAGACGTCCCGTGGTCGTATCCTGTACAAATTGTATGAAGACGTCCTGTGGTCGTATCCTGTACAATTTGTATGAAGACGTCCTGTGGTCGTATCCTGTACAAGTTGTATGAAGACGTCCTGTGGTCGTATCCTGTACAAGGTGTGTGAAGACGTCCTGTGGTCGTATCCTGTACAAGGTGTGTGAAGACGTCCTGTGGTCGTATCCTGTACAAGTTGTGTGATGACGTCCTGTGGTCGTATCCTGTACACATTGTATGAAGACGTCCCGTGGTCGTATCCTGTACAAGTTGTGTGATGACGTCCTGTGGTCGTATCCTGTACAAGTTGTGTGAAGACGTCCTGTGGTCGTATCCTGTACAAGTTGTGTGATGACGTCCTGTGGTCGGATCCTGTACAAGTTGTGTGAAGACGTCCCGTGGTCGTATCCTGTACAAGTTGTGTGATGACGTCCTGTGGTCGTATCCTGTACAAGTTGTGTGATGATCTCCTGTGGTCGTATCCTGTACAAGTTGTGTGATGACGTCCTGTGGTCGTATCCTGTAAAAATTGTATGAAGACGTCCTGTGGTCGTATCCTGTAAAAATTGTGTGAAGACGTCCTGTCGTCGTATCCTGTACAAGTTGTGTGAAGACGTCCTGTGGTCGTATCCTGTACAAGTTGTGTGAAAACGTCCTGTGGTCGTATCCTGTACAAATTGTATGAAGACGTCCTGTGGTCGTATCCTGTACAAGTTGTGTGAAAACGTCCTGTGGTCGTATCCTGTACAAATTGTATGAAGACGTCCTGTGGTCGTATCCTGTACAAGTTGTGTGATGACGTCCTGTGGTCGTATCCTGTACAAGTTGTGTGAAGACGTCCTGTGGTCGTATCCTGTACAAGTTGTGTGAAGACGTCCTGTGGTCGTATCCTGTACAAGTTGTGTGATGACGTCCTGTGGTCGTATCCTGTACAAGTTGTGTGATGACGTCCTGTGGTCGTATCCTGTACAAGTTGTGTGAAGACGTCCCGTGGTCGCATCCGATCAGCAGCTTGGCACAAATTAGCAAGTGTGAAGCAAGTGTGTAGAATGAAATTGCCAAATGCAATACCGAAACAGTCTGCAATGCGTGTACATAACTGGAGGGGTGCGGGGGTGGAGGTGGGATATGGGGTTGGGTGGTGATGGTATAAACACAGGTTGTATCCAGCGATATAAATATGACACCTTTAGGTTAGCGAGAAAACACTATATTCCTGACACACACACACACACACACACACACACACACACACACACACACCCACCCATGAACATGATGAGGTATACAGATGTTGTTATTCCTGGGGGAGGGTATATGTTCGAGAGACACACCCGAAAATTAGATGAGACGAGCTACGTGTGTGGGACATTATAGCCTCCCACAGGATCTCGCAATTAATATGTAAACAACGATGACGCAGGGATATAGTGCAGATATTCAATCTGTAGACAACGATGACGTAGGGATATAGCGCAGATATTCAATCTGTAGACAACGATGACGTAGGGATATATTACGATGACGTTGGGATATAGTGCAGATATTCAATCTGTAGACAACAGAGACATATGAACAATAGTCTTTATAATTCTTAAAAAGAGTTGTAACAAAACAACAGATACACATACATACAGAAAACGAACAATAACAATGCGAATATAGTGTATGTATAAAGTGAAACTTTTGAACTTACGAACAATAAGGACATAAGAATAAAGTGAAAAGATTAAATCTATAACACGATATGGAACTGACACAAATCAATATGTGTTTAGCATATTCAAATCGTTTAATGCATAAGCGCTTGGGCAAAAAATGATCTGTTCTATATTATAACAATTGCTTTCCTTTTGGATTCCTTTGTATTAAAACGGTTGTTTGTCTTCTGAAAACAAACACTTTGGACTTGACTAGTCTTGGTTGTTATAATCGAGATATTAATATAAGATATACGATGTGATGTGATATAAGAGATATGCGATATGATGAGATATATAAAAAATAGTAAACGACTTCCCGTGGCAGACCGTTTATATTATAACGAGTGTAGTTTTAATCGTACATCACATGTGACGTCATTTCCAACGGGAGAAAAGTAGAGTGACTTCACGACAACTATACCAATGTGTACATGTATATAAATAATCAGTCATTAATTACAATATAATTAATTCGTGTTGGTAAGATTGGTAAACAATGTACATATATATATATATATATATATATATTATGTTTTGAGCTGGAACTACTGGTATTTGATATTATAATATTTTATAGCAAATCCGCTAAGAGAACAATAATATTTATGATTTATTGATTTCCTCCCAAAATATAAAGTATATTAAAGGAACAGCCTTGTTTTAAATTGAATATACATGTATTGTAATTTGTACGCACGTAGCATACGATCCATTTGCGTTAAAACTAGTTATCTTGGTTATGTGGTCTCAATAAACAAGTCGTGTTTCCATGGCAGAATCCTGAAGCCAGTCTGTGTAAGACACCCGTGTTACAGTCTGTGTAAGACACCCGTGTTACAGTCTGTGTAAGACTCCCGTGTTACAGTCTTTGTAAGACTCCCGTGTTACAGTCTTTGTAAGACACCCGTGTTACAGTCTTTGTAAGACTCCCGTGTTACAGTCTGTGCACGATACCCCTTGTTACAGTCTGTGTAAGATACCCGTGTTACAGTCTGTGTAAGATACCCGTGTTACAGTCTGTGTACGATACCCGTGTTACAGTCTGTGTAAGACTCCCGTGTTACAGTCTGTGTAAGACTCCCGTGTTACAGTCTGTGTAAGACTCCCGTGTAACAGTCTGTGTAAGACTCCCGTGTTACAGTCTGTGTAAGACACCCGTGTTACAGTCTGTGTAAGACTCCCGTGTTACAGTCTGTGTAAGACTCCCGTGTTACAGTCTGTGTAAGACACCCGTGTTACAGTCTGTGTACGATACCCGTGTTACAGTCTGTGTACGATACCCGTGTTACAGTCTGTGTAAGACTCCCGTGTTACAGTCTGTGCACGATACCCCTTGTTACAGTCTGTGTACGATACCCCTTGTTACAGTCTGTGTACGATACCCCTTGTTACAGTCTGTGTAAGACACCCGTGTTACAGTCTGTGTACGATACCCCTTGTTACAGTCTGTGTAAGACACCCGTGTTACAGACTGTGTACGATACCCGTGTTACAGTCTGTGTACGATACCCGTGTTACAGTCTGTGTACGATACCCCTTGTTACAGTCTGTGTACGATACCCGTGTTACAGTCTGTGTACGATACCCCTTGTTACAGTCTGTGTAAGACACCCGTGTTACAGACTGTGTACGATACCCGTGTTACAGTCTGTGTAAGACTCCCGTGTTACAGTCTGTGTAAGACTCCCGTGTTACAGTCTGTGTAAGACTCCCGTGTTACAGTCTTTGTAAGACACCCGTGTTACAGTCTGTGTAAGACTCCCGTGTTACAGTCTGTGTAAGACTCCCGTGTTACAGTCTGTGTAAGACTCCCGTGTTACAGTCTGTGTAAGACTCCCGTGTTACAGTCTGTGCACGATACCCCTTGTTACAGTCTGTGTAAGACTCCCGTGTTACAGTCTGTGTAAGACTCCCGTGTTACAGTCTGTGTAAGACTCCCGTGTTACAGTCTTTGTAAGACACCCGTGTTACAGTCTGTGTACGATACCCGTGTTACAGTCTGTGTACGATACCCGTGTTACAGTCTGTGTACGATACCCCTTGTTACAGTCTGTGTACGATACCCCTTGTTACAGTCTGTGTAAGACTCCCGTGTTACAGTCTGTGTACGATACCCGTGTTACAGTCTTTGTAAGACTCCCGTGTTACAGTCTGTGCACGATACCCCTTGTTACAGTCTGTGTACGATACCCGTGTTACAGTCTGTGTAAGACACCCGTGTTACAGTCTGTGTAAGACACCCGTGTTACAGTCTGTGTAAGACACCCGTGTTACAGTCTGTGTAAGACACCCGTGTTACAGTCTGTGTACGATACCCCTTGTTGCAGTCTGTGTAAGACACCCGTGTTACAGTCTGTGTACGACACCCGTGTTACAGTCTGTGTACGATACCCGTGTTACAGTCTGTGTACGATACCCGTGTTACAGTCTGTGTACGATACCCGTGTTACAGTCTGTGTAAGACTCCCGTGTTACAGTCTGTGTACGATACCCGTGTTACAGTCTTTGTAAGACTCCCGTGTTACAGTCTGTGCACGATACCCCTTGTTACAGTCTGTGTACGATACCCGTGTTACAGTCTGTGTAAGACACCCGTGTTACAGTCTGTGTAAGACACCCGTGTTACAGTCTGTGTAAGACACCCGTGTTACAGTCTGTGTAAGACACCCGTGTTACAGTCTGTGTACGATACCCCTTGTTACAGTCTGTGTAAGACACCCGTGTTACAGTCTGTGTACGATACCCGTGTTACAGTCTGTGTACGATACCCGTGTTACAGTCTGTGTACGATACCCGTGTTACAGTCTGTGTACGATACCCGTGTTACAGTCTGTGTAAGACTCCCGTGTTACAGTCTGTGTACGATACCCCTTGTTACAGTCTGTGTAAGACTCCCGTGTTACAGTCTGTGTACGATACCCCTTGTTACAGTCTGTGTACGATACCCCGTGTTACAGTCTGTGTAAGACACCCGTGTTACAGTCTGTGTACGATACCCCTTGTTACAGTCTGTGTACGATACCCCTTGTTACAGTCTGTGTATGACACCCGTGTTACAGTCTGTGTAAGACACCCGTGTTACAGTCTGTGTAAGACACCCGTGTTACAGTCTGTGTACGATACCCCTTGTTACAGTCTGTGTATGACATCCGTGTTACAGTCTGTGTATGACACCCGTGTTACAGTCTGTGTAAGACACCCGTGTTACAGTCTGTGTACGATACCCCTTGTTACAGTCTGTGTACGATACCCGTGTTACAGTCTGTGCAAGATACCCCTTGTTACAGTCTGTGTAAGACACCCGTGTTACAGTCTGTGTACGATACCCCGTGTTACAGTCTTTGTAAGACACCCGTGTTACAGTCTGTGTACGATACCCCTTGTTACAGTCTGTGTACGATACCCCTTGTTACAGTCTGTGTATGACACCCGTGTTACAGTCTGTGTACGTAACCCGTGTTACAGTCTGTGTACGATACCCGTGTTACAGTCTGTGTACGATACCCCTTGTTACAGTCTGTGTACGACACCCGTGTTACAGTCTGTGTACGATACCCGTGTTACAGTCTGTGTACGATACCCCTTGTTACAGTCTGTGTAAGACTCCCGTGTTACAGTCTTTGTAAGACTCCCGTGTTACAGTCTGTGTAAGACTCCCGTGTTACAGTCTGTGTAAGACTCCCGTGTTACAGTCTGTGTAAGACTCCCGTGTTACAGTCTGTGCACGATACCCCTTGTTACAGTCTGTGTACGATACCCGTGTTACAGACTGTGTACGATACCCCTTGTTACAGTCTGTGTACGATACCCCTTGTTACAGTCTGTGTAAGACACCCATGTTACAATCTGTGTACGATACCCCTTGTTACAGTCTGTGTAAGACACCCGTGTTACAGTCTGTGTACGATACCCCTTGTTACAGTCTGTGAAAGACACCCATGTTACAATCTGTGTACGATACCCCTTGTTACAGTCTGTGTAAGACTCCCGTGTTACAGTCTGTGTAAGACTCCCGTGTTACAGTCTGTGTAAGATACCCGTGTTACAGTCTGTGTAAGATACCCGTGTTACAGTCTGTGTAAGATACCCGTGTTACAGTCTGTGTAAGACTCCCGTGTTACAGTATGTGTAAGACACCCGTGTTACAGTATGTGTAAGACTCCCGTGTTACAGTCTGTGTAAGACTCCCGTGTTACAGTCTGTGTAAGACTCCCGTGTTACAGTCTGTGTAAGACTCCCGTGTTACAGTCTGTGGAAGACTCCCGTGTTACAGTCTGTGTACGATACCCGTGTTACAGTCTGTGTAAGACACCCGTGTTACAGTCTGTGTACGATACCCCGTGTTACAGTCTGTGTAAGACTCCCGTGTTACAGTCTGTGTACGATACCCCTTGTTACAGTCTGTGTAAGACACCCGTGTTACAGTCTGTGTACGATACCCCTTGTTACAGTCTGTGTAAGACACCCATGTTACAATCTGTGTACGATACCCCTTGTTACAGTCTGTGTAAGACTCCCGTGTTACAGTCTGTGTACGATACCCGTGTTACAGTCTGTGTACGATACCCGTGTTACAGTCTGTGTAAGACTCCCGTGTTACAGTCTGTGCACGATACCCCTTGTTACAGTCTGTGTACGATACCCCGTGTTACAGTCTGTGTAAGACTCCCGTGTTACAGTCTGTGCACGATACCCATTGTTACAGTCTGTGTAAGACTCCCGTGTTACAGTCTGTGTACGATACCCGTGTTACAGTCTGTGTACGATACCCTTGTTACAGTCTGTGTACGATACCCGTGTTACAGTCTGTGTACGATACCCTTGTTACAGTCTGTGTACGATACCCGTGTTACAGTCTGTGTACGATACCCTTGTTACAGTCTGTGTAAGACTCCCGTGTTACAGTCTGTGCACGATACCCGTGTTACAGTCTGTGTACGATACCCCTTGTTACAGTCTGTGTACGATACCCGTGTTACAGTCTGTGTAAGGCACCCGTGTTACAGACTGTGTACGATACCCCTTGTTACAGTCTGTGTACGATACCCCTTGTTACAGTCTTTGTAAGGCACCCGTGTTACAGTCTGTGTACGATACCCCTTGTTACAGTCTGTGTAAGACACCCATGTTACAATCTGTGTACGATACCCCTTGTTACAGTCTGTGTAAGACACCCGTGTTACAGTCTGTGTAAGACACCCGTGTTACAGTCTGTGTACGATACCCCTTGTTACAGTCTGTGTAAGACACCCGTGTTACAGTCTGTGTAAGACACCCGTGTTACAGTATGTGTACGATACCCCGCGTTACAGTCTGTGTAAGACACCCGTGTTACAGTCTGTGTAAGACACCCGTGTTAAAGTCTGTGTACGATACCCCTTGTTACAGTCTGTGTAAGACACCCGTGTTACAGTCTGTTTAAGACACCCGTGTTACAGTCTGTGTAAGACACCCGTGTTACAGTCTGTGTAAGACACCCGTGTTACACTCTGTGTAAGACACCCGTGTTACAGTCTGTGTACGACACCCCATGTTACAGTCTGTGTATGACACCCCGTGTTACAGTCGGTGTACGACACCCGTGTTACAGTCGGTGTATAACACCTCGTGTTACAGTCTGTGTGTGTTACAGTCTGTGTATGACACCCGTGTTACAGTCTGTGTATGACACCCCGTGTTACAGTATGTGTATGACACCCCGTGTTACAGTCTGTGTACGTCACCCGTGTTACAGTCTGTGTACGGCAGCCGTGTTACAATATGTGTATGACACCCCGTGTTACAGTCTATGATACCCGTGTTACAGTCTGTGTATGACACCCAGTGTTACAGTATGTGTATGACACTCCGTGTTACAGTATGTGTATGACACTCCGTGTTACAGTCTGTGTACGACACCCGTGTTACAGTCTGTGTATGACACCCCGTATTACATTCTGTGTACGACACACGTGTTACAGTCTGTGTACGACACCACGTGTTACAGTCTGTGTATGAAACCCGTGTTACAGTCTGTGTATGATAACCGTGTTACAGTTTATGTATGACACCCCGTGTTACAGTTTGTGTATGACACCCCTTGTTACAGTCTGTGTATGACACCCCTTGTTACAGGTTGTGTGTGACACCCCTTGTTACAGTCTGTGAACGACACTCCGTGTTACAGTCTCTGTATGACACCCGTGTTACAGTCTGTGTACGACACCCCATGTTACAGTCTGTGTATGACACCCCGTGTTACAGTCTGTGTACGACACCCGTGTTACAGTCTGTGTATAACACCCCGTGTTACAGTCTGTGTACGTCACCCGTGTTACAGTCTGTGTACGTCACCCGTGTTACAGTCTGTGTACGGCACCCCGTGTTACAGTATGTGTATGACACCCCGTGTTACAGTCTGTGTATGACACTCCGTGTTACAGTCTGTGTATGACACTCCGTGTTACAGTCTGTGTACGACACCCGTGTTACAGTCTGTGTATGAAACCCCGTGTTACAGTCTGTGTACGACACCCGTGTTACAGTCAGTGTATGACACCCCGTGTTACAGTCTGTGTACGACACATGTGTTACAGTCTGTGTACGACACCCCGTGTTACAGTCTGTGTATGAAACCCGTGTTACAGTCTGTGTATGACACCCGTGTTACAGTTTATGTATGACACCCCGTGTTACAGTCTCTGTATGACACCCCTTGTTACAGTCTGTGTATGACACCCCTTGTTACAGTATGTGTAAAACACCTGTGTTACAGTCTGTGTAAGACAGTCTGTGTAAGACACCCGTGTTACAGTCTGTGTAAGACACCCGTGTTACAGTCTGTGTAAGACACCCGTGTTACACTCTGTGTAAGACACCCGTGTTACAGTCTGTGTACGACACCCCATGTTACAGTCTGTGTATGACACCCCGTGTTACAGTCGGTGTACGACACCCGTGTTACAGTCGGTGTATAACACCCCGTGTTACAGTCTGTGTGTGTTACAGTCTGTGTCTGACACCCGTGTTACAGTCTGTGTATGACACCCCGTGTTAAAATATGTGTATGACACCCCGTGTTACAGTCTGTGTACGTCACCCGTGTTACAGTCTGTGTACGGCAGCCGTGTTACAATATGTGTATGACACCCCGTGTTACAGTCTATGATACCCGTGTTACAGTCTGTGTATGACACCCAGTGTTACAGTCTGTGTATGACACCCCGTGTTACAGTCTGTGTACGATACCCGTGTTACACTCTGTGTATGACGCCCCGTGTTACAGCCTGTGGACGACACCCGTGTTACAGTCTGTGTATGACGCTCCGTGTTACAGTCTGTGTATGACACACGTGTTACCGTATGTACACCCCGTGTTACAGTCTGTGTACAATACCTGTGTTACAGTCTGTCTACGATACCCATGTTACAGTCTGTGTATGACACCCCGTGTTACAGTATGTGTATGACACCCCATGTTACAGTCTGTGTACGACACCCGTGTTACAGTCTGTGTATGACACCCGTGTTACAGTCTGTGTATGACACCCCGTGTTACAGACTGTGTATGACACTCCGTGTTACAGTCTGTGTACACCCCGTGTTACAATCTGTGTATGACACCCCGTGTTACAGTCTGTGTACGATACCCGTGTTACAGTCTGTGTACGACACCCCGTGTTACAGTCTGTGTATGACACCCGTGTTATAGTCTGTGTATGACACCCATATTACAGTGTGTTTATGACACCCCATGTTACAGTCTGTGTACGACACCCATATTACAGTCTGTGTATGACACCCCGTGTTACAGTATGTGTATGACACCCCGTGTTACAGTCTGTGTACGACACCCCGTGTTACAGTCTGTGTATGACACCCCGTGTTACAGTCTGTGTACGACACCCGTGTTACAGTCTGTGTATGACACCCCGTGTTACAGTCTGTGTATGACACCCCGTGTTACAGTCTGTGTACGACACCCGTGTTACAGTCTGTGTACGTCACCCCGTGTTACAGTCTGTGTATGACACCCGTGTTACAGTCTGTGTATGACACCCCGTGTTACAGTCTGTGTATGACACCCGTGTTACAGTCTGTGTATGACACCCGTGTTACAGTCTGTGTATGACACCCCGTGTTACAGTCTGTGTATGACACCCCGTGTTACAGTCTGTGTACGACACCCCGTGTTACAGTCTGTGTATGACACCCCGTGTTACAGTCTGTGTATGACACCCGTGTTACAGTCTGTGTATGACACCCCGTGTTACAGTCTGTGTATGAAACCCGTGTTACAGTCTGTGTATGACACCCGTGTTACAGTCTGTGTATGACACCCCGTGTTACAGTCTGTGTATGACACCCGTGTTACAGTCTGTGTATGACACCCCGTGTTACAGTCTGTGTATGACACCCCGTGTTACAGTCTGTGTATGACACCCGTGTTACAGTCTGTGTATGACACTCCGTGTTACAGTATGGGTATGACACTCCGTGTTACAGTCTGTGTACGACACCCGTGTTACAGTCTGTGTATGAAACCCCGTGTTACAGTCTGTGTACGACACCAGTGTTACAGTCAGTGTATGACACCCCGTGTTACAGTCTGTGTACGACACATGTGTTACAGTCTGTGTACGACACCCCGTGTTACAGTCTGTGTATGAAACCCGTGTTACAGTCTGTGTATGACACCCGTGTTACAGTTTATGTATGACACCCCGTGTTACAGTCTCTGTATGACACCCCGTGTTACAGTCTGTGTATGACACCCCTTGTTACAGTATGTGTAAAACACCCGTGTTACAGTCTGTGTAAGACAGTCTGTGTAAGACACCCGTGTTACAGTCTGTTTAAGACACCCGTGTTACAGTCTGTGTAAGACACCCGTGTTACAGTCGGTGTAAGACACCCGTGTTACACTCTGTGTAAGACACCCGTGTTACAGTCTGTGTACGACACCCCATGTTACAGTCTGTGTATGACACCCCGTGTTACAGTCGGTGTACGACACCCGTGTTACAGTCGGTGTATAACACCCCGTGTTACAGTCTGTGTGTGTTACAGTCTGTGTATGACACCCGTGTTACAGTCTGTGTATGACACCCCGTGTTACAGTATGTGTATGACACCCCGTGTTACAGTCTGTGTACGTCACCCGTGTTACAGTCTGTGTACGGCAGCCGTGTTACAATATGTGTATGACACCCCGTGTTACAGTCTATGATACCCGTGTTACAGTCTGTGTATGACACCCAGTGTTACAGTCTGTGTATGACACCCCGTGTTACAGTCTGTGTACGATACCCGTGTTACACTCTGTGTATGACGCCCCGTGTTACAGACTGTGGACGACACCCGTGTTACAGTCTGTGTATGACGCTCCGTGTTACAGTCTGTGTATGACACACGTGTTACAGTTTATGTATGATACCCCGTGTTACAGTCTGTGTACAATACCTGTGTTACAGTCTGTCTACGATACCCATGTTACAGTCTGTGTATGACACCCCGTGTTACAGTATGTGTATGACACCCCGTGTTACAGTCTGTGTACGACACCCCGTGTTACAGTCTGTGTATGACACTCGTGTTACAGTCTGTGTATGACACCCCGTGTTACAGACTGTGTATGACACTCCGTGTTACAGTCTGTGTATGACACCCCGTGTTACAATCTGTGTATGACACCCCGTGTTACAGTATGTGTACGATACCCGTGTTACAGTCTGTGTACGTCGCCCCGTGTTACAGTCTGTGTATGACACCCGTGTTATAGTCTGTGTATGACACCCATATTACAATCTGTTTATGACACCCCATGTTACAGTCTGTGTACGACACCCATATTACAGTCTGTGTATGACACCCCGTGTTACAGTATGTGTATGACACCCTGTGTTACAGTCTGTGTACGACACCCCGTGTTACAGTCTGTGTATGACACCCCGTGTTACAGACTGTGTATGACACTCCGTGTTACAGTCTGTGTATGACACCCCGTGTTACAATCTGTGTATGACACCCCGTGTTACAGTCTGTGTACGATACCCGTGTTACAGTCTGTGTACGTCGCCCCGTGTTACAGTCTGTGTATGACACCCGTGTTATAGTCTGTGTATGACACCCCGTGTTACAGTCTGTGTATGGCACCACGTGTTACAGTCTGTGTATGACACTCGTGTTACAGTCTGTGTATGACACCCCGTGTTACAGTCTGTGTATGACACCCCGTGTTACAGTCTGTGTACGACACTCGTGTTACAGTCTGTGTATGACACCTCGTGTTACAGTCTGTGTATGACACCCCGTGTTACAGTCTGTGTATGACACCCCGTGTTACAGTCTGTGTATGACACTCGTGTTACAGTCTGTGTACGACACACCGTGTTACAGTCTGTGTATGACACCCCTTGTTACAGTCTGTGTACGACACCCCGTGTTACAGTCTGTGTATGACACCCCTTGTTACCGTCTGTGTATGATACCCCGTGTTACAGTCTGTGTACGACACCCCGTGTTATTGTCTGTGTATGACACCCGTGTTACAGTTTATGTGTGACACCCCGTGTTACTGTCTGTGTATGACACCCCTTATTACCGTCTGTGTATGATACCCCGTGTTACAGTCTGTGTACGACACCCCGTGTTACCGGCGTTTGCGGACAGTAACACACGTGGTGTGAGACGGCCTCTTTTGTCCCCGCTAATTACGTCGTCGGGCGAGCAGATTTGATCGTGTGTCGGCGTCTCGTGCACGACGTTCTGCATCTCACAGTGTGCCGACATCTCCACTCCCAGACCGCGCGCGCAGCCGGCAAATTGGCCGTGTTAATTATTTAAAACTTCTCTGACGTGAATGCAAGTCCCAAGGCGATCCGGTCAAATTGCGCGCGCTAAAACACACCAATCTCTGGAGAGCCGTGTAAGAGCGACCTGCGCTCGAAACACAATGCAGTTCTATTGTCATCTTGGAAACTGCATGATGTATATCAAGTCGTGTCAGTGTGTGCGGGGCTTGAAACCGGAGACGCGCGAGTGTGAATGTGTGGATCCCTGCTGACATTCATTTGATTCCAATGTTTACCAAGCTTAATCCTATTCTCTTTCACGGTGCTGGCTCACGCGTGAAACGTGATTAATATGTAATAACCAAGACAAGAGAAAAGATTTAAAAAAAGAAAAAAACTGAAACAAGACATTTTATATATAAACCTACGCATGCAATTCACCGTACGCCGCTTCAACAGACAAATCACGTGGTCGGCTTAAATATTTTATCTTGCTGTATAGAGTAGACTAGACAATTAGTGTTTGTGTTGGAAAGACATCGGTCGTTTCGAAACAGTCACTAAAAACAGACGTAAAACAGACGTTAAACAGTGCAAAACGCGAATTCTATTTGGTGATAAAACAGACTTTGAACAGTATAAAACGCGAATTACAGTTGATGATAAAAACAAACGTTGATAGGAGAGTACAAAAGCAGAATTATATTTAATGATGAAACCACACATTGATGGGAGAGTATAAAACGCGAATTCTGTTTGGTGATGAAAGTAAATGTTGATGGGAGAGTATATAACACGAATTCTATTAGGTGATGAAAACAGACGTTGTAGGGAGAGTATAAAACGCGATTTTTATTTGGTGATAAAAACACACGTTCGTGGGAGAGTACAAAACGCAAATATAATTTGGTGATGAAAACAGACATTGATGGGAGAGTATAAAGCGCGAATTCTATTTGGGGATGAAACGAATCCGTCTCTTGTGGAATAGCGCCGGCAGCTCCAGTCGGGAAAGCGAGTCAGATTTTGAAGAGGTAAGTTTATGTCTTCTGGAAACCAAGGCAGCATGTATTGTCCAACTGTAGCAAACCATACACCACTGTGTCCTCAAGTCCATATGGGACGGGTAACGATATGAGATAGGATGTGTGTGTCTGGGGGGGGGGGGGGGGGGGGGGGTACGGCATGGTGTGCGGTAGAGCAGTCGTTGTCGTCGTGTGAACAATATGGAATCCTGTACTGTCTGCCTGGAGTAAACCTTTTATTACTGTTTCGTCACCGCCACGTCACGTGATTGACGGGTTCAAACAGGTGTTATTGCTTTAAAACACCAAATGGACAAGGCACTGTTTCCAACTTACTAGGCCTACTCTGTAACACTTTTTTTTTTTACGACAATGATACATTTATTTTATTTTAAATGTGTACAACAATGTATATTATTAAATATAAAAGAGAGAAAGAAAGAAAGAAATAACGAAACAAAGGAAGATAGGAAGAAGGAAAAGATGAAGGGGAATTCGTTTATGTCCACTAATCTCACAGCAGATTTTGTAAAAACATAGCTCACAAACACAAAGCATCATAATCTGATTACGTGTAGGCTCAATAAAAACAACAACTTTATATATATATAATTGTATTATGTCAGCCTCATGAGAGCAAAATACATTATTTTTATTTCTAATATAATTTTAATTCCAGTCAGCCATTACTCGATATTCAAATCACGTAGGAATATATGACGGTTGCATTTTGAATGGAAATGGCGTTAAAGTGAGAAAAAAACACACGTTATTTTGGACATCATTGCTTAAAAAACCCCATAGTATATGACGTACGTCAATTATTGAATTGTACGATTGCTTAAATGTCAGTAAACCTAATGCCGTGGCCTGATTAAGTTACAAGTAATTTGCGTCTGATTTGCAAAGTCTGTGATATGTTAATAGCATATACTTTGATTACACTGGATATTGGATATTATATATATATAGGAAGACAAATTGTATTATGCGAACTTTGTCGAGCATAATACATTAGTTTTATCGTAATATATGATATTGAAGGTACCGAAACACACGAGGGCAATAATCGCTTTATCATATAATACCAACTTAATACAATGCTGTACACTGTATATGAAACTTTATTTCCAGTCCGCCAATATTTGATACTCAAATGACATACGAAGTTGGATATCCTTACATAAAAATAAACTAGTGCTTATCGTTTTTAGTTTTTTAACAGCTTTCAGTGTAATGTTGCTAATGGAATGTTTTCGCTTGATGACCATGGATGCATTCGACAGTTACGGAGTGTCACCGTAGTACGTTTGCTTAAATGCAAATAAATATGTAGTGCTGTGACCTCGATTAATTGGCTTGTAATTTCATCTAATTTACAAAGTTATCAAATTCTGAAAGTATGTGATCTGAAAAATATTACATGCTTTGATTACACTGAACATGCTACCTATTATATGATATTAAAGAAAACATATCTTAAAGGGACAGATCCTAGTTTTTAAACACTAAGACATATTTTTCACTATTAGAGCCATTTATGATCACTGGAATCAAATATTACTTATATTTTATTGTTTAGATAATCCATTTCCGTACAAACGAAGTGTTTTTGGTCATACTTTAAAAACGCACGTGCGTCTGAGAAGTAACGGTCATGGAGTCACGTTTTAGTCTATTTTTAAGGGTATTTCAATATTACAGACTCTTGTTTTACTCTGTGTTATCAAAATTTGTTACAGGTTTGTAAGTTAACCAAAGTTAGTGTCCATATTTACGGGTGAAACTAGGGTCTAGGTAAATAAATATGCCTTAGTGTTTAACAAACTAGGTTCTGTCTCTTTAATCACTTAGTAACATTATAAATATACAATGTAGTACATTGAGATTATTTGTGTTTGTGTACTCTAAAACAATGTTTACAGACAATGTTAGATAATGCAGTTATTGAAAGAAAGAAAGAAATGTTTTATCTAACGATGCACTCAACACATTGTATTTACGGTTTTTTATATGCATCATCCCACAGACAGGGTAGTACATACCACGGTATACCAGTCGTGGTGCACTAGCTGGAACGAGCAATAGATAATTGCGTTTCTAGCTGCTTCTAATCATACTGTTTCAATAGTGCCTTCGTTGAATAAAATGCACCCATCTAACACTGTCAATTCACATTGTAATAAAATGGGTGGATAAGTTACGTAACATTTTATTTTTTAATGTATTTATTTGCTTTCCACCGTGGTTTCTATTTTCATTGTTCAGTGGAAACCATAACGAACATCAGCAGATCATATGAATGGCTATTATTTTTAATTGTTAATGGTGGTTGGTCATGTTACACAAACACGTCCTCAGTTTCTGGTGTCACGTACCAATCACTTCCATTGATTTCATCGACAAAAAAGCTACACAGGGAATAAACTGCTAAACGGTTTGGATTAGTCCCATACATCGAACGTGATTCATTTAAATAGCATCAAGTGGATTAATCCCATACATCGAACGTGTTTCATTTAAATAGCATCAAGTGGATTAATCCCATACATTGAACGTGATTCATTTAAATAGCATCAAATGGATTAGTCCCATACGTCCAACGTTATTCATTTAAATAACATCAAGTGGCTTAGTCCCATACATCGAACGTGATTCATTTAAATAACATCAAGTGGATTAATCCCATACATCGAACGTGATTCATTTAAATAGCATCAAGTGGATTAATCCCATACATTGAACGTGATTGATTTAAATAGCATCAAGTGGATTAGTCCCATACGTCGAACGTTATTCATTTAAATAACATCAAGTGGCTTAGTCCCATACATCGAACGTGATTCATTTAAATAGCATCAAGTGGATTAGTCCCATACGTCCAACGTTATTCATTTAAATAACATCAAGTGGCTTAGTCCCATACATCGAACGTGATTCATTTAAATAACATCAAGTGGATTAATCCCATACATCGAACGTGATTCATTTAAATAGCATCAAGTGGATTAATCCCATACATTGAACGTGATTCATTTAAATAGCATCAAGTGGATTAGTCCCATACGTCGAACGTTATTCATTTAAATAACATCAAGTGGCTTAGTCCCATACATCGAACGTGATTCATTTAAATAGCATCAAGTGAAGTAATCCCATACATCGAACGTGATTCATTTAAATATCATCAAGTGGATTAATCCCATACATCGAACGTGATTCATTTAAATAGCATCAAGTGAAGTAATCCCATACATCGAACGTGATTCATTTAAATAGCATCAAGTGGATTAATCCCATACATCGAACGTGATTCATTTAAATAGCATCAAGTGGATTAATCCCATACATTGAACGTGATTCATTTAAATAGCATCAAGTGGATTAGTCCCATACGTCGAACGTTATTCATTTAAATAACATCAAGTGGCTTAATCCCATACATCGAACGTGATTCATTTAAATAGCATCAAGTGGATTAGTCTCATACATCGAACGTGATTCATTTAAATAGCATCAAGTGGATTAGTCCCATACATCGAACGCTATTCATTTAAATAGCATCAAGTGGATTAGTCTCATACATCGAGCGTTGTTCGTTTAAATAGCATCAAGTGGATTAGTCTCATACATCGAACGTTATTCATTTAAATAGCATCAAGTGGATTAGTCTCACACATCGAGCGTTGTTGTTTTAAATAACATCAAGAGCAAACATATGCTTATGGAATTTGATTGTTTTTTTTCTTTCGTATGCGCGTCGTTATAATCATTTTGCTTTAGCATTGGAAATTGTCAGTGCTATGATAACAGTTATTACTGTAATGAAAATATACTATCATCAATACAATATCTATTGCCGTTATCGACATCGTGTCTGGAAACCAAACGTTGCTCTACACTTGTGTGTTAGTCTATGACATCAGTGATCCAGTGGATTGAAAGACCTTACTCTATGTTGACCAAGTCCGACTGTCAAACATTACAGGCACAAAGTTTGTTTAAACGAAGATCTAAATATCTGTACATCTTGTTACACTGATGGCCAACCCTGCCTGTCAAACATTACAAACATAAATGTTCTTTAAATGAACACCTCAATCTCTATACAGCATGTTACACTGTTAACCAACCCTGCCTGTCAAACATCAAAAACATAAATGTTGTTTAAATGAGCTTGTAAATGGGGAATTTCCGTGGTATTTGTACTGGAGTTATCGCCTTTTTATTACCGACGTAATGTCCGATTTACAAATTAGGTCACATCGTATTTTAAACATTACAAAAGATTGCCGCAGAGTATGATCCTTAACATTAAGTAAATCCATAAAGTGAGCTTGGAACAAGTAAAAAAACCCAACGTTTTAGTAAAAAAACCCAGGTATATAATAAATATAGAACTTCACATACGTTGTTTCCGCTTTCTATTAATGGCACGAGTTTATTTTGCGCAAGAACATACCTCTCGACCGCGTAACGGTATCGTGGTATATATTCGTGCGCCAGATATACTCGTGCAATAAATAGGACGCGGAAACAACGTATGTGAAGTTCTGTATACGTGTCACATTGCTGGGGTACTATCAGTGTCATAGTTTCATTCGTTCGTTTGTTAGTGGTTAATTTTGTACTTGTATCCAATTAAGGTTCACGCATGCACTCATTTCAGGTCTCTGGACTGTCTGTCCTAGACAAATGGTTGCTGAATAAAGGTTAGTGAGAAAGAAGTCGCTTTAGCGGTCTTGCACCTACCCACCGAAGTGTGCAACTCGCTATTGGTGGTGGTTATTTAGCTCAGTCAGTTAAGAGCTCGCTTGAGGTGTTTGTGTTGCACGATCGAACCAGCTCGGTGGATCCATTCAACTGAGGGTTTTTCTCGTTCCAACCAGTGCACCACAACTGGACAAGGCCCGTGGTGCGTGCTTACATGGCTGTGGAAAAGTAGGGGTGACTACTGCGGCCAGTTTTACTATGGCAATATTATTGCGATAGTTAATGTATGTACTACCTGTCTATATATTTTATGTATGTCGAGGATGACTGTTACATACATAGATATTAACGCATATATGTATGTATCATGTATGAATATCTATATATTTTATGTATGTGGAGGATGGCTGTTACATACATAGATATTAACGCATATATGTATGCATATATACGAATATCTATATATTTTATTGATGTATGATAGATATATCTATATATTTTATGTATGTCGAGGATGGCTGTTACATACATAGATATTAACGCATATATGTATGAATATCTATATATTTTATGTATGTCGACGATGGCTGTTACATACATAGAAATTAACGCATACATGTATGAATATCTATATATTTTATGTATGTCGAGGATGGCTGTTACATACATAGATATTAACGCCTGTATGTATGTATTGATGAATATCTATATATTTTATGTATGTCGAGATGGCTGTTACATACATAGATATTAACGTATGTATGTATGTATTGATGTATGAATATCTATATATTTTATGTATGTCGAGGATGGCTGTTACATACATAGATATTAACACATATAGGTATGACTATCTATATATTTTATGTATGTCGAGGATGGCTGTTACATACATAGATATTAACGCAGGTATGTATGCATTGATGTATGAATATGTATATAGTTTATGTATGTCGAGGATGGCTGTTACATACATAGATATTAACGCATATAGGTATGAATATCTATATGTTTTATGTATGTCGAGGATGGCTGTTACATACATAGATATTAACGTATATATGTATGAATATGTATATATTTTATGTATGTCGAGGATGGCTGTTACATACATAGATATTAACGCATACATGTATGAATATCTATATATTTTATGTATGTCGAGGATGGCTGTTAGATACATAGATATTAACGTATGCATGTATGTATGTATTGATGTATGAATATCTATATATTTTATGTATGTCGAGGATGGCTGTTACATACATAGATATTAACGTATGTATGTATGTATGTATTGATTTATGAATATCTATATATTTTATGTATGTCGAGGATAACTGTTACATACATAGATATTAACGTATGTATGTATTTAAGAATGAATGAACGCACTGGCTCAGGAATTTTTTAAAAACTAAAACATTGTTATTTTCTAATTTTGCCCCAGGGATTCGAAATTGATTTTAAATTGACCGTTGTGATATACAAAATATAACTGTTTTTCGGTCAGTCTTGTATGTATTGATGTATGAATATCTATATATTGTATGTATGTCGAGGATGGCTGTTGCATACATAGATATTAACGCATGTATGTATGTATTGATGTATAAATATCTATATATTGTATGTATGTCGAGGATGGCTGTTACATACATAGATATTAACGCATGTATGTATGTATTGATGTATGAAAATCTATATATTTTATGTATGTCGAGGATGGCTGTTACATACATTGATATTAACGCATATATACTCTTCAAAAGAAGAAACGCAAAACCACATTGTCGTAACATTTGGAGAATTGATTTAATTATTGAATGGTGAGTCCGATAATTACCAAATGTTGCAGGATTGTTCACAATTCACTCTAGTCCATTGTGAGTAAGTGATAGGACACACCACCAAGGTCAAGGTCATCTGGAGTCAATACCGGGTGTGGCCTCCGCGTGTGTTGACAACTGCCTGGCACCGCCTGCCCATTGAAGCAACCAGAGTACGGATGACGTCCCGGGGGATGGTGGCCCACTCGGCCTGCAAGGCTGCTGCCAGCTCGGGCAGGGCCTGGGGCTGTGGTTGTCGCTGTCGGAGGCGTCGGTCCAACTCGTCCCATAGATGCTCAATTGGGTTCAAATCCGGTGATATCGATGGCCAAGGAAGGACATTAATGTTGTTGTTCTGTAGGAAAGCCGTTGTGAGACGTGCTGTGTGAAGCCTGGCGTTGTCATGTTGGAACACTGCGTTGGCGTTGGCCATAACTGGAACGATGTGTGGTTGGAGGATCTGGTCAATGTAGCCCTGTGCATTCAGGTTGCCCTGCACGTGGACCAGGTCAGTTCTGCCAGTGTGTGAGATGGCTGCCCACACCATGACACTACCCCCGCCGAATCTGTCCACTTCCTGCACGCAGTTTGCCGCATAACGTTCACCACGACGCCTATACACGCGACATCTTCCATCATGACGTCGGAGCAGAAATCGGGACTCGTCACTGAACCACACCTGTCTCCATCGCAGTTGAGGCCATTGTCGATGAATCTGGCACCACTGCAGTCGGAGTCGACGGTGTTGTGGTGTTAAGATGACACCTCGAACTGGACGTCTGGCACGAATTCCTACCTCACGTAGGCGGTTCCGTACGGTCTGGTCGGATATCCTGCGCAAACCTGGTATTGCTGCGGCTGTGGAGGTGGCAGTAGTCAATCGTTCCCGAAGGTGGCGTACCCGGATGTAGCGGTCCTGCCCGGGGGTAGTGACCCGTGGTCGACCGGATCTAGGGAGGTCACGTGTTGATCCATGTTGCTGGTAACGGTCCCACAGTCTGGAGATGGTGCTTGGGGACACATGGAATGCCCTGGCAACGGCCGTTCTGGATTCGCCTGCGTCTAGTCGGCCGATGGCATTGTTTCTCTGCGGTTCACTGAGGCGTGGCATGTCCTGGATTGTCAACTGTCGGCCAGATACAGAGGCCAGGCAAGCGAACGCCCTGCACTTTTATACTGTCGGTGTTCATGTTGCACGTGCAGACAACGCACGTGCAGTGGTGACATGGTTTGCACGTGGCTGCGTTTTTGCGAATATTCACATTTTGGAACTTTATTGTACAGTAGCTGCGTTTTATCGAATGTAACCGTGGGAATGTGTTTGGGACATGCAATGACCTTATATTCACAAAGCATGAACCGGTAGGAAACATAAAATCGGAGTTATAACTCATTTGTACCCTTTTGCGTTTCTTTTTTTGAAGAGTATATGTATGTATTGATGTATGAATATCTATATATTTTATGTATGTCGAGGATGACTGTTACATACATAGATATTAACGCATATATGTATGTATCATGTATGAATATCTATATATTGTATGTATGTGGAGGATGGCTGTTACATACATAGATATTAACGCATATATGTATGTATTGATGTATGAATATCTATATATTTTATGTATGTCGAGGATGGCTGTTACATACATAGATATTAACGCATATATGTATGAATATCTATATATTTTATGTATGTCGACGATGGCTGTTACATACATAGAAATTAACGCATACATGTATGAATATCTATATATTTTATGTATGTCGAGGATGGCTGTTACATACATAGATATTAACGCCTGTATGTATGTATTGATGAATATCTATATATTTTATGTATGTCGAGATGGCTGTTACATACATAGATATTAACGTATGTATGTATGTATTGATGTATGAATATCTATATATTTTATGTATGTCGAGGATGGCTGTTACATACATAGATATTAACACATATAGGTATGACTATCTATATATTTTATGTATGTCGAGGATGGCTGTTACATACATAGATATTAACGCAGGTATGTATGCATTGATGTATGAATATGTATATAGTTTATGTATGTCGAGGATGGCTGTTACATACATAGATATTAACGCATATAGGTATGAATATCTATATGTTTTATGTATGTCGAGGATGGCTGTTACATACATAGATATTAACGTATATATGTATGAATATGTATATATTTTATGTATGTCGAGGATGGCTGTTACATACATAGATATTAACGCATACATGTATGAATATCTATATATTTTATGTATGTCGAGGATGGCTGTTAGATACATAGATATTAACGTATGCATGTATGTATGTATTGATGTATGAATATCTATATATTTTATGTATGTCGAGGATGGCTGTTACATACATAGATATTAACGTATGTATGTATGTATGTATTGATTTATGAATATCTATATATTTTATGTATGTCGAGGATAACTGTTACATACATAGATATTAACGTATGTATGTATTTAAGAATGAATGAACGCACTGGCTCAGGAATTTTTTAAAAACTAAAACATTGTTATTTTCTAATTTTGCCCCAGGGATTCGAAATTGATTTTAAATTGACCGTTGTGATATACAAAATATAACTGTTTTTCGGTCAGTCTTGTATGTATTGATGTATGAATATCTATATATTGTATGTATGTCGAGGATGGCTGTTGCATACATAGATATTAACGCATGTATGTATGTATTGATGTATAAATATCTATATATTGTATGTATGTCGAGGATGGCTGTTACATACATAGATATTAACGCATGTATGTATGTATTGATGTATGAAAATCTATATATTTTATGTATGTCGAGGATGGCTGTTACATACATTGATATTAACGCATATATACTCTTCAAAAGAAGAAACGCAAAACCACATTGTCGTAACATTTGGAGAATTGATTTAATTATTGAATGGTGAGTCCGATAATTACCAAATGTTGCAGGATTGTTCACAATTCACTCTAGTCCATTGTGAGTAAGTGATAGGACACACCACCAAGGTCAAGGTCATCTGGAGTCAATACCGGGTGTGGCCTCCGCGTGTGTTGACAACTGCCTGGCACCGCCTGCCCATTGAAGCAACCAGAGTACGGATGACGTCCCGGGGGATGGTGGCCCACTCGGCCTGCAAGGCTGCTGCCAGCTCGGGCAGGGCCTGGGGCTGTGGTTGTCGCTGTCGGAGGCGTCGGTCCAACTCGTCCCATAGATGCTCAATTGGGTTCAAATCCGGTGATATCGATGGCCAAGGAAGGACATTAATGTTGTTGTTCTGTAGGAAAGCCGTTGTGAGACGTGCTGTGTGAAGCCTGGCGTTGTCATGTTGGAACACTGCGTTGGCGTTGGCCATAACTGGAACGATGTGTGGTTGGAGGATCTGGTCAATGTAGCCCTGTGCATTCAGGTTGCCCTGCACGTGGACCAGGTCAGTTCTGCCAGTGTGTGAGATGGCTGCCCACACCATGACACTACCCCCGCCGAATCTGTCCACTTCCTGCACGCAGTTTGCCGCATAACGTTCACCACGACGCCTATACACGCGACATCTTCCATCATGACGTCGGAGCAGAAATCGGGACTCGTCACTGAACCACACCTGTCTCCATCGCAGTTGAGGCCATTGTCGATGAATCTGGCACCACTGCAGTCGGAGTCGACGGTGTTGTGGTGTTAAGATGACACCTCGAACTGGACGTCTGGCACGAATTCCTACCTCACGTAGGCGGTTCCGTACGGTCTGGTCGGATATCCTGCGCAAACCTGGTATTGCTGCGGCTGTGGAGGTGGCAGTAGTCAATCGTTCCCGAAGGTGGCGTACCCGGATGTAGCGGTCCTGCCCGGGGGTAGTGACCCGTGGTCGACCGGATCTAGGGAGGTCACGTGTTGATCCATGTTGCTGGTAACGGTCCCACAGTCTGGAGATGGTGCTTGGGGACACATGGAATGCCCTGGCAACGGCCGTTCTGGATTCGCCTGCGTCTAGTCGGCCGATGGCATTGTTTCTCTGCGGTTCACTGAGGCGTGGCATGTCCTGGATTGTCAACTGTCGGCCAGATACAGAGGCCAGGCAAGCGAACGCCCTGCACTTTTATACTGTCGGTGTTCATGTTGCACGTGCAGACAACGCACGTGCAGTGGTGACATGGTTTGCACGTGGCTGCGTTTTTGCGAATATTCACATTTTGGAACTTTATTGTACAGTAGCTGCGTTTTATCGAATGTAACCGTGGGAATGTGTTTGGGACATGCAATGACCTTATATTCACAAAGCATGAACCGGTAGGAAACATAAAATCGGAGTTATAACTCATTTGTACCCTTTTGCGTTTCTTTTTTTGAAGAGTATATGTATGTATTGATGTATGAATATCTATATATTTTATGTATGTCGAGGATGACTGTTACATACATAGATATTAACGCATATATGTATGTATCATGTATGAATATCTATATATTGTATGTATGTGGAGGATGGCTGTTACATACATAGATATTAACGCATATATGTATGTATTGATGTATGAATATCTATATATTTTATGTATGTCGAGGATGGCTGTTACATACATAGATATTAACGCATATATGTATGAATATCTATATATTTTATGTATGTCGACGATGGCTGTTACATACATAGAAATTAACGCATACATGTATGAATATCTATATATTTTATGTATGTCGAGGATGGCTGTTACATACATAGATATTAACGCCTGTATGTATGTATTGATGAATATCTATATATTTTATGTATGTCGAGATGGCTGTTACATACATAGATATTAACGTATGTATGTATGTATTGATGTATGAATATCTATATATTTTATGTATGTCGAGGATGGCTGTTACATACATAGATATTAACACATATAGGTATGACTATCTATATATTTTATGTATGTCGAGGATGGCTGTTACATACATAGATATTAACGCAGGTATGTATGCATTGATGTATGAATATGTATATAGTTTATGTATGTCGAGGATGGCTGTTACATACATAGATATTAACGCATATAGGTATGAATATCTATATGTTTTATGTATGTCGAGGATGGCTGTTACATACATAGATATTAACGTATATATGTATGAATATGTATATATTTTATGTATGTCGAGGATGGCTGTTACATACATAGATATTAACGCATACATGTATGAATATCTATATATTTTATGTATGTCGAGGATGGCTGTTAGATACATAGATATTAACGTATGCATGTATGTATGTATTGATGTATGAATATCTATATATTTTATGTATGTCGAGGATGGCTGTTACATACATAGATATTAACGTATGTATGTATGTATGTATTGATTTATGAATATCTATATATTTTATGTATGTCGAGGATAACTGTTACATACATAGATATTAACGTATGTATGTATTTAAGAATGAATGAACGCACTGGCTCAGGAATTTTTTAAAAACTAAAACATTGTTATTTTCTAATTTTGCCCCAGGGATTCGAAATTGATTTTAAATTGACCGTTGTGATATACAAAATATAACTGTTTTTCGGTCAGTCTTGTATGTATTGATGTATGAATATCTATATATTGTATGTATGTCGAGGATGGCTGTTGCATACATAGATATTAACGCATGTATGTATGTATTGATGTATAAATATCTATATATTGTATGTATGTCGAGGATGGCTGTTACATACATAGATATTAACGCATGTATGTATGTATTGATGTATGAAAATCTATATATTTTATGTATGTCGAGGATGGCTGTTACATACATTGATATTAATGTATCTGAATTAACTATCGATGCATTGCTATCGAGGCACTGACTATCGCAATATATCGATAGCTCGATGTATTGTTACACCACTATGAGAAAATGCATATAAAGGATCCCTTGCTGCAGTAGGACAAATGTGGCGGGGATTTTTTTTTATGACGACGTGTCAAATAATCACATCCAGTGGTGTCGTTAAACAAAACAAACTTTAATTATTGGTAGGAGGCGGTACCGGGAGGAGACCCCAGTACCTATCAGCCTTATGTCAGATGGCGTATCCACTGCTCCACCGAGGCCGGTCTTTAATATATGTAGGATGCGTTCTTATAACGATCTTATCTTATACATTCCAAGTTACCTTTTCACTAGATAATACGTATGTTTAATACTCCCAAAATAGAGCTATTTACCCAAAGTTAATTACATTTAGCTGGCAAACTGTATAATTAGTAGGGTATTTTTGTCCATCATACAAATAACTGGATATTCAGAAAACACATTACTTTAGCCTTACTGGCCAATCACTACAACTGTTGATAATAGCATTTACTGGCCAATGACAGAGACTGTTGATAATAGCGTAACATTAAACCGCCAATCACAACTCTTATTTTCTGTTGAAATCTGCTGCATCTATTAAACGACTTTTGCCCGTGCATGGAAGTAATTAAATCTAGATGCACTGCCTGTAAAATTTACTCAGAATTACACAAAGCAGAAACTGGTCGCAACGCGATCCATATTGTTCAATCGAACGTTCTTCATATTCTGTTCATCTGCACGGATCACGTCGCGCAGAGCATGTCGGGGCATAATGACACGTCAATTGATCTCAGCCGTCACATATAGTCCCTCTGGGTATTATAGGAATATCTGCTTAACGTCATAAAATTTTAATACACACACACACACACACAGATTATATATATATATATATATATATATATATATATAGAGAGAGAGAGAGAGAGAGAGAGAGAGAGAGAGAGAGAGAGAGAGAGAGAGAGAGAGAGAGAGAGAGAGAGGGGGGGGGGGGGGAGAGAGAGAGAGAGAGAGAGAGATCCCGTTGGATTCCACACACGCCATTCCATAAAATATATATATATATATTATACACCGTTTGTGACACCCAATAGCTGATATATATTTTTGTGCTGGGGTGTTAAACATTCATTCATTCATTCATTCATTCATTCATTCATTCATTCATCATATATATATATATATATATATATATATATATATATATATATATATATATATATATATATATGTGTGTGTGTATATCATATAATATCTTACATTTTCAGTGCAATCAAAGTACATGTATGTGATATATTTTAGATAGAATACTTTACGAATTTTATAGCTTTGCAAATTAGATGTAAATTAATCGAGGTCACGGTACTAGGTGTATTCACATTTAAGCAAACGTACTAGATTGGCACTCCATAACTGACGTATGCATGCATAGTCATCAAATAAAAACACTTTCAATAGCAATTTTAACACTAACAGCTGTCCAGCCTTAAAAAAAACTAAAACAAAAAAAATCAAAACAAAACGAAAAACAAAAACAAAACCCCTAAAACAACCAACCCAAAAACGTTATGCACTAGTTTGTTTTAATGTATGGACACCCAAAATGACGTCATTCGAGTTTGACGTCATTTCCATTCAAAAATACCCCGCGCCATATAGTATTACATCATTTGAATATCTTATAATGGCTTACTGGAATTAAAGTTGCGTGCACAGTTTGAAAACAACGCGTTGTATTAAGCTTGAGATTATGTGATACAGAGATTATTACCCTCGTCTGCTTCGGTGTAGTCAATATCATATATTAGGAATAACAATTTTTATTCCTAATATATAAGAATTGTTTCTCATTTTTTAGGAATTTATCGATGTGTAACAGTCACAAATGGTATAAAATCGCGTAGCGTAGCGAAGCGATTTTATACTACATTTGTGACTTTTATACATCGATAAATTCCTAAAAAATGAGAAACAATTCTTATAATTACAAACTGTACAAGAAGTGTACCTTAAAACACTCAAAAATAATTTCTTTCGTTCTTACCGTCAACCATGTTCTGTAAATAAGCGTAGGAATACATCTATACACACTATTGGAAATTGTCCGCTAAAAATAAAAATAAGTACTGAATCAACAAAAACAGTGTATATATCTTTATTATAACTTCTTTTTAAAAAATGAAACAATTTCATGTGCAGATTTGTCTTGTGTTTTTCTATCGCAAAGTGACCTTGATATTAACTTTTGTTTACGTGTAGTGACTGTTGGTGTTGTGCGGTTATTTCGATCTTGGTCTTCCGTGATGACGTATTTTTATGAGGTTTATGGAAGGATAACGCTTGGTTTTTTAGTGACGTCAGCCAATCAGAATACAGTAAATCGTATAAATTCGGAAAGTTTGTAATTATACGATATTAACGATACCGAAAAACACTGGTAATAACATATATTTAATGGCATTTAATCAAATGTACTTCAGTGACACGCCATAATTGACTTATGCATTCATTTCAATGTCCAACGTTCAGAAAACAAAACAAAACCCATTGAACACTAGTTTATTTTTATGTAAAGCTATCGAAAATGACGTCACAGTTTTACATCATTTATATATCAGGTTATAGCTGACTGGAACTAAAGTTGCGTATACAGTTCACAGAAACACGTTGTATTAAACTTGAGATTATTACCCTCGTGTGCTTCGGTGTAGTCAATATCATATATTAGAAATAACAATTTTTATTCCTAATATACCATACTGACGATACCGAAAAACACTGGTAATAACACATATTTAATGACATTTAATCAAATGTACTTCAGTGACACGCCATAATTGACTTATGCATTCATTTTAATGTCCAGCGTTCAGAAAAAAAGCAAAAAAAAAAGCATTGAACACTAGTTTATTTTTATGTAAAGCTATCGAAAATGACGTCACAGTTTTACGTCATTTATATATCAGGTTATAGCTGATTAGAACTAAAGTTGCGTATACAGTTCACAGAAACACGTTGCATTAAACTTGAGATTATTACCTTCGTGTGTTTCGGTATATTAAGAATACAAATAATGTTTTATGCATTATGCTCGCCAGAGGCTCGTATAATACAATTTGCATTCCTTATTCACGATGTTGTAACATACACACACGGATCTCTCTCTCTCTCTCTCTCTCTCTCTCTCTCTCTCTCTCTCTCTCTCTCTCTCTCTCTCTCTCTCTCTCTCTCTCTCTCTCTCTCTCTCTCTCTCTCTCTCATGCAGTTTGATCTTTACAATTAGTGAACCAATCACGGAAGCAATCACGTCGTTTCCAGTCTGCCGTGTGTATAGTTACGATGTGTATGTGGTAATACGGTTCTACTGTTCAGTATAATGAAAGAAACAATAAAAACCCTTTTGAACAGTATAAATATATTGACAATGAAAGAAACAATAAAACCCTTTTGAACAGTATAAATATATGGATAATGAAAGAAACAATAAAACCCCTTTTGAACAGTATAAATATATTGATAATGAAAGAAACAATAAAACCCCTTTTGAACAGTATAAATATATTGATAATGAAAGAAACAATAAAACCCCTTTTGAACAGTATAAATATATTGATAATGAAAGAAACAATAAAACCCTTTTGAACAGTATAAATATGTTGATAATGAAAGAAACAATAAAAATCCTTTTGAACAGTATAAATATATGGATAATGAAAGAAACAATAAAACCCTTTTGAACAGTATAAATATATGGATAATGAAAGAAACAATAAAACCCCTTTTGAACAGTATAAATATATGGATAATGAAAGAAACAATAAAAACCCTTTTGAACAGTATAAATATATTGACAATGAAGAAAACAATAAAACCCTTTTGAACAGTATAAATATGTTGATAATGAAAGAAACAATAAAAACCCTTTAAACAGTATAAATATATTGATAAGGAAAACCAGTTATTGTGGACAACATTATTACTTATGATACCAGTAAAAACAATTTGCTTTAATCAACTATAAAAATCAAAAGGAAGAAGAACTTTGAATGCTTAACTGTATGACATAACGAAATAATTGGATGCCTTAAAAGACATTGACATAAAACATAATCTAATGAAAGATATAAACTGTAAATTAGAATACATTAATATTGAAAAGGCAAAAGGAAAATGTATGTGGGCTAAAGCGGATGCATAGCAAATAGGCGATACATCTACAACATATTTGTATAAATATTCATTACGATCATTAAATTATGCTCATCAATTCGAAACTAGTTTTATATCTCAAACTAAGACATTATCACATGTAATAAATCCTAAACAATGTTTTAAAAATAACAACAAAAGAACTAAGTACTCATTTCGTTGTTGAATGTTTCATATAATCTTGTATCAGCTGTTACAGCACACATAATAAAAGTCAGAGATATTTAGGTGAATATACGACGTTATGGAGTATATACATATAAAACAACACATTCCTGGATTCATTGATTGATTGGCTGATTGACTGATTGATTTAGAAAATGCTTTTGATTTAATATACTGGAAATTTATTGATAATGTTCTCAAATACTTTGGTTTTGGCACTTCGATAACAATAATTAATTTCTATTGTTCCAAAGAAGTCTGAAGCATTGTTCTTGTTAATGTTTTTTTTGTTTGTTTACCATTGTTTAAATTAGAAAGAGGTTGCCGTCACGGGGACCCGATGTATCCAAGTATTTTTCTAATTTTGTGTGAAATTTTGAATAGTATTTTTAAAAACTAAAAACAACTTAAAAAGGTATAACAGATGGAAACATAGAATTCTTATTAACTCAATTTGTAGATGACACATCAGTAACTTCAGATTAAACAGAAACAAACCCCTATGTTATATATTTACGCATTATGCGCCTTAACATTAACGTGGGCAAAACAAAACTAATATGGATAGGTTCTAAAAAAAAGGAATATATACACATAATGTAAATAATGGAATTTTTATTGGACACAAAGTTAATGTATTAAATTTTGTCCAGTAGAACTTTAACACTATTAAGAAGAACATTATATAGTGAATACTAAAAAAGTTCCAGCGTGAGACCGGTTATATTACAACGGGCGTATTTTTAATCGTACATAACGCGTATAGATTGGACACAAAGTTCCCGTGTGAGACTGGTTATATTACAACGGGTGTATTTCTAATCGTACATAACGTGTATAGTATTTTACTTATTTCACCGCACATCAATGAACAAAAATCACACAGAATGGCAGAATGTATATGTATATGCATATGCACACACACACACACACACACACACACACACACACACACACACACACACACACACACACACACACACACACACACACACACACACACACACACACACATATACATATACATATATATATATATATATACTAGCGGAAAAAAGTAACTGTGTATGGTTATCATGTTGATAAAAACATAATTTCAAGACATAAAACGATGAAACGATCAGATAGCATGGTTAATAGGCAAATCTGCAAAACTTCAATTCATTTAAAATGTCACAGCATCCGTCGTTTCATTGGTATTGGGGATGAAAGACACGAGGGTAAAAAATCAGTTCACAAAGTTAATAGCGCGTATGGCCATGGTTTGCGTCGATGCAGGCCTGGTACCGTCGCCTCATAGAGCCTACCAAATTGTTGAAGAATGCCTGGGGAATGCCGTTCCAGATCTGGACTAACGTCTGACCCAGCGCTGCCAACGTCACCGGCTGGTTAGGCAGCGCACGTACACGACGTTGCATCTCATCCCAGACATGCTCGATTGGTGCAAGATCGGGTGAGACTGCAGGCCACTGCAACACATCGGTATTCTGCTGAGCTAGAAATCCCTTACCACCCGGGCGACGTGAGGTCTAGCGTTGTCTTGCTGAAGCGTGATGTGACGTTGCTGTCTTTGCACAAATGGGATGACGTGAGCCTGGATAATGTCGTCACGGTAGCCTACGGCGTTCAAATTGCCATCGATGACCACAATAGGTGTTCGTCCAGTTGACGTGATACCACCCCAAACCATGACACTGCCTCCGCCAAAAGCACGTCGCTCCACAATACAGGCGTCACTAAAACGTTCTCTAACACGACGATAGACTCTTGAACGGCCGTCGCTGCTGTCTAAGTGAAACCTGGACTCGTCTGTAAACAGAATACCCGCCCAGTGTCGGCGATTAAAGCGCAAGTGTCTTCTACACCAAGCCTGACGTGCTACACGATGGCGTCTTAGCAAAAACTGAACGGACAGCCGGACGTCGCGAACAAATACGCTGTTCACGTAATCGATTCCGTACAGTTCTGGGGCTGATGGCACGCAATCCAGGAATGGTCCGCGCTGTCAGACTTTCCGTTTGGAAGTGATTCCTGAGGTGCACGAGTCGGGTATGATTGTCCTGCTGTCGTGACGTCACGCGTGGACGACCTGCACGTGGTCGGTCTCTGACATTACCAAATTGTTGAAAACGTCGCGACAAAGCCTGAATAGTGTTTATGTTGACACCAAATTGCGTAGCAACAGCGCAATGGAGCATTTCAGCCTGGATCATACCAATTGCGCGAAGGCGGTCATTTACATTTAGCCTGGGCATTGCTCTACGACCACTTTCAACCGAAAAAACCTGCTTTTCTGTTCCACCGGTTGCCAAACAATGACCCGACAGTAGCAAAGTCGACAAAAGCTGGAGCAGTAAAATGTTGGGCGGAAAAACCTTGAAAAACAGACCCATGTCCAAGAAGCGAAACGGCACGTGCCAATACGGAATTGACCCCGCGATTGTGTGGCGGTGCGTTCACTGGTCAACTGTGCAAAACATCAGGCTAAAATATTGAGCCGTGTTAATTTTATCTGATGTTTCAAGTTACACTGTTACTTTTTTCCGCTAGTATATATATATACACACACATATATATTAAACTAAAATTCAGAACTGGATTTATATAAAAAACACTGGCAGCAACATTGAATTTAAGTTCAACAAAAGGTGACCAACGTCTATTACACTGCAAAAACTATAGTTTCCATACATTCACCAAAATTTTGTAAATTTGCCATAATTTATTTATAACTTAAGAAGTATTTATTTATTTTTTAATAATCGTAGTAATGGTGATAATAATAATAATAATAATAATAATAATAATATAATAATAATAAATAATAATAATAATTGTTATTATTATAACAACAACAACAACATAATAGTATGCACGAATATCACTGACCTCCGTTAAAAATGCATCGTCGTTTTGTAATAAATGACAACAACTGCATTGTTTAGAGTCTAACGGTACTTTAATGGACGATAGTATTTTCCATTTTTATCACCCTGTAACAATATAATTAAAATACAATATAACAATACATAATATTCCATTATTTAAATTATAGTATTTGACATGACATATACAAGTAATTAATGCATACATTGTCATAATACACAATATGTCTTCTGACTATAACAGACATAATTATAATACATACATAATATACATTATCACTCTCATGTCCAAATAAATGATTTAACATTCATCTCCATTATAATAAATAAGAATTATATTATAAACATACAAATTACATACCAAGTATGTGACAGCAGGGCAAATGGAAGTGGTCACACTTAAAAGGATTGACGTGTCTGCATAAAATAATTACAATAAAAAATAACCACGCAGACACGTTATGTTTCATAAAATATATAATAAAATACAACAATCTCTAAAGTGTTCATCACCACAAACATACACACTGCATTCATACTAAATTATGTTTATCACATTTAAATTTACATTAATCGAATTACAGAATTAACAAGAATTAATATTACACTGTACAGTTTATAAGATTATACAGAAAGATATAATAATTACTAATTATAAAACATTATTTAGTCAATTACATTTACATTAAAATAGGTGTTATTATAGAGTAACCGAATAAATAAACACTATAACTAACCTTAAATCTTTTCTAGGAATATCTTCAATAAATTAAGCAAACATGAAGTGTTAACTCTATAAGAACAAAATATGACGTGGACCACAATGCCAGACGTAAACCAGTATTTAAGGAAACAGTGAACTATAGTAAGCTATCACTTCAGACAAGAAAAGCTAAAACCACATCAGCTTAGACTGTACCCAAACTGGAAACAATAGGACAGACGCGGCGCATGGGTGATAGTGCTATTGTTACTAAGTTGTGCAAGGTGGCATACATGTTTGTGCAATTTATAACAAGCCAAGATACCTGAAAATAGTAATCAACTTGTCGTTATTGGAATAAAATAATTAAAGGTACATAATCTGTTGTAATTCATTATCTGTTTGTGGAAATAAAATCATTAATTACATGAACACAAATAAAACCAATGCATTAATATAAAACAATAATTATATACAAATATCCACAAGTCAATATTATTACATTTGTGTCTTCATTTGTTTGCCCCTGCGTGTGCTGTAACCTCGCCGTGGTGCAGGGGTGTAACATTCTCTTTGAGAATGGCCAATACAGCACAAAACTGAACTTTTTAGTAAAATTCAGTATCCGTAAAATTCTGTGATATTTGTGTTTTTGCACAGTTCTTTACACTGTTTTTGTTTAAGTCTTGAATTTTTATATTGATGTTGATCATCACTTTATTTATTTGCATTACCATAGTTTGACACCCAATAGCCGATGTATTTTTCGTGCTGGGGTGTCGTTAAACATTCATTCATTCATTCATTTGTTTGCATATTATCTCTGTTATCATGCTGTATATATATATATATTCCATTTTTGTGTACGCAAATCGAGTACTGTCAATCTAGCAAGGCTTTTGCCGTATGACGTCAAACAAGATGCATGACGTCATTCTTTGTAAGACGCTTGCTACATTCTGTCGCATTCAAAAAGCGTTTCTAAACTCCAATTCATAAACAAATATACAAGTTTTGTATTGTTATGGCAAAACTAAAAATTCATTTGCATGTACTGTAATAAAACAAATGATTTAAAGAGTATGTTTATTGAAAATAAAGTCGGGCTTGTCACGTGACCTATATATTTAGTCACTGACCAACAATATAGAGATTTATCTAGTCATCATACCTTGACAATGAATACAGTGATTGCGGGATAAATATTGTATATGGATATCAGGTAAATACTACTACTACTACTACTACTACTACTACTACTACTACTACTACTACTACTACTACTACTACTAATAATAATAATAATAACAATAAAGACGCTCTAGGGAACTATCATAATGTAACTGGTAAGTCCATTTGAACCCAATTAACTAAAGCAGTAGCGGTTTGGGTCACTCGAGGATTAAGCACATGTTTTCGTCGATAACGTAGAGGCTGGAAGGAATCGTCCCCTCAGTGGTAAAGATAAATATTTAATAGTTTTACATCCATGAGGATCAAACATTAAGATCCTCGAATAATGCATTTAGTTATGTCAAAACCTATAATTAGAATCCCTAGACTGTATAAAAATGTATTAATGACGTCAGATAAGAGAGTAACCAATCAAAACGCTGTTCACGTGATACCCGTGGGGAAATCATCGCCCGTGTCTGTGTGTCGACCAGGCTGTTATCCGATCAAACACGATCGGCTTAATCCACGGACGACAATCAACGACGAAGACGAACGAGCCATAACTCATTCCACTTCCGGACACTGCCGAGGCCGCAGATGCGGCGTAATTCGATTAGTGACGTATAATTAGAAACGTAACCGATATCGGAGTTCTCCGTCCTCACGTCGCGGGCTAGGAGAAAGCTACACACGCGTATTAGGATGGATTAGTGAGGGACGATGGAGAAACCGGTCGACACCAAGAATGAAAAAACTCATACGGTAAATAATAGACTTTAAATCAAGTTGTAAAAAGTTCTGAAGATGAGATATTTCTAGTGGGATTTCACAAAATATTAGCAAAACATATTTTATTATGGAAGGATAAATATTGTATGCTAATACATGTTTTTACATTTCATTGCTATCAGGTATTCTGAATGTTAATGCGTCAGTATGTGCATTATATATTATTCCAATCCACCCATCTTGCAAGCGTTATTGTTTTATACTGACACAAATACGCACACGCGTATTACTATCTGTCCGTAATATCAGAATTAGATTCATATTTGGATATTTCTCTATTCATACTATCTTAAATAGGTCAGTATTGGTGGTGGTAGTAGTGTGTGTGGGGGGGGGGGGGGGGGGGGGGGGTGTTGCAAAATTGAAATTAAAATCGCTTCTCATCCGTCATCTTGTCACACCACACTGAAAACAAAATCAACGTAGAGCGAGGAAGGAAACGACGGACAGACAGAAACAATTCAGCATAACGTAACCGGATTCACAATAGAGCAAGGTGGTGTAAGCATATACGTGACATCCCAGCTCATTATAAGGACTTTTTGTAGAATATCTGAGAGGGAAAAAACAAAACAACTTTGATTTTTTGTCTATTAGTTAACCGTTGTGCGGATAAATCCGTTAAAATCTGTATTCCCTTCAATTTATATTTCAGGTTCAAGAAACTGAAAAGGAAATTGAGCTGACAGACGAACAAAAATCAGGTGCGTTGTGCGTTTAGATTCATAATAAGAGTGTTGTACTAATTATGTAGTTTTCGTTTCTCCCATCATTTAGCTTAGAGGACAGAGTTATCCCATAATTGTAATAAGAGTATTATATTAATTATGTAGTTCTCTTTTCTCACATCATTTAGCTTATAGGACAGAGTTATCCCATGATCGTAATAAGAGTATTTTATTGCATACCCATTAAATCTTACTATATAAATACAGCTCTGAATACAAGAATTGAATACAACTTTCCGTATTCAACTCGGAACTATACCGTATTCAACGCTACTATTTATAGCACATGGTTACCGGGAATGCCCTTCGCGATATGTAAACAAAGTTTGTGCTTGGTTTGTTTAAAATGTTATTTTGTGGAAAATTTGAACTGAAAACAGACGAAAACGGTGACAAATATTTACAATTTAATGAGCGCAATACCAAAACTTGAGACGGGAACACTACTAACCAACGAGCTTTTAATCCACGATAATTAAGGTCGACGACAGTCACTTTTTGGACCCTTGTTTTGGCTTCTTTACATCGTACACAATTCTTATTCTTTTGCAATAAATAAAACATCTCCAACCGTAATTTTGTGATATGATATATTTGACAAAAGGTACGTTTTATTTCTTTCATCTTTCAAAACTTCAAATTAATATTTTGTCCAGAATTATGAGAAAAAAAAAAGTACCGACCTGTAAACAGCGTTGTCTGCTTGTTATAGGAATTTGACAGGGTTCAAGGTTAGTAGACTAGTTTTTATTTTAATGTGGCGCAGCATTGTAATAATACAGCTAATTTTGAATTTAAATGACGTCAGTATTCCAATGACGTCACTTTGCATCTCCTTACAATAACCATAAACTGGGTACATGACGTTTCCTTTTTGGAAAAATTCCGATGTAAAATTGCTATTGAATTTTTTTTTCTTAACATTACTAATGCACCTGGATGTCTTTGAACAAAATCTTGTGATTAAAAAATTGCACCTTTTACGAAATATGGATTTCTAGTGAAATTACGGTAAGATATGCTATATTTATTATGTACGAAGCCAAATTTAAGGTGCAAAAAGTGACTGTCGTCGACTTTAGTAACAATGCCGTCTCCTCATGTAGAAAACTTGAATGAACTGTCAACTGGATTATTCAGTGGAGCGATGATTTATGGAGGCACATTTAATATAAACTTAAACTTTTCAGCAACGACTAATTCCATGAACATCAATAAAAGAAAACACACCGATGACAACTCAGACACTGAGTGAACAATTCTTGACATTTTTCTTCGTTGATAAAACTGGCACGCTGAAAAATTTTCTGACGTATTACGAGCAAATTAAATATTATATTGTTCGTGAATTTTAGCTATTACATTATCTTTAAAAGGCATTTCAAACAATATCATTAACATTATAGGTAACTTTTCACTCGTTCTTTCTTATTTCTGTTTACTGTTTAAATAGAACTATATTCCTATGTGTAATAATTGGTGGTTCTTCGGTCCGCGTAGTAAGACAGCTGATCTAGTTGTGTAAATTTGGAAATACCCGTCATTAGCTAGCAGTGTTACTACGGCATCGGGGTTTCCTGCAGGAAATATACTCGTGGAATACAGAAACCAGAAAACCACATATATATACTCTTCAAAAAAAGAAACGCAAAAGGGTACAAATGGGTTATAACTCCGATTTTATGTTTTCTACCGGTTCATGCTTTGTGAATATAAGGTCATTGCATGTCCCAAACACATTCCCACGGTTACATTCGATAAAACGCAGCTACTGTACAATAAAGTTCCAAAATGTGAATATTCGCAAAAACGCAGCCACGTGCAAACCATGTCACCACTGCACGTGCGTTGTCTGCACGTGCAACATGAACACCGACAGTATAAAAGTGCAGGGTGTTCGCTTGCCTGGCCTCTGTATCTGGCCGACAGTTGACAATCCAGGACATGCCACGTCTCAGTGAACCGCAGAGAAACAATGCCATCGGCCGACTAGACGCAGGCGAATCCAGAACGGCCGTTGCCAGGGCATTCCATGTGTCCCCAAGCACCATCTCCAGACTGTGGGACCGTTACCAGCAACATGGATCAACACGTGACCTCCCTAGATCCGGTCGACCACGGGTCACTACCCCCGGGCAGGACCGCTACATCCGGGTACGCCACCTTCGGGAACGATTGACTACTGCCACCTCCACAGCCGCAGCAATACCAGGTTTGCGCAGGATATCCGACCAGACCGTACGGAACCGCCTACGTGAGGTAGGAATTCGTGCCAGACGTCCAGTTCGAGGTGTCATCTTAACACCACAACACCGTCGACTCCGACTGCAGTGGTGCCAGATTCATCGACAATGGCCTCAACTGCGATGGAGACAGGTGTGGTTCAGTGACGAGTCCCGATTTCTGCTCCGACGTCATGATGGAAGATGTCGCGTGTATAGGCGTCGTGGTGAACGTTATGCGACAAACTGCGTGCAGGAAGTGGACAGATTCGGCGGGGGTAGTGTCATGGTGTGGGCAGCCATCTCACACACTGGCAGAACTGACCTGGTCCACGTGCAGGGCAACCTGAATGCACAGGGCTACATTGACCAGATCCTCCGGCCACACATCGTTCCAGTTATAGCCAACGCCAACGCAGTGTTCCAACATGACAACGCCAGGCCTCACACAGCACGTCTCACAACGGCTTTCCTACAGAACAACAACATTAATGTCCTTCCTTGGCCATCGATATCACCGGATTTGAACCCAATTGAGCATCTATGGGACGAGTTGGACCGACGCCTCCGACAGCGACAACCACAGCCCCAGACCCTGCCCGAGCTGGCAGCAGCCTTGCAGGCCGAGTGGGCCACCATCCCCCGGGATGTCATCCGTACTCTGGTTGCTTCAATGGGCAGGCGGTGCCAGGCAGTTGTCAACACACGCGGAGGCCACACCCGGTATTGACTCCAGATGACCTTGACCTTGGTGGTGTGTCCTATCACTTACTCACAATGGACTAGAGTGAATTGTGAACAATCCTGCCACATTTGGTAATTATCGGACTCACCATTCAATAATTAAATCAATTCTCCAAATGTTACGACAATGTGGTTTTGCGTTTCTTCTATAGTTTTGTCTATATATTAATTATGTAGTTCTCTTTTCTCACATCATTTAGCTTATAGGACAGAGTTATCCCATGATCATGATAAGACTATTATACGAATTATGTAGTTATCTTTCTCTCACCCATTCTGTAAATTACGTATTATTTTACACGAAAAGAAATGCTAAAAAACATACAAATAACTAACTTTTTCATTCGATCATTTTATCATTAAAACATGTCTGTTTCATGTGATAAATGCAATTTAACGCCACATTTTAACAAGATATTTCATACGACGATTATAGTCACCAACTGCCAGTCTAAAACTTCTTTGATGAACTCACTTGACAAACTCGCTTTAATATGGGGTATTACATTAACACCGACGTCATCCTTATGTTGTTAAGCGCAATCTTGTGATAGCTGTGTTTTATTAAATAATTATCCTGGATACTTAAGAGAAAAGACAGCGAACTTGACACAACCTCTATGATATAATATACATTAGCATATAGATGTTAAATGTATCCATATTTACAAAACAATAATAGAAAATATACAATAAAAACAACAATAATAATAATGACAATAATAATAATAATAATAATAATAATAATAATAATGACAATAAAAATAACAATAATAATAATAATAATAATAATAATATAATAATAATAATAAAAATAATAATAATACCGGTAATAATAATAATGATAATGACAATAATAATAATAATAATAATAATAATAACAATAATAATAATGATAATCATCATCATCATCACAATGACGAGAACGAAGATGATGATTATGACTGTGATGATTGCAATTATGATTATGATTATTGCGATGATGATTATGATTATGATGATTGCTATGACGAATACGATTATTATGATTGTGATGACAGCCATAGCAACGAAAAAACAACTAATCAGCCATGCAAACAAGTCAATAAATTAATTTATAAATATGTTAATTAATAATTATTTAAATAAAATTTAAAAAATAATAAATAAATAAATAAATAAATAAAGCTCAAACATAAACAAAAGTCATCTGAATAAGACCAAAGTAAACTCAGTAATGAAAGTGAGATCTGCGAAATCCAAACGGAACTCTGCTATATACAGTCGAGTTATCTAGACATGAACTGTAAACAAATGTCAATAGATTTACACGTCATCAATGAACCATGCTATATACACTCGAGTTATCTAGACATGAACTGTAAACGAATGTCAATAGATTTACACGTCATGCAATGAACCATGCTCTATACACTCGAGTTATCTAGACATGAACTGTAAACGAATGTCAATAGATTTACGCGTCATGCAATGAACCATGCTCTATACACTCGAGTTATCTAGACATGAACTGTAAACGAATGTCAATAGATTTTCACGTCATGCAATGAACCATGCTCTATACACTCGAGTTATCTAGACATGAACTGTAAACGAATGTCAATAGATTTACACGCCATGCAATGGGTCATGATTTATACACTCGAGTTATCTAGACATGAACTGTAAACGAATGTCAATAGACTTACACGTCATGAAACGAGCCATGCTCTATACACTCGAGTTATCTAGACATGAACTGTAAACGAATGTCAATAGACTTACACGCCATGCAACGAGCCATGCTCTATACACTCGAGTTATCTAGACATCAACTGTAAACGAATGTCAATAGACTTACACGCCATGCAACGAGCCATGCTCTATACACTCGAGTTATCTAGACATCAACTGTAAACGAATGTCAATAGATTTACACGCCATGCAATGAGCCATGCTCTATACACTCGAGTTATCTAGACATCAACTGTAAACGAATGTCAATAGATTTACACGCCATGCAATGAGCCATGCTCTATACACTCGAGTTATCTAGACATCAACTGTAAACGAATGTCAATAGATTTACACGCCATGCAATGAGCCATGCTCTATACACTCGAGTTATCTAGACATCAACTGTAAACGAATGTCAATAGATTTACACGCCATGCAATGAACCATGCTCTATACACTCGAGTTATCTAGACATGAACTGTACACGAATGTCAATAGATTTACACGTCATGCAATGAACCATGCTACACACACTCGAGTTATCTAGACATGAACTGTACACGAATGTCAATAGATTTACACGTCATGCAATGAACCATGCTATACACACTCGAGTTATCTAGACATGAACTGTAAACGAATGTCAATAGATTTACACGCCATGCAATGAACCATGCTCTATACACTCGAGTTATCTAGACATGAACTGTAAACGAATGTCAATAGATTTACACGTCATGCAATGAACCATGCTCTATACACTCGAGTTATCTAGACATGAACTGTACACGAATGTCAATAGATTTACACGTCATGCAATGAACCATGCTACACACACTCGAGTTATCTAGACATGAACTGTAAATGAATGTCAATAGATTTACACGCCATGCAATGAACCATGCTCTATACACTCGAGTTATCTAGACACGAACTTGTAAATGAATGTTGATAGATTTACACGTCATACGTATAACCTTCGTCATGGAAATAACACTGAAGATTTACTTTTGTGACTGGCAACTCTTTTGATATTGCAAATATGAACGATAAAATTGTAACACGGGATAAGGGCCGGATTGATATCCAGTTAAGAGTCGAATGGACATTTGACAACATAAAACATAATATATTGTTACTCCCGAGGAGATCATTAGTGGAGATTCCATTGTTATCACAGCACTCTTCATCCCACTGGAAGACAAACCGTGTTATGACGAGGCGTTCTCGGCTGTTTACAAGTGATCGGTTGGAGTCCATTAAGACGATTGAATTAATTAACCAATGAATTATTAAACTAACGAATGAATGAACACGTTAATCAATACACATAATTAGCAAACCAATCAACGAGTAAACTCGGGAATGAACGGATGACTGCAGCGAGGGACGAATTAAACCCGTCTAAAGGACATAAGTCTGGTAGATAAAGAAATGACGACGTCGTGAGGTACCGACCTCCGTCGGGTCGTGGCCAAGCTACCGGACTTAAGTCTGGTAGATGAACAAATGACGACGTCGTGAGCTACCGGCCTCCGTGGGGTCGTGGCCAAGCTACCGGACTTAAGTCTGGTAGATGAACAAATGACGACGTCGTGAGCTACCGGCCTCCGTGGGGTCGTGGCCAAGCCATCGGACTTAAGTCTGGTAGATGAACAAATGACGACGTCGTGAGGTACCGGCCTCCGTCGGGTCGTGGCCAAGCCATCGGACTTAAGTCTGGTAGATGAACAAATGACGACGTCGTGAGGTACCGGCCTCTGTCGGGTCGTGGCCAAGCCATCGGACTTAAGTCTGGTAGATGAACAAATGACGACGTCGTGAGGTACCGGCCTCCGTCGGGTCGTGGCCAAGCCATCGGACTTAAGTCTGGTAGATGAACAAATGACGACGTCGTGAGGTACCGGCCTCCGTCGGGTCGTGGCCAAGCCATCGGACTTAAGTCTGGTAGATAAAGAAATGATGACGTCGTTAAGTACCGGCCTCCGTGGGGTCGTGGTCAAGTTATTGGACATAAGTCTGGTAGATAAAAAATGACGACGTCGTGAAGTTCCGGTCTCCGTGGGGTCGTGGTCAAGCTATGGGGCATAAGTCTGGTAGATAAAGTAATGACGACGTCGTGAAGTACCGGCCTCCGTGGGGTCGTGGTCATGTTATTGGACATAAGTCTGGTAGATAAAGAAATGACGACGTCGTGAAGTACTGGCTTCCGTGAGGTCGTGGTCAAGTTATTGGACATAAGTCTGATAGATAAAGAAATGACGACGCCGTGAAGTACCGGTCGTGGTCAAGCTATCGGACATAAGTCTGGTAGATAAAAAAATTATGAAATCGTGAAGTACCGGCCTTCGTGGGGTCGTGGTCAAGTTATAAGTCTGGTAGGTACTGTGTTCGCAGCCCGGTACCGGCTCCCATCCAGAGCAAGTTTCAACGACTCTGTGGGTAGGTGTATGATTTCGATATCACTACATACTAACAACTAACCACTAACACACTGTCCTGAACAGACAGCTGGGATGTGTGTCCAGGACAGGGTGCTTGAACCTTAATTGGACACGAAACTGACTTTTATGGATAAGGTTTATGGGTTTATTGACGTAATAACATATAAAACTTATAAATATTACTGACACAAGTTTTGCTTTTGCTTTTGAGGGGACAATGCCTGTTAGTGTTGCTCTTTGCTGCTAGTGACGGTGTTAAAACGATTTAAACAGACAATTCGAACAGATTGGTGTATGTTACGTGTTTCGCTTTTAGCCTAATCCCATCAAAGCAGTGAAAGCACATATTTACTGCGCAACGCTAACGATGTTAACTATAACTGGCCGTCCGTATCGAGGTAATCTGTATGTAGACGTAAATGTCGTTTGTGTGATTGTTCAGAAATTACGAACTTGATGACATTATATAGACTGGTTACAGTCTCCGCAATCAGCCTTATGTTATTACGTATGTTTACAATTAATGGTTCCTGAAATAGATAGGTTTATTGGTGATTACAGACTCAACTTGCCAGATTGTGCTATTTTAGATATGTTTTGCTGTAGCAAACAAATACAGCACATATGTCATGTGACGAATTAAGATAATTGGTACGTTTATTAAAATAATTGCTCTTCTGATATACCACGTACAGTTTAGATAGATAGATAGATAACTATTTTAACGTGCCCATATACCACTAGGGTTTCGAACACGCTCATCCAGAGTCCGACCTCCGATAAGATCGGTGGCGTGACTCGGGATGGGGGGGGGGGGGGGGGGGGGGGGGGTAGAGTTGAAAATGGGCAGAATTTTGAAAACAGCAATTAGTGAAGAAAAAAAAAAGTTAATAGAATTAAAAATAAATAAATAAAAGGTTACAAGCCAAAAATAAAAAAGAATTGACTGCTCGGTCGAATATTTATATAATTTGGAGCATTTTAGAAGGACAGTCCAAAAATAAATAAGAGAAAGAAGAGAGGATCGGACTATTTAATAATATTTGTAAAAAAAGAAGTAATTTCGACATAAAATTTTGAACGAAGGTCTAAAAGTTTAAAGTCCGATTTATATGTCCACGTGAGTGGCCTCGTTAAGGCCGTTTTGTTCTTGAGGAGGTTGGCGCCTACGGAGACGAGATGAACTGTTCACCGTTGAAGTGTGGCACAAGTTTCCTCCACCTGTGACCTAGCAGGGTTTTTGCTAGCTCGACGTAATGGATGCCGGCGATGATCTTGAGTACTCTGTCGACGGTGTTGTTGTCCATATCCCTGAAAAGGATTCCTTGTCTGTACAGACCCTCCCGGTGCAGGAACGGGAGACGCCGGCCGTGGCGTCTGGCACATGGTGATGTTCAGCACCTCTCCTGGCGTCGACTCGTCAGACTTCGCTTGCTGGGTTTCCTCAGCTGGCTTGGCTGGCTTGTCCGGTTGGGCTAGGGGCGACGACGCAGAAGGGACCGCCGCTGGAGGTTGACCCGCCAGCTTTGTTCCTCCCTGTGCCGCCCCTGGCGCACGTTTCCTCTTCCTCGGTACTCTTCCCTTCTTTTGTGGAGCAGGGTCGCCGTACACCAAAGTGACGGTTGCCCGTGACACGGTGTACGCGACGCGGTACTCTATCAGCGTCCCATACGAAGCAATTAATCCCCCCAGGTTGGGGGAGGGGGGGGGGGGGTAACACGAGAGAGCATGGAACGGTGTCCGTCTTCATCGCTAGCTCGAGTAGAAATGAACAGTTTATTTGGTAGACATACTGACAAAGGACTCGTTCCAACCAGTGCGCCACGACTGCTCTATCATAGGCCGTGGCATGTGCTATCCAGTCTGATGAATATTTAATCAGTATGCTCTAGTAGTGTCGTTAGACAAAGCAAACGTCTACTGACACACGGTTGTTACGCATGTTATTACAGCGGTTTTAAAGGTAATCTAGACTGTACCTTTTCCTGTACATATAGCATCAAAATACCATCTAGATTAGGCTAGTGTACTGCTGTAGGCTGGGGTTACTGTACCTTTTCCTGTACATATAGCATCAAAATACCATCTAGATTAGGCTAGTGTACTGCTGTAGGCTGGAGTTACCGTACCTTTTCCTGTACGTATAGCATTAAAATACCATCTAGATTAGGCTAGTGTAGTTCTGTAGGCTGGAGTTACCGTACCTTTTCCTGTACGTATAGCATTACAATACCATCTAGATTAGGATAGTGTAGTTCTGTAGGCTGGAGTTACTGTACCTTTTTCTGTACATATAGCATTAAAATGCCATCTAGATTAGGCTAGTGTACTTCTGTAGGCTGGAGTTACTGTACCTTTTCCTGTACATATAGCATTAAAATGCCATCTAGATTAGGCTAGTGTACTTCTGTAGGCTGGAGTTACTGTACCTTTTCCTGTACATATAGCATTAAAATGCCATCTAGATTAGGCTAGTGTACTGCTGTAGGCTGGAGTTACGGTACCTTTTCCTGTACATATAGCATTAAAATGCCATCTAGATTAGGCTAGTGTAATGCTGTAGGCTGGAGTTACTGTACCTTTTCCTGTACATATAGCATCAAAAAAACATCTAGATTAGGCTAGTGTAATGCTGTAGGCTGGAGTTACTGTACCTTTTCCTGTACATATAGCATTAAAATACCATCTAGATTAGGCTAGTGTAGGGCTGTAGGCTGGAGTTACTGTACCTTTTCCTGTACATATAGCATTAAAATACCATCTAGATTAGGCTAGTGTAGGGCTGTAGGCTGGAGTTACTGTACCTTTTCCTGTACATATAGCATTAAAATGCCATCTAGATTAGGCTAGTGTAGTGCTGTAGGCTGGAGTTACTATACCTTTTCCTGTACATATAGCATTAAAATGCCATCTAGATTAGGCTAGTGTACTGTACCATCTAGATTAGGCTAGTGTAGTGCTGTAGGCTGGAGTTACTGTACCTTTTCCTGTACATATAGCATTAAAATGCCATCTAGATTAGGCTAGTGTACTGCTGTAGGCTGGAGTTACTGTACCTTTTCCTGTACATATAGCATTAAAATGCCATCTAGATTAGGCTAGTGTACTGCTGTAGGCTGGAGTTACTGTACCTTTTGCTGTACATATAGCATTAAAATACCATCTATATTAGGCTAGTGTAGTGCGAGTTACTGTACCTTTTCCTGTACATAGAGCATTAAAATACCATCTAGATTAGGCTAGTGTAGTGCTGTAGACTGGAGTTAATCTACCTTTTCCTGTACATATAGCATTAAAATACCATCTAGATTAGGCTAGTGTAGTGCTGTAGGCTGGAGTTACTGTATCTTTTCCTGTACATATAGCATTAAAATACCATCTAGATTAGGCTAGCGTAGTGCTATAGGCTGGGGTATTTACAAATTTAAATTACTAACATACTAGTAGTGTTATATATATATAATTACCGAGAAATTACTCTAGTTAGCCGTTTCAGGAAATTATTTACCTGTTTCCTAAATAACAGATTAATATATTTCGACAGAGAGGATAATGTTATCTGACACACAGTTTGGGTTTAGAAAAGATCTGTCCACTATAGATGCCAGTTTTACTCTGCGATACTTAATATATAGAACATTGAAGAATCGAAATCGCTTTTATTGTTGTTTTGTAGATTATAGCAAATATTCCGAGTTTGTTAACAGACAAAACCTGTGCTATAAACTAATTCGACAGGGCGTCGAGGGGAGAATGGTTACCATTATACGGTCTTTATATGACAATGTTAAATGTTGTGTAAAATATAATAATGTACTTTCAGTCTTTGTTTATATGACAATGCTAAATGCTGTGTAAAATATAATAATGTACTTTCAGTCTTTATTTATATGACAATGTTAAATGCTGTGTAAAATATAATAATGTACTTTCAGTCTTTGTTTATATGACAATGCTAAATGTTGTGTAAAATATAATAATGCACTTTCAGTCTTTGTTTATATGACAATGCTAAATGCTGTGTAAAATATAATAATGTACTTTCAGTCTTTGTTTATATGACAATGCCAAATGCTGTGTAAAATATAATAATGTACTTTCAGTCTTTATTTATATGACAATGTTAAATGCTGTGTAAAATATAATAATGTACTTTCAGTCTTTGTTTATTTCCGGGAGAAAGTTTATCTCCAGTGTTATTTTCTATGCATTGGAATGATTGTGAATGCAGTTAGTATCAGATAATACATGCAGTTAGTATCGGATAATACATGCAGTTAGTATCGGATAATACATGCAGTTAGTATCGGATAATACATGCAGTTAGTATCAGATAATACATGCAGTTAGTATCAGATAATACATGCAGTTAGTATCAGATAATAAATGCAGTTAGTATCAGATAATTGCCCCTATACTGAGAAATGCTAAACCTAGTTTTAATAATGTCTGCTGATGACATGGTGGTGCTGGCTGAAACGCCAGATGGACTGCAAACAATACTTGATTCACTATCTGATTATACTCTTAAATGGGATTTGACTGTAAATACAACTAAGACAAAGATTGTGGTGTTTAGAAATGGAGGGAAAGTGAGATAAAATGAGAAATGATTTTATAACGGCTGCCAGAATTTAATTACCTAGGCATATTATTATTTTACAATGGTAAATTTAGTCGCACACAGAACATAGTAGCAGAACAGGGTCGAGAAGCTTTATTTGCAGTACTGAAAGTGTGTAATAAGAATTATTTTAATATTAAAACAATTCTGTCTGTTTGACACAAAATTAACTAATGCAAATTATAAGAAATTTACATTCTTTTAAATATTGGATAAAACTGTGTAACACTAATAAACGTATATTAAGAGCTATATATGAGGAAATGGTTCAGTATGAAAATGACTGGTTAATGAAGGTTAAACAGGAACTAAACGAACTAGGTTTTAATTATATATGGAACTTAGCACATTTTTATAGCAATGTATACAGTGCAGGTAGAGAAAGGATAACTGATATATTCAAGCAACAATGTTACAATAGAACAATGATAACTTCAAAGGGAAGTCTATATAATCACTTGTTAAATAATTGCAAAATATAAAATTATCTTAGCAAATCATTGAAAGTTCGTCATCTAAAAGAAATAACTAAAATCGGAATGTGTGCACATAAATTAAATATAGAATTTGGCAGGTATAGAAATATTGAAATATTGAAAGATCACGGAGAAAATGTACACTTAGTGACACAAATTAAATAGAAGACGAGGTTCATTTTATTATCAAGTGTCCACGATATAATGATTTAAGAATGATTTTTAAAAATACATATATTACCATATACGTCCAATCGTTTACAAACATACCTAGCTATTAGCGTCTGACAATGTTAAATAACTTAATAATCTAGGGAATGTTTTAGTTAAAGCTAATGCCGTCAGACAGCAGCTATTGGAGCAAATTGGTTAATACTAACATTGATTCATTTATTCAGTATATAACTATTCGTTTACGTGTATATTAAACCAATGATACATGTGTCTCTCACTATGCTTAATAATTACTTATACGTATTAAAGCATATAAGTCAATATAACCTTAATTTATTGATTATATAGTTATTAGTATTATTAATATTATAATAATTGTTTTTTACTAAATTCCTCTCCATATATATATATATATATATATATATATATATATATATATATATACAGGATAGGTTTGTTGTATAGTGTATTATGCTGAAAAGTTGTAAAAACATAAAACAATAAAGAACTTGAACTGTCGGTCCGATTAAGATAACATTTATAATTTCAGACTGCCAAACAACGGACACTAGAATTCAGACAGGCAGACATTCAGACAGTTAACGTGTTAGCGTATCATCTTATATATGCAGGGGCGGGGCGTAGGCCAGTGGTAAAGCGTTCGCTTGATGCGCGGTCGATCTAGGATCGATCCCCGTCGGTGGACCCATTGGACTATTTCTCGTTCCAGCCAGTGTTCCACAACTGGTGTAACAAAGGTCGTGGTATGTACTATCCTGTCTGTGGGATGGTGTATATAAAATATCCATTGCTGCTAATCGAAAAGAGTAGCCAATGAAGTGTCGACAGCGGGTTTCCTCCCTCAATATATGTGTGGTCCTTAACCATATTTCTGACGCCATATAAACAAAAATGTTTTGAGTGCGTCGTTAAATAAACCATTTCCTTCCTTCCTTAAATATGCATAACATATACACAATAAAACAAAGAAAAACGTGCATAAGCCATTCCTTATGGAATTATGAGAGACAGTAGTTAAATAATAGATGCATCTACAATTCATTTAAAATCAATAACACATTGTTTATATAGGAAATCGAAAGGGATGGAGCTGGATGGTGTAAATAAGCACATCATGCGATTTGAAGATGGTTTTATATTTGTTATTTTACAATTACTATTTCAGAACTTAGGGAGGCGTTTTGTCTGTTCGAAAAAGCCGGCAAGGGTCGGATTCACGTACGCGACCTGGGGGGATTACTGCGATCACTCGGGATGAACCCATCAGAGAGAGATCTAGAGGAGGCAAGACATGAACTCGAGGTTTCCAAAGGTAAGGGCGGTTCTACAAATTACAAAATGAAATTAATATCCAGAGAGTGGAAAACATATCTTTAATTTCAGAGCAAAACACGGCAGGTTGGGACACGAGTTTGGAACAAAGATTTCTAATTGTAGGGCAGTAGAAACACAATGTCATACTACCGACAACTACGAAAACGACCACCGCCACCACCATCACTACTACTGCTACTACCACATATATATTACTACTACTACTACTACTACTGCTACTACTACTACCGCTGTTATTATTACTGCTACTACCACTGTTATTACTACTGCTACTACCACTGTTATTACTACTGCTACTACTGCTACTACCACTGTTATTACTACTGCTACTACTGCTACTACCACTGTTACTACTACTACTACTACTACCACTGTTACTACTACTGCTACTACCACTGTTACTACTACTACTACTACCACTGTTACTACTACTACTACTACTACTGTTACTACTACTACTACTACCACTGTTACTACTACTACTACTACTACCACTGTTACTACTACTGCTACTACCACTGTTACTACTACTACTACTACCACTGTTACTACTACTGCTACTACCACTGTTACTACTACTACTACTACCACTGTTACTACTACTACTACTACTACCACTGTTACTACTACTACTACTACCACTGTTACTACTACTGCTACTACCACTGTTACTACTACTGCTACTACCACTGTTACTACTACTGCTACTACCACTGTTACTACTACTGCTACTACCACTGTTACTACTACTACTACTACCACTGTTACTACTACTACTACTACCACTGTTACTACTACTGCTACTACCACTGTTACTACTACTACTACTACCACTGTTACTACTACTGCTACTACCACTGTTACTACTACTACTACTACTACTACTGCTACTACCACTGTTATTACTACTGCTACTACTGCTACTACCACTGTTATTACTACTGCTACTACTACTGTTACTACTACTACTACTACTACTACTACTACTACTACTGCTACTACCACTGTTATTACTACTGCTACTACCACTGTTACTACTACTACTACTACTGCTACTACCACTGTTACTACTACTACTACTACTACTATACTACTACTACTGCTTCTGCTGCTGCTACCTCCACTGCTATTACTACTACTACTGCTAGTACCACTGCTATTACTACTACTAGGGTGTATACTACCAAATCAAATCCCATAGACGACAATAGTAACATATATGGCTAAAACTCCTACCTGCAGCGTATCAATCGACATAAACGCCACGGATATAAATACTACCACCCCTCACCCTTAAAGGAGAGGACAAGTAAGGCATTTGGCCTGGCATGCATATTCAACGATATATAATGCACATTATTGCTTAATATCAACACGTATAATCGTATAGTTATTAATAAAACGGTTAAATGTGACGGCTATTATATATAACGGGCGCAGCCATTTTGTACCATATCATTGAGTACGGCATCTGGCGAGCTGGTGGTTACGTAATACTTAACGCGTAACGTCAGGCATGACCCTTAGAAGTAGAGAAACATAATCTACCTGGTTTTTACCGGATGAAAATAGTTATACATTGCAATGTTTTGTAATAATACACATCCCAGTAAGCCAGCAATAAGTATATCCAGCACTATATATTATGTTTCAATACAAAATAAAATACCTTTGTCAAAAGTGGCTACACAACAAGTCGAAACAATGAACAATGTTTTGCCCATGCATTAACCTACGTACTGAAATGATACACGGAGTGTTTTCTTAGTTAATTGGTATATCCTGTTAGTTGTTTCTACCTGTGATTCCTGATTGGCAGGTGTGTATTTGATTGGTAACCAGACGAGCCAATTAATTGACTCTGTCTAGACACAAAAATACATACCGGTATTGTGGAATATTACCTGTCGCCCCTAAAATTGTAATGGACATAGTTTATTACTGTAAATAGTTCTGTAAAACTATTGATTAAGTATACTTTTTCATCTAAAACCACAGAACTGACAAATTACGTAGTCCCAAAGAAAAGAAAATTATCACTTGGGTATCGAGGGTTGTTGTTTTTGCTCCAACGTAGCATATCAATAGACCTAATAGTGTACATTTTTCCTTTGGATTATTAAACATAGAAAAATACTATAACCCTATTTTGTTCCGTTAATGCAGCTTGAAATATATTTAGTTAAATAGTTTATTATATTATTACGTCATTTATGCTGTTTTACAAGTCAGGTTGATCAAAGAGAAGCGCCTTGTCGAAAATTACTGCTTTTGTTTACACTGTACATACAGGAGATGGTCAGGAGCTGACGTCATTTCTCCCCAAGCTATCCCACCGGACGTCACAAAAACGAAACAAAATGGTTGCCCCCCAGCTAGCAGGAATAATCATGTTTTTTTATTAACTCTAAAATTACGCGTTTTTCATTTGCTGAAGTGTCAGTATGTGTTGATGGTCCGGGTATGCATCTTTCCAACACATAAGGCTCTTGTTTGAGTTGACCCTACCTTTGAATTGAATCAGAAAAAAATGGGGGTCAAGCTAGTTCCGCACAAAATTAGAGTACTTTTTTTTACAGGTACCCCATACATGTTTCAAGCACAATGCTACTTGACTCAGTGGTACTAGATAAAATAATTGTAGTTTTTTTACCCAGATGAAACTTCTTTTTTTTTTTACAACCAACACATTCACCTTTAACACCAATCACAAGATTTGTGGTGGCGAGTCCTGTATCAAAAGTTTGGGGCACCTCGAACTTTCACCCAGCCGGAAGTTATTTGGCTTAGTACTACCTGCTACTACTACTACTACTACTACTACTACTACTACTACTACTACTACTACTACTACTACCACTACTACTGTTACTACCATTGATGTTACTACTACTGATGTTACTACTACTACTACTGCTGCTACTACCACTGTTGTTACTACTACTACAACAACAACAACAACAACAACAACAACAACTACTACTACTACTACTACTACTACTACTACTACTACTACTGCTACTGCTACTGCCATTGATGTTACTACTACTACTACTGCTGCTACTACCACTGTTGTTGCTACTACTACTACTACTACTACTACTACTACTACTACTACTACCACTGTTACTACTACTACTACTACTACCCTTGATGGTACTATTGCTACTACTACTACTACTGCTACTACTACTGCTGCTGCTGCTACTACCACTGTTACTACTACTACTACTACTACTACTACTACTGCTACTACTACTACTACTACTACTGCTACCGCCACTGTTACTACTACTACTACTACTACTACTACTACTACTAATGCTACCACCACTGTTACTACTACTACTACTGCTACTACCACTGATACTACTACTACTACTACTGCTAAAACCACTGTTGCTACTACTACTACTACTGCTATGACTACTACTACTACTACTGCTATGACTACTACTACTACTGCTGCTGATGCTGCTACTACCAATGTCATTATTACTACTACTACTATTACTACTACTACTACTACTACTACTACTACTACTACTACTACTACTACTACTACTACTACTACCACCACCACCACTACTACTACCACTACTACTACTACTACTGCTGCTACTACCACTGATTTTACTACTACTACTACTAATACTAATACTACTATTACTACTACTACTATTACTACTTCTTCTACTACTACTACTACTACTACTACTACTACTACTACTACTACTACTACTACTACTACTACTACTGCTACAGCTGCTTCTTCAGCTACTAGTAACATTACAATGTTATTATTACCTTTATTCTACTACTACAACCTTCGTGATAGTTGTGTCCGTGGGCCTATTCAATCGATATCAAATAAATACAATTTGCACCAATGGGGGTCACCTGAACAAATACGTAGATTCACAGACACGAGTGAGAAGCGAAATGGGATATGAATGCTGGGATTTCCAGCTCGGATGTAAGCGTGGAAGTCACGAAGTCATTACGGAAGTATGCGAGAATAAACAGACAACTCGCAGTCACCAATCAGCATTTAGGTTGCGTATTCTATCAGAGCCCGGCAAGATGAGATCTTGCGCTCACCGCCCGCCCGGATGTGGACCGATATTTGTTTAATATCGAGGTCAAGTTTTAATAAATGGGCAAGTCGTGAATGTGCGTGCGATGAAAGCACTCGTCTGAACAACAAAACCGTTACAATAATCAAACGTTGTACCTCTCTACAAATCAGAGTCAGTGAGTTTGTCAGAAGCTGGGGATTGTCATCGTGACGATAGTCCTCTCAGATATATTCAAGAGGAGTGCAGCTCGTTTGTATAATAGTCGTCTCAGATGTCTACAAGAGAACTGTTCTGATTTCTGATAGTCCTCAAAATGTCCACAAGAGGTCTGTTGGTCTCTTCTACGATAGTCCTCCCAAATGTCTACGAAATGACTGTTCTGATTTCCGGTAGTCCTCCGAAATTAATGTCTACAAGAGGAATGTTGCTATGTTCTACGATAGTCCAACCAGATATCTACAAGAGGACTTTCTCTAGTGTAAGACAGTCATCCCATATGTCTACAAGAGACTGGCTCTGTTCTACGACAGTCCTCCAAGATGTCTTCAGAGATACTCCCACTCCCGAGGACGATCCACTTTTTCAGACCGGTCTGTAGAAGGATTAACACGGATTCCGACAACTTGCACACGGCAGACATTCCGAAATGTATTTGCATACAGCTGGTATGAGATGCGCATACGAATCAGTGTAAAAACAACGAGGATATGTTGATGTGTTTGCTTAAGATGAGCACGTCCCCGCCTCACAGATCACCCTCACCATGTCCCAGCCTCACAGATCACCCTCGCCACGTCCCCGCTTCACAGATCACCCTCACCATGTCCCCGCCTCACATATCACCCTCACCATGTCCCCGCCTCACAGATCACCCTCATTATGGGCTCGGCCTACAGATGTCAAATCAGTCGTGGTCGCTTTTATCTACAAAGGACATAATATAGAAAATCAAAATAGGGTAATTGCATTAACAAGCCTGATAATCAATATGTTTTGTCATGGCAGCAAACAATATTTTTGTTTGGCATGCAGCGCAAAAATAACTTTTCTACTCATTTGACTTCCCGATTTTCCCACTAAGTTGTAGAAGCTTCTTTTTATTCCCGACCCATCCATCCCACCCTCCACTCATGTTCATCCGCCTAGCCCTATTTTAAAAACTATTCTTTATTCCATAAAACCGCACCACTCCACCACCCTCATATTCGTTCGCGTATCCTTACACATCAAGATGTAATGTGGCCGTTTGTGTATGAACGCAATAATGCAATTTGCATGTCAGTATGTTGTTCTTTCAATCAGTCATTACGTTCTGCTACAGTAGTCTCCATCAGATGAGACCTACTATTCGTCAATAACATTGAGGTCTTATCTCAGGGGAAGTTATTTGAGAGTGATTCATTTACATGTCAAGTCAATTCTAGCATCACAATAGGTAGGTATTTTATAGAGGTCGGGATCTTTTATTCGATGGGGTCTTAACTGAGGAGGACTGCTGCAGTGCATTGTGTAGGGTGCACAGCTGGCCTAGCTAACTGGCTACAGCCTACACTGCCTGAGTACTCTACCGTTCGAGAGCAAGACGGACATTCGGACGGTTATCATAGCTCTCTCAGTCAGCGATAACTACACAGTGAAAACACGGAATGGCTGCCAACCATCGGGTAGGCAAAGATTTCCGCTGTAATACAACAATAAATCTATATTCGACGTTGAATACCATTACATTGATCATTTTCGAGTTTTCTGATAACAACTACTTAACATATTAATCGTAATACATACTACATGAAGACATACGACAGTACCAGATGTGTGCAAATTTCCCTCTTGCTTTTGAACGGCAGAGAACTTGTGCTACAGCCTACGATTATTGAGAGATGGTGAGGGAGGGGGGGGGGGGGGGGGGGTGTATCACAAAAATAACACTGGCCTGGTGCGCCAAATATTCTAATATGTCTTTTGAGTTGGGCCAGTTTGGTTTACCAAGATAAGATAGAATATTACCCTGTCATGGTTCTTCAGTTTGTTTAGTTGACCGAGACAAGAAGGGATATTGCTGTGACATGGTTATTATGCTCCTTTAGTTGACCGATACAAGAAGGGATATTGCTGTGACATGGTTATTATGCTTGCTTAGTTGACCGAGACAAGAAGGGATATCGCTGTGACATGGTCATTATGTTTGTTTAGTTGACCGAGACAAGAAGGGATATTGCTGTGACATGGTTCTTCAGTTTGTTTAGTTGACCGAGACAAGATGGGATATTTCTGTAACATGACTATTCTGTTTGTGGCCAGCACGTATTGACTTTAGCAACGTCCCTTTTAAGTTGGTGTTATTAGAAGCGAATCGACGAGTGGCTATTTATAGTCGCACGTGGCGGTATTATTGAAACGTACTAAAACCCATCTCGCTGATCTCATCTCCGAGATTGTGAATCTGGCGGTCCCACTCCAACTGGTTCGTTTGCGGTGATCCGCTAAGAAACGTCAGGCGCCGGTCAATCATCAAATGGAGAGTGAAACCAATCTATTGATGTGATCACAGATTGAGAGGAGTTTGGGTGTGAAAGCTCGGAGCCCCGTCAATATCAGCCCACATGGCACTTTGTTCATTAGTGGTCGCAACTTTGGCGTGTATAAGTTTTTGTTGTTAGTCATATTAATATATCTCAATGACAAAATATTGTAACGTCAGTAGGTTCATTAGTGGCTTTAATGTTGACGTTGTTAAGCGTGTTTTGTTAGTTTTGATTAAAACATATTTTATTGCATACAAGTTATCTAACTTTGTTGTTGGTAATATTAATATATTTGAACGACAACATATTGCTATCTATAAACGCCAGTTTGTCATTAGTGGTCACAACTTTGGCGTTGTTAAGCGTTTGTTGTTGGTAATAATGATATATTTGAACGACAGCACATTGCTATCTATAAACGCCAGTTTGTCATGAGTGGCTGAACTTTGCTGTTGTCAAATGTTTGTTGTTGGCAGTATTAATACATTAATATATTTGAATAACAAAATATTACTATCCATACACGCCAGCATGTTAATTGGTGGCCAAAACGTTCCATGCATACGTTTTGAAGTATATTAACAAGAGAAGAAAAACAAAAAAGAAAGAAAGCAACAGACGAAAAAGAAGAAGATTCACAAACACGCACCAAGCACTACAATCAATAAACAATTGATTGTGAGCTTGAAGCCATCAGGTTTTCCCGGATATCTTTGACAACATTAAAAATAAAATAATACAAAATACAATAAATAAAATATAATATAATGAAATACAATACAAAGGACGAAAAGGAAAGCAAAGACATCCAGTGCGAATCATTCAGTAAGAATCAAATCAATTAGTATTTCATATTAATAGCAAGGTCGTGCAATCACAAATAACATAGTTCATATTCAACAATAGACTATTATTTAACAAACAAACAAAAAATAATAATATTGCAAATAGATTGTGGAGAGATACTAACTGGTTAAAAACAGAGAAAGAACTTAATCCTCAAACCGTAGATGATATTTTATGTATATTATTTGGCTGAATGATAGAATACTCATTGATCGTAAGCCATTTCTATATAAACAATATTTTGAAAAAGGAATTGTTTTTATAAACGACCGTATTGACGAAAAAGGTGATATTTTAAAATATGATCAGTTCATAAAACATACAATATATCCACCAATTTCATTAGCTATGCTTCGTTAACAAATGCAGTAAAAACGTGCATATATAGTTTAGATGATTTGAAAGATAACAAATTTAAAATGGTTAATAACCCAATTCTTCCATTTAAACTTAATCTTTTATTAAAAGGACAAAGAGGATGTAAGGATATGTTCAACTTATTAAACTCTAAATCCATAACTCCAAAATCGCAAGCTAAATACACCAATCAAGGTTTTATCTTTTCATCAAGTGAATGGGCAGAATATTATTTACTTCCTTTTCAGAGCACTCAGGATTCAACATTAATATGGTTTCAATATTGACTAATTCACCGAATCTTAGCTACGAACACTTTCTTATATATTATTCACTATGTTGAGTCAAACATGTGTAGCTTTTGCAAGAACCATCCAGAAACGATACCACATCTATTTTTCGAATGGAATAACGTTCACAACTTATGCGTTGCAGTTAAAAACTGGATATTGACTCAGACTGGTATTATAATTAATTTCAATAAAGATAATATTATCTTTGGTATTATTAATAACGAAAAATCTAACTTCCTTAACTGGTTAATTATTAACATCAAATATTATGTTTATGGAACTAAGATACAAAAAAAAAATATTTAGAAATCAAAGTTGTTAAAAATCTGTTGAAGCAACAGTTTAAAATAGAAAGATATATTTTATATAAAAATTGCAAATACGAAATGTTTAATAAACAATGGGCTCCATGGGCTAATTTATTTAATGATAACGATTAAATGAAATATATGATGTTAGTTTAAGTTTGTTCTTGTCTATGGCTTGTTTGGAGATAGCGGAAAACAAGCAAAAATAAGCATACACCTCACGTATAACCTTATCTCGTCTTCTACCTCTTTCTCCTCTTTCTTATCCTTTCTCTTCTCTTTATAATATCCCAGATTAAACCAATTACATGTATGTATATTTACTACTCTTGTACTCACTTACATTGATGCCTTTTTGCATATATGTATGTATGTGTGAATCTATGTATGCACATACGTGTATGCATCGGAGGACATCCGGGTACGTGTGTACGTATCTGTGTATGGATATATGTGTTGTATATTTATTATATGTACAGCAGTGAATTGGAGCTCCCATCCCTGACACTGCTATGTTTGTGATCTGGGACAATAAAAAAAACACAAAAAAAACACCCCCCCCCCCCCCCCCCCCAAAAAAAAAAAAAAAAAACCCAAACAAAAACAAACAAACAAACAAACAAACAAAAAACAACAACAATAGACTATCATAAAGAATTTTTGTTTTTGTTCCCGCAGGTCGAGGGACTATTTCTCTGCCGGACGTGGAGCGATACATCGCACGTCGTGGCTGCACGTTCATTGGATACGACGAGGAGGACGACATCCATGCCGCCTTCCAGGTACTCGACCGCAACGGAAACGGCCGAATTGATATTGACGAGTTCCGCCGATTCATGACGACAATGGGCGAGCGAATGTCTGCAGACGAAGTGGAAGATCTGATAAAGTGCGCCAAGAAAGAGGGCCAGTGTTTTATAGAGTATAAAGGTAATCTACCAGGAAAGAGGGGCAGTGTTTTATAGAGTATAAAGGCAATCTAACAGGAAAGAGGGGCAGTGTTTTATAGAGTATAAAGGCAATCACTGATTATTTTGGCGAAGATAATCAGGATGACTGCTTTGTTTTGCATTGCATGCATTTTATGATAAATCAGAATAAGGCGAATTCGGGTTCCTTATAAAAGAAATCGACCAATGAGTCTTATATATATATATATATATATATATATATATATATATATATATATATATATATATATAGACACATACATACATACATACATACATACATAATATATATATGCATTGCATGGAGTTTGAAATTCAGTGCAGGCCTGTTCATTTCACTGTCTGTAGTAGACTAATATTTATTTTATCTACAAGCTAATTGAAACTTGTGCCCAATACAACATGTTTTAACTTTAATCGCTAGACGAGCACGACTACTAACTGCTTGCGTATGCCTAGTGTCATTAGCCAACACGCTACCCATTACAAGGTTTGGTTAGTCTACAGTTCGAATAATACAGTATTCATTTAATTATACAATAGTTCTAAAATGGATATTAGTTTTAATGTAGTTCTCCAAACACAGTAATGGTTTAACTATAATTTTGATAAAACATATTTGTGTCACTATAGGTCTACGGAAACAATATTTCTTTTACTTAGTGTAATGTAGCAGTTGAGGTTTCGTTTACCGGCCTGATACAGCAATCTTAGTTTTAGGTTGTGTGTACTATTATGTGGTCCTGATACATCTGAACAACAAAACTGTTGTTCCATATAAAAATCGTATCTCTGCACAAGTCATAGTTGACAGGATGTTAGGGAAAGCTGTGAATGCTTCCTTTATCAACTACCAGATGCCCGTCCAATACAAAATTATTAGTTTTACTGTAGTTTTAATAAAACAGTGTTTTTGTTTATTATATTTCTAATAATGAAGATAATTTTAATCTAGTTCTAATAAAACTGTTAGTTTTAGTATTGTTGTAACCAGCAGTATTAGCTTTACTACAATTCTAACCAAACAATAATGTTGTGTCTATAGTTCTGATGACACTGTAATACTTTTACCATAGTTTTAATTAAACAGTTTCAGTTTTACAATAATTATAAAAAATAAAATTAATTTTAATATAGTTCCAACGAAACTTAATAATTTTTACTATAGCTCCAATGAAACAGTTTTAGTTTTAAAATAACTCTAAAAAGATTATTAATGTTATGATGAAATGGATAATGTTTACTTACCTTCGAATGAAACAATTTTACAATAATTCTAAAAATAGTATTAATTTTACTATAGTTGCAATGAAGCTTTAATCATTTTAATATTGTTCTAATGAAATAAATAAGTAATAGTTTTACTAGTTTTACTCTTTGATATTAGTGGAACTTTGACCACTATATAACAATAATTTGTACAAAACAAGAAACAAACATGCATATATAAATATAATATATAAATAATAAAATAAATAAATAAAAACAAAATAAAAACAACTTAAAATGAAGAAAAAAAACCCTGCAATACTAGATTAACAATAAAAGTGAATATCGTATTACTGTAGTGATTCGGTTTTTTTACGACTGACACGCAGTTATTGCACAACCTCAGAACAAAGTCGTTTTTTTTACGACTGACACGCAGTTATTGCACAACCTCAGAACAAAGTCGTTTTTTTTACGACTGACACGCAGTTATTGCACAACTTCAGAACAAAGTCGTTTTTTTTACGACTGACACGCAGTTATTACACAACCTCAGAACAAAGTCGGTTTTTTTACGACTGACACGCAGTTATTGCACAAACTCAGAACAAAGTCGTTTTTTCTTACGACTGACACGCAGTCATTGCACAACCACAGAACAAAGTCGATTTTTTTACGACTGACACGCAGTTATTGCACAACCTCAGAACAAAGTCGATGTTTTTTTTCTGGAGGCGCCTTTTATCTATATGTGAAACACATCACCACAGAAAATACTCCCGTAACACCTGAGACAACTTATTGCGGAATGTGTTCAATAGCAAGCGTTATATAGACAACGCTCTCGCAATAACGACACACATAATACAGTGATATCAACACCATAGGCTGCGCTGTCATGATACTTTTGACGTTTGCCTGACAGCTTTAATCTACCGCTAACTACGTCGATGTATCTGGTTTACGACTACGTCGAACTAATCAACGGTGAAACACTGCCAACCCAGCACATTATTGTCACGGATCCGACCGCGTTCCCGTCGTTTGTCTTCCCGAGTCTTCTTCTCGTCGTCGTCGTCGTCAGCCTCTTCCACTTCTTCTTTAAACAAGACAAACGTTGATCAGTGAGATCTGAAAGTTTGGGAATTGGTAGGACAGTAGCCGAAGATGCACACGAACTAAAACAGAAAACTGTAGGTCAACAGTAATGGTGGCCATCTTGAATTTAAAAATAACTTACTTTTTAATACGAATTATTGTTCTGAAAGAGCTGAGCTAAGTGCATTGAAACGTGGCACGCATAGTGAACTGGACAATTGCAGATCACGAAAAATAACGGCTCACGAATATAGGTCATCTATGATTTACGGCGGCTGTATTTGATATCACTTGAACAAGCGTATCCGGGAAACAAGATAGCCGCCTTCGACCAATCAAAATGAAGTCCATAGGACAATATGGATTTAGATATGGCCAGTTTATTCATGTCATTTCCATAGGACAATATGGATTTAGATATGGCCAGTTTATTCATGTCATTTCCATAGGACAATATGGATTTACATATGGCCAGTTTATTCATGTGATTTCCATAGGACAATATGGATTTAGATATCGCCAGTTTATTCATATCATTTCCATAGGCCGATTTAGATATGGCCAGTTTATTCATGTCATTTCTGACTGCATAGGATCAAGCGTATAGTAAATGTTTTGGATTTACACATGACATCCATCTTGTAGTTTTATTTATTGTTATTATTATTAATATTATTATTATTATTATTATTAGTAGTAGTAGTAGTAGTAGTAGTAGTAGTAGTAGTAGTAGTAGTAGTAGTAGTAGTAGTATTTACATTGATAATATTCAGATAGTTTATGAATTCATCCATAAAATAAACCCAACCAAAAAAAAGCCCCCCCCCCCCCCCCAACAAAAAAAAAAAAAAAACCCACCCATATTGTATATAGCAAACTCTGTTTCAATATTAATCTTAAATGAGCATCTCTGTTTTCAGATGTAGTCCGAGCTATACACAGTCTAGGAACCTGACCTCCCTCAACTTTTGTGACGTCACAATGAGCAGAGAACATTGTTTACCGGTACCATACCACGTGATGAGATGTGGTGTTCGACGTTTTGAGCACTGACGAAATGTCACTTAGAGATGGACGTGTTCACGAACTGCATGGCACAAACACTGACTCGAAATCGCAGACTTGGATAGGCCATTCAAGTGAACGGCATGGCGTTGTTTAGAATATTAATGTGTCTGAGAAATCATTATATATTATTTTGTTTCCCTTCAAACTGAATGTTGTTACGGTTTTTACCTTCATGTCCTCTTATTTAATTATAAATAACAGTGCATTTACAGTTTTAAAATGTGTGAGTTTACATGGAAGTAACGTAAGCTAAGCTAGGTTAAAATGATTAATATAAGAGATACAAATGTTTTTGTACCATTGCCATAAAACTGATAAGCACCTGGTACCAACGGCAAAACGCACATACCTAACACATATACCAGTTCTACATCCAGACCTTTAGCATTTGATATGCGTGAGCGATTATTAGTTATGCAATTGTTATTTCCACGAAGGAGGGGTTGGGGTGCGAATTCATACCATTTCTGCAATGCGTTTTTCAGTGCACGTTTGTGTGGATAATTTCTGACCATTTTACTTTAAATCCACTTACAAAAGAGAGGGGCTATATTCGACTGTTTGTGTTCCGAGACCAGTTCAGGACGTTTCGGCGGCTGAGCATAATTAACTAAATAAAGCTATTGCTAAGTGCGTGCATGTGTTAACGTAAACCGTATGAAGATGTTTTATAGTGTAGGTTTGTTATTGATATCATTAAGCTTTTCTCTAAAGCCAATCACACAACAGGAGCTGAATTCACAAAACATCGCGCGTGTAAGTTATCTGTCAGACGTGGATAAATACTCGTGTATTCGATATATATATATATATATATATATATATATGACATTTTCAGTGCAATCAAAGTATGTGATATTTTTCAGATCACATACCTTAAGAATTTGATAACTTTGCAAATTAGATGTAAATTAGTCGAGGTCCCGGCACTAGGTTTATTGACATTTAAGCAAACGGACTTGGGTGACACTTCATGATTGACATATGCATTCATAGTCATCAAATAAAGCTTTCAGAAAATTTAAAAAAAAAAAAATGTTAGGCATAACTTTATTTTGATGTAAGTACATCCAAAATGACGTCATTCGAGTTTGGCGTCATTTCCATTCAAAAATACACCGCGCCACATATCATTACGTCATTTGAATATCTAGTAATGGCGAACTAGAATTAAAGTTGCGTGAACAGTTTACAAAAACACGTTGTATTAAGCTTATATGATAAAGAGATTATTACCCTCGTGTATTTCGGTATCGTCAATATCATATATAGGTGCCCTCCAGAGGCTCGCATAATACAGTTTTTATTCCTAATATGTGATATTGACGATACCGAAATACACTCTGGTAATAACCTATATCTATCTATATCTATCTATCTATCTATCTCTCTCTCTATCTATCTATCTATATATATATATATATAGTGTGCGTGGTGTGTGTGTGTGTGTGTGTGTGTGTGTGTGTGTGTGTGAGTACATTTACGTTTAAGTGCAAAACTAGGAGACTAAATCGAGGATTAAAATAACCTTTGTAGTACAGTGAGATCGACGTTTTCACTCATGAAATGCAATACGAGTGTCTGTTAGGTATCACTTACCTTAGAACTAGCTATTTTTAAAAAAGGCAAACAAACCAAAAAAAACAAAAAACAAAACAGAACACTACATATCTGAAGAGTGAAATCGAGTTAGATACGATTTTTTCAAAACACGAGTTGTAAGGTAAATCGTATCTAGCGGACACGAAGTTAGTATTATTTATTTGAGACAATAAAAAAGAACAGGAAAAAAGGTTATAGTAAATTTTAAAGTTTGTTTTACTTCTAAAATTAATTTATGGCACACGCGCTTGCAGTTATCTCGTACGTCACATATGTATGTGTTAATGTGCAGGTCACAGATAAATCAATTTCGATCGTGCTTATTTTATTGCATGGAATGGCTGTGGCGACAATGTCATCACTGAGAAGCTAATCATAAGTCTCAAAAGTGGTGTCTCACATGGGAGTGTAAGAAACTTAATTTCATTTCATATTTACCATGATTCGTAATCTATAAAGTTAGGATGTTCTGTGAATGTGGCCACTGGTTGAAATTATTATTCACAGCAAATCATCGTTGGTGGTTCTTGTATTCATTTATACAGGGTGTATGTGCACCTAAACTATTACATATGTGTATCTCACACTATGCATATTCTCACTTGTATTTGTGTAGCACCTGCATGGCGTAGCCAGGGGGAAGGAAAATGCGTGTCATACCCCCAAACACACCTCTTTGTGTCCACACCACGTGGTTTATGTCGCTCAATAAAATCACTAATATATAGTGTATACCCACATAAATAGAACAAAATAGATATTTAACAACACCCCAGCACGAAAAATGCATCGGCTATTGACCCCAGGCTACGTCATTTAGCACGTCTCAAGAGTTTTTGTATTATGCATTTACATGCTACACATTGGAAAACATATTTAGCAATATTATGTTACACCACAAAATGTGCGAGTATGTTTGTATAGTTATATTCTATTGTTACAAGTCTATCTAGCGATGGTCCACTACCCATTATTATTATTATTATTATTATTATTATTACTACTACTACTATTATTGATGTTGTTATTGTTATTTCTTCTCATATTCTGTATCACATCTCATCTTGTTTCAATATTATGTTGATATTTTACTATGGCAGCTCAAACAACGAATAGGGACAACTTGTATTGTGTAAAGTTAATGTTGAGAAAAACAAAACGATATGTCGCATCATCTTCCAATGGCGTAAATGTTTTGCTGGACACATTGATGGGATTATTATGACATCACGGCGTAGTATATAACAGCCTAGTCTGACGTCATTTTCAACGTAACAGATAAGTTCATTATGACGTCACGACGCAGATTATAGCGGACAAGTTGGGCGCCATTTCACTCATATCATTTATTAGATTAATATGACGTCACGACGTAGAATATAACGGCCTAGTTCAACGTTATTTCAAACCTAACATTAATTAGCTGCCTAGTCGGACAATTTTGAGATTATTATGACGTCACGAGCTAATGTATAGCAGTCAAGTCCGACATTTGTGATATTATTATGACATCACGACGTAGTCTATAGCGGCCTAGTCGGACGTCATTTGACACTGAGTAGACAAAGTGTTTTTGTTTGCCCATTCGACTCAAAATACGGTCTTGATTACGTATAACAGTTTTGTCGTAGACATTTAGTTTTTATGACTATACTGTCTTACTTATGCAGGTGCACAGGAACGCGCCTGTTACACATGACTGCTGTTACACTACAAGACATATGTTGTATTAATATATTTGGATCACACACACACACACACACACACACACACACACACACACACACACCAGTGGTTACTAGTTTGTTTTGGTGGTATGTTGTATTAATATATTTAGATCACACACACACACACACCAGTGGTTACTAGTTTGTTTTGGTGGTATGTTGTATTAATATATTTAGATCACACACACACACACACCAGTGGTTACTAGTTTGTTTTGGTGGTATGTTGTGTTAATATATTTAGATCACACACACACACACACAAATAGATGAAACATACACGAATGCGTGTGCGCGCGCATGCTTGTGATACATGCACCCATCGATACATCCGTCTATCTACACATACATGCAAGCATACGATGTAACGACAGTCATCATATCTGGTCGTAAACTGTCACGTGTATCATGTTGACTGTGTAAATAAAACTTTATGTTAAAATTTACCGTCTTTGTTATTTACATGCCAACGTGCATTTGTCAATATGCAGGACATCACATACCACAATCTGTGATATATCAATATTGAGGCACTGGTTGGGATGGGGAAAGCCAACAGATTCGCCAAGAAGCTTCGATCCTGAAAACAAATACACAAGGCGAGCGACCTACAGACTGAGATAAATATCACATTAAAACAAATCATAAAAAATCAGTACTGCAACTGTTAAGAGACTTTGACCTGTGGCCCGTTTGTCGCGTGTTTGTGGGGTGTGTGTGGGGTGGAGTTTGCTCTTGCCCATTTTCCACTAAGAATATAAATTTTGTCTCTTCCCCCCCCCCCCCCCCCCCAAAAAAAAAAAAAAAAAAAAAAAAAACCCACCCAGCGCAGGACAGCTGGGGAAGTGTATATAAAATACTTCTTTCTGCTTATGGGCAAATACAAAAAAGTAAAGTTTGTTTTATTTAACGACGCCACTAGAGCACATTGATTTTTTATCTTATCACCGGCTATTGGACGTCAAACATATGGACTTTCTGACACTGTTATTTTAAGGGAAACCTGCTGTCGCCACATATGCTACTCTTTTATAACAGGCAGCAAGGGATGTCTTATTTGCGCCTCCCACAGGCAGGATAGCACAAACCATGACCTTTGTTGAACCAGTTATGGATCACTGGTCGGTGCAAGTGGTTTACACCTACCCATTGAGCCTTGCGGAGCACTCACTCAGGGTTTGGAGTCGGTATCTAGATTACAAATTCCTTGCCTCGACTGGGATCCAAACCCAGTACCTACCAGCCTGTAGACCGATGGCCTAACCACGACGCCACCGAGGCCGGTACTTCTGGACAAATATGTCAAATGGCAAATTTTAAGTAAACTATTTCTTGCTGCTTATAGCGAAACATGTCAGACACCTTGAAATTGTACATAAATACTTCTTGCTGTTTATGTGGAAATATGTCAGACAACTTGAAATTGTACGTAAACTATTTCTTGTTGCTTATGGGTAAATATGTCAGACAGCTTGAAATTTTAAGTAAAATACTTCTGCTGCTTATCCATCTCTCAGTCAGTGTATTGTACCGAACTTGAACTCTCATTGGCTGAAGCATGCGTACCTGGTGGAATGTAGCAGGTTTCGTCTGAAGACAAAGCGTCAGAATGACTCAATGTTTGATAGTCAATAGACGAGTATTAGTAGAATACGTGCTCATTAAACAAAGAACACGTTACGTCTTCCATACATTTCTCAGAAACCCCACGAATGAATGAAGGCATGACGAAATGAATGAATGAATGAATGAATGAATGAATGAATTAGTTAATTAATTAATTAATTAAAAATGAACGAATGTTAACGACACCCCAAAATAAAACGATTTGCTTGATGACACGATGACAGTCCGCCACGTGTCTATTAAGAGGATGTTTGATTGGTTTTGTTTCTCACGAATTGGTCCATAATAATACACAGCTCAATGTGGGATATTACCTATGAGGGGTGTTGTTCATATGACGTATACACCTGTGGTCTATTTTCCGTATAGAATAAAGTCTTGTCTGATATTGTCTTGAACTCGTATCGCAATACTGCGTGTTTGCTCAGTTGTGATGGGATATTTTCTATACATCACAACGATCGCTGGACAGTAGCAACCATAGACATTCAAACCAGAGGGGGTATTCTGGTTCTTGGTATAATCCCATCTCCAATAACTCAATAATGCTCTTTCTGTTATTCACAAAACTAGTGTTTTATGTGAACTGGTGGTGTCTGCATTCAACGAGGTCAGATTAAACCATCAGTCTGCGTGCATAAATCACTGTCTACTCTTTGTGTCTGCCAGTCGTAAGAGTGTCATGTTGCACAACATACCCATGGCAACCGAAATCTAGTGTATTATATTACATAATACGGATAAATATGTATATTATATTACACAATACTGATAAATACGTGTATTATATTACACAATACTGATAAATACATGTATTATACAATACTGATAAATGTGTGTATTATATTACACAATACTGATACATACATGTATTATATTACAAAATAATGATAAATACGTGTATTATATTACACACTATTGATAAATACGTGTATTATATTACACAATAATGATACATACGTGTTTCATATTACACAATACTGATAAATACGTGTATTATATTACACACTATTGATAAATTCGTGTATTATATTACACACTATTGACAAATGCGTGTATTATATTATACAATACTGAAAAATACGTGTATTATATTACACAATAAAGATAAATATGTGTATTATATTACACATTACTGATAAATACGTGTATTATATTACACACTATTGATAAATACGTGTATTATATTACACAATAATGACACATACGTGTATTATATTACACATTACTGATAAATACGTGTATTATATTACACACTATTGATATATACGTGTATTATATTACACAATAATGATAAATACGTGTATTATATTACACACTATTGACACATGCGTGTATTATATTATACAATACTGATAAATACGTGTATTATATTACAAAATAATGATAAATACGTGTATTATATTACACACTATTGATATATACGTGTATTATATTACACACTATTGATAAATACGTGTATTATATTACACACTATTGATAAATACGTGTATTATATTACACAATAATGACACATACGTGTATTGTATTACACACTATTGATATATACGTGTATTATATTACACAATAATGATAAATACGTGTATTATATTACACACTATTGACATATGCGTGTATTATATTATACAATACTGATAAATACGTGTATTATATTACAAAATAATGATAAATACGTGTATTATATTACAAAATAATGATAAATACGTGTATTATATTACACACTATTGATATATTCGTGTATTATATTACACACTATTGACACATGCGTGTATTATATTATACAATACTGATAAATACGTGTATTATATTACAAAATAATGATAAATACGTGTATTATATTACACACTATTGATAAATACGTGTAATATATTACACAATAATGATACATACAGGTTTCGTATTACACAATACTGATAAATACGTGTATTATATTACACAATACTGATAAATACGTGTATTATATTACACACTATTGATAAATACGTGTATTATATTACACACTATTGATAAATACGTGTATTATATTACACACTATTGATAAATACGTGTATTATATTACACTATACTGATACATACGTGTATTATATTACACACTATTGACAAATGTATGTATTATATTATACAATACTGATAAATACGCGTATTATATTACACAATAATTATAAATACGTGTATTATATTACACATTACTGATAAATACGTGTATTATATTACACACTGTTGATAAATACGTGTATTATATTACACAATAATGATAAATACGTGTATTATATTACACATTATTGATACATACGTGTATTATATTACACACTATTGATAAATACGTGTATTATATTACACAATAATGATAAATACGTGTATTATATTACATACTATTGATAAATGCGTGTAGTATATTACACAATAATGATGAATACGTATATTATATTACACTATACTGATACATACATCTATTGCATTATGCAATACTATATGTACTATATTACACAATGCTGATAGATACTTGTATAATATTACACAATACTGCCAGATGTGGAATGTGATGTTGTTTATGTAAAAGGTTTGCTTGAACGACACCTGTGGAGAGTATTAACCAGTCCCTGATTGGCTACTGGAAATGAAGCACTTGATAAATCTATAACATAATTTATAGAATAAAAAACATTTGTTTTTCATTACCAGCAATGATTCGTATATATGTTCCATGCTGCAGGCAGGGCATCACATACTACACTCTTTGTTTTGGGACTGACATATCAGTCAGAGGACAGCGTACAGCTGAGCAGCAAGTGGGCTGAATTGATCAGATCCGAAACTCAAGGAGCAGAAGGTAAAATCACACGTATTACACAGATGAACAATGTGTCGGCTGAATTCATGAGACACTAAACGCAAGAAGACGAAGACACACGTAGTACACAGTTCAAGAATGTGTCGGCTGAATTCATGAGACACTAAACATGGAAGTTAAAACTAAAGTCATGATTTACAGGAATGGTGGGAAAATTAATAGTACAGAGAAATGGATTTATAACGGTAAAATATTAGAATTGGTTGATAATTTTTTCGAATCTAGGATGTATGTTGCATTATAATGATAAATGAAGGTTGAAACGCTTTATTTGCCTTGCATCCTAAACCAAAACATTTGAAGTTAAATATTGAAACATTGTTATCATTGTTTGACTGTTATATCACATGCATTGTATGGTATGCTTCAGAAGTGTGGAAATCTCATAAGGGAGATATTGTTGAAATAGTACATCTTAATTTTTTATAAAACATTGCTTGCTGTTAAACAACCTACTAATAATTATGTGGTGTATGCTGAACTCGGCCGCCTCCCATTAGTAGAGTATTTAACATGATAAAGTACTGGTCTAAGCTTTCGAACACAAATTATTGCATTCCCAGCTAAACCCAATGCATTAAACAGTCATTAGACATAACATAATAGACCATTCTCAACACGTCATTAGAGCTACAATCTCAGATTTCACAAAATGCACACATTACTTACATTATATTAATATTTATGCTTTGCAATATTACTTTTAAACGTACATCCCAGAGCGAAGTAGGAAAGCGATAACAAGATACCGTCTATCATCACACAATCTAGCTATTGAAACTGGCAGATACAATAATACTGACAGAGCAAATAGATTATGTTCAATGTGTGATACAGATATTGAATATGAATTTCATTTTGCATTCGTATGTCCATTTTATAGTGAATTGAGAAGGGCATATATTAAACCCTACTATTGGAAAACCCCGTCTGTTTGCAAATTTATTCAACTATTTTCTATTAATAACATTAAGCAGTTACGCAATTTAGGAAATTATCAGTATCAAGCTACCCAGTTAAGAAACAACACTATGTAGTTATCTTATCTTATTTATTTATTTACTTATAAGAATTATTATTTATTTATTTATTGTTTAAATACTTCCCATTGTACATTATTTCATTATGTGTGACCATTGTTCACCTGTATATTTGTGTATTTATGTATTTATATATTTTCTTCATGTAACTCGTGAGCTTTATAGCTCAAAGTCAATAAAGAATGGATGCAAGAACACAGCTGAACAATGTGTGGGCTGACTGGATCTGTGTTTGATAACGAGCATGGCATTAAAGCTTAAGACTGTATTGATTTCAGAAAGCGGTATTTTGCGGGACATGTGCTTTAGCTGTGACTGAATAATAAATACTTAACAACCGCTGCCATAATGCGATTTACTTTACTGCACATTTCGTTTCACTGACTAATGACAAACCCAGTTTTAATAATAGAAAGTAAGAAGAAAGAAAAAAGTGAAGGTGTTCAATAGTAACTATTAACGTTAAGTTTTTTGGAAGAGAAACGTGTCACCGTTTAAAAAAAATCGATTGCCATGGCAACAATGACGTCAACAAGGATATTAATGTTACACAAATAATTAGATAGGAAAATGTTTTCAAGTGGATAATTAGAGAGATGACAACAATGTATACGTTGTGAATATAACAATACGATGTGAAATACTCGTGATCCCATTTACTATCGAAATTCCACCTCAGTATGCCAGACCACCTAATAATGGCCTGGATAGGACACCAGACAATCATCTGACATATTACTGTTAAAGCGTTCATAAAGTATCACACACACACACACACACACACACACACACACACACACACACACACACACACACATATATATATATATATACCACACACATATATTATACACACACAGACACACACACACACACACACACACACACATATATATACCACACACATATATTATACACACACAGACATACACGCACGCACACACCTACACACACACCACACACACACATACACAAACACACACACACACCACACACACACATACATCACACACACACCACACACACACACCACACACACACCACATACACACCACACACACCCGCACACGCACACGTACACACACACGCACGTACACGCATACAAACACACACACACACATACACACAAACACACACACACAAACACACACACACAAACAAACACACACACACACACACACACACATACACACACACATACATACACACACACCCACCCACCACACACACACATACACACACAGAGTAACACACATAGTAACACACACAATATGACACATACGTACAGTAACACACACACTCGCACACATATACACACGCACACAAACACACACATACACACATACACACGCACACCCACACATACACCCACACACATACACACATACACAGTCACCCACACACACAAATACACGCACAGAGTAACACACAGAGTAACGCACACAATATAACACACACGTACAGTAACACACACACGCACACAAACACACACATACATACGCACAGAGACGCACACACAGTAACACAGACACACACATACATATATACATACATATAATTACATACATACATACATACATACATACACAGCAACACACACACACACACACACACATACGCACACACACAGTCACACACGCACATACATACTAATACGCAAATATTTATTTATTTATCAAATAATATCTTACATTTTCAGTGCAATCAAAGTATGTGATATTTTTCAGATCAGATACTTTAAGAATTTGATAACTTTGCAAATTAGATGTAAATTTGTCGAGGTCTCGGCACTAGGTTTATTAACATTTAAGCAAACGTACTTGGGTGACACTCCATGATTGACGTACGCATTCATAGTCATCAAATAAAAACATTTCAATGACAATTTGACACTGAAAACTGTGCAGCGTTCAGAAAACAAAAAAACGTTAGGCATAACTTTATTTTGATGTAAGGACATCCAAAATGACGTCATTCCAGTTTGACGTCATTGGAATTCTGACGTCATTCAAATTCAAAATTAGCTATTATTATTACAATGCATCGCCACATTAAAATAAAAACTGGTCTACTAACCTTGACCCCTGTTAAATTTCTACAACAAGCAAACAACGCTGTTTACAGGTCGGTATATTTTACTTTTTCATAATTCTACAAAAAATATTAAGTTTAAGTTTAAAAAAAAAAAAAAAACTACCTTTTGTCAAATATATCATATGAAAAAATTAACGTTGAATATGTTTCATTTATTGTGTACGAAGCCAAAACAAGGGTCCAAAAAGTGACTGTCGTAGACCTTGATAATGATGAATTCACAAATCACAACTGACAATAACAATTTGTAGACCAAAAATCCACATAATAAATAAAATAAATATGTTTAATTATTGTTCTGTTCATTATTTTATTTTTTATTTTGTATTTAAAAATATTTCTCGCGCGGTCCAGTTTACATCGACTTTTAATGAATGACATTGCTGAATCAGTGAATGACATTTGTAGTAAAAGTTGTGGATGTTACTGACCTTGACATTAATTATGAATGAAAAAAAAGAAGTCCCGTTATGCTAATAAGGTCGCTGTCCAACCAATCGAAATTGACTCTGTTCCCTGTTGACAAATCAAAATACAGTTTGTAATACGCACCTGGTGGTGCGTACGGAATTTGTACGACACCGCTATATCTTCACCAGGAGGGTAATAAATATTCTTACGTCATATCTAGTAATGGCGGACTGGAATTAAAGTTGCGTGTACAGTTTACAGAAACACGATGTATTAAGCTTGAGCTTATATGATAAAGAGATTATTACCCTGGTGTATTTCGGTATCGTCAATATCATATATTAGGAATACAAATAGTGTATTATGCTCGCCAGAGGCTCGCATAATACAATTTTTATTCCTAATATATGATATTGATGATACCGAAAAACACTCTGGTAATCTCTCTCTCTCTCTCTCTCTCTCTCTCTCTCTCTCTCTCTCTCTCTCTCTCTCTCTCTCTCTCTATATATATATATATATATATATATATATATATATATATATATATATATATATATATATATATATATATTATATATATAAAGTGTACATAGTAGTGTTCATTCATTAATTCATTTGAACTTATGCTCGTGCTTATATCCAATTAAGGTTCAAAGATGCTGTTCTGAGCACACACCTCAGCTATCTGGGCCCTCTGTCCAGGACAGTCGGGTAGTGGTTAGTTGTTTGTGGTTAGTGAGAGATAATTCGGTTTAGTGACCTTACACGTACATGTTGAACTCTGGGTGGGAGCTGGCACCTACCAGCCTTCAGCCCGATGTCTTAGCCACTACATCACCGAGTCCAGCAATGTAGTAAATCTGGCTATTTAAACTCACATTCACTGGATTGGAGGCCGGCAGTGTAGTAAATCTGGCTATTTAAACTCCCATTCACTGGACTGGAGGCCGGCAGTGTAGTAAATCTGGCTATTTAAACTCCCATTCACTGGACTGGAGGCCGGCAGTGTAGTAAATCTGGCTATTTAAACTCCCATTCACTGGACTGGAGGCCGTCAGTGTAGTAAATCTGGCTATTTAAACTCCCATTCACTGGACTGGAGGCCGTCAGTGTAGTAAATCTGGCTATTTAAACTCCCATTCACTGGACTGGAGGCCGGCAGTGTAGTAAATCTGGCTATTTAAACTCCCATTCACTGGACTGGAGGCCGACAGTGTAGTAAATCTGGCTATTTAAACTCCCATTCACTGGACTGGAGGCCGGCAGTGTAGTAAATCTGGCTATTTAAACTCCCATTCACTGGACTGGAGGCCGGCAGTGTAGTAAATCTGGCTATTTAAACTCCCATTCACTGGACTGGAGGCCGGCAGTGTAGTAAATCTGGCTATTTAAACTCCCATTCACTGGACTGGAGGCCGGCAGAGTAGTAAATCTGGCTATTTAAACTCACATTCACTGGACTGGAGGCCGGCAGTGTAGTAAACCAGAGGAATGTGATATTGTGTAGCAATCAATATAAATAACCAGTACGCGTTAAATAATTAACACAAATAAACAGGAAATGATACGTTGCACAATTTATCTTAATAATCGATTAAGAAAAAATTAAATGTTTGTTTTCTTTAACGACACCACTGGAGCACATTGATTAATTAATTATCGGCTACTGGATTTCAAACATTTGGTAATTCTGACTCGTAGTCATCAGATGAAACCCGCTACATTTTTCGTAATGCAGCAATGGATCTTTTAAATACACTTTGACACAGACAGGAAACCACATACTACGGCCTTTGACTAGTTGTGTTGCACTAGTGGGAGCGAGAAAAATGGATGCACTGAGGTGGTTCGATCCTGCGACGCAAGCACCTCAAGCCAGCACTCAACCGACTGTGCTAAATCCCACCCTATATTTGTGATGTGTTGGTTCTATAGTTCTGTCAGGGAGTTAGCTTGTAATGTGATGGGTCTACATTTCTATGATTGAGTTAACTTTTTATTGGTCTATAGTTCTTTGATGAGTTAACGTGTGATGGGTCTACATTTCTATGATTGAGTTAACTTTTGGTGGGTCTATAGTTCTTTGAGTGAGTTAACTTGTGATGGGTCTACATTTCTATGATTGGGTTAACTTTTGGTGGGTCTATAGTTCTTTGAGTGAGTTAACGTGTGATGGGTCTACATTTCTATGATTGAGTTAACTTTTGGTGGGTCTATAGTTCTTTGAGTGAGTTAACGTGTGATGGGTCTACATTTCTATGATTTAGTTAACTTGTGATGGGTCTATATTTCTATGACTGAGTTAACTTTTGATGGGTCTATATTTCTATAAATGAGTTAACTTGTGACGGGTCTATATTTCTATGATTGAGTTAATTTTTAGTGGGTCTTTAATTCTATAAGTGAGTTAACTTGTGATGGGTCTATATGTGTATGGGCGTGTGAACTTTTGGTGGGTCTATAGTTCTTTGATTGAGTTAACTTGTGAGTAAGTTAACTTGTGATGGGTCTATAATTCTATAAGTAAGTTAACTTGTGATGGGTCTATATTTCTATAAGTGAGTTAACTTGTGATAGATCTATATTTTTATGGGTGTGTGAACTTGTAATATGATGAGTATATAATTTTATCAGACAGTTAACGTGTAATCTAGTGTGTATATACTTTTTATCAGAAACCCCTATTTCCACCTCTCAACTAGAGACAACGAACTGATACACTGACATCCTGTTATAGACATGATCCCAGCTGGTGCATCACAACTGGTATATCAAAGGTCGTGGCATGTACTGTTCTATCTTTGAGATGGTGCATGCACAATATCCTTGCTAGTAATCCTTAAGATTATATGTCAAAAATTACCAAATGTTTGTTATCTAATAGCCAGTGATTAAATCAGTGTGTTCCATTGTTGTCGTTAAACAAAACAAAGTTTAACTGTAAACATAACCGGGGTTTGGTCATATGTTTTAAATTAAATCGTTTTAACACGAACTCACTGGGTCGTAGGATCAATTTCCCTTGACGAACCTAATCTCTAATGCTTCCCCGTCCCCACCTGTGCCCTATAACTAGCGTATCACAGGACATGGTATGCGATGCCCTATATGTGGGAAAGAGCATGCAAAACAACCCCTTGCTGGTTATCAAACAGAGCAGGAAGCCCTCTGGATACACATCCATTGATACTGTACACATACCGGCGTCGGTAGCGTCGTAGTTAGGCCATCGGTCTACAGGCTGGTAGGTACTGGGTTCGGATCACAGTCGAGGCATGGGCTTTTTAATCCAGATACCGACTCCAAACCCTGAGTGAGTGCTCCGCAAGCCTCAGTGGGTAGGTGTAAACCACTTGCACCGACCAGTGATCCATAACTGGTTCAACAAAGGCCATGGTTTGTGTTATCCTGCCTGTGGGAAGCGCAAATAAAAGATCCCTTGCTGCTAATCGGAAAGAGTAGCCCATGTAGTGGCGTCAGCGGGTTTCCTCTAAAAATATGTGTGGTCCTTAACCATATGTCTGATGCCATATAACCGTAAATAAAATGTGTTGAGTGCGTCGTTAAATAAAACATCTCTTTCTTTTTTTGATACTGTAAACAGAGATTTGTATTTAATATAGAATCTTGCTCATTGCATGTTTTCTGTTAGACGGAATCATTTTAGTCCAGCTAGTAAGTGACGGCTGAGCTGACTTTACGCGCGGTTTGGGATGTGACAGGCATTAATCACGTCAGTGACATCTTCTCGACACCAAACCCCGTCCCGGCGGAGTTTATATTTAATAACAAGCGACGAGCATGACAGTTTTATGAATGACTTGCCACGGACACAGAATTCACATTCCTAGGGGGAGAGCGCGACAACAGAACTCTGTAGCTGACCTTTAACGCAATCTATTTACCTTATTGGGGGGCTCATCAATCTCCGCGTCCAGGCCGCCGCGCGGGAGATAACTCAAGATAACTCAAGATGACTCAAGATGCTGCTTGTGATCGAGAGGAGAATTCGCTTTAATATCGCCATCTTTCCACGCTGGTCAAGTCGTTTGATGGAAGACACTAACGGGTGTTTCGGGACGTGTCCATCTCCGTGGGTTGAACGCTCGAGTATGATTTATTTCGCGGTCGGTGCTCTTGGGTGGCAAACCACGAAAATAAATATTACGCTGTTCATTGTCTGTTAGTGTTGTGAAGCACTTTTCACTCTACTCGCGTTCTCAAGTGCAAGGTCGTTCAAATGACTAAAACGTTAAACATCCCACATAAAGCATAGCTATTCTGACTTGTTCTACGTATCTATATGTCTGTCTGTCTGCATGTCTATCTATATATCTACCTATCTCTCTATCATCTATCTACCTACCTACCTACCTACCTACCTACCTACCTACCTACCTACCTACCTATCTATCTATCTATCTATCTATATATATATATATATATATATATTTATCTATGTATCTCTCTGTCTGTCTGTCAGTATGTCTGTCAGTCTGTGTTGTATTGCATGTTATGTATGTATGTACCTACGTATGTATGTATGTATGTATGTATGTATGTATGTATGTATGTATGTATGTATGTACGTATGGATGGATGGATGGATGGATGGATTGATGGTTGGATGGATGGATGGATGTATGTATTGATGTATTAATATCTATATATTGTGTGTATGTCTTGTTTGACTGTTACAAGCAAAATTATTAAAGCACTGGCACAGGGGATAATTAAAGGGACATTCCCGAGTTTGCTACATTGTAAGATGTTTCCGACTAATACAATATTTCTACGATTAAACTTACATATTAAATATATTTTCTTGTTTAGAATATCAATGGCTGTATATTCAATGTGTTTCGGATCGTCTTAATATTTGTAAGAAGCCCAAACTGGATTTTATCTTCAAATAATTTCGTACGTACGAAAAAATATATTTTAGGAAATATAATGAAATTTAACCTAGTACAAATATTAGAACGATCAGAAACATGTTTAATATACAGCCACTAATATATTATGCAGAAAAATATATTTGATATGTAATTACAATCGTTAGAAAGTCTGTTAGTCGATAACATCTTAAATACTGCAACAAACTCAGGGATGTCCCTTTAATGTGATTGTTATGTTGTCATTATCAACAACAGCAAAAAACAACAACAACAATATTGAACAAAATAACAACATTATGCTATATAATTTAGCATAACAACAACAACACTATTGAATATAACAACAATGACATTATATATAACATTCTAATACAACTTTCATATAAGCCTTTTTTCCTTGGTTAATTGCATATATCAGACGTTAGATGTACGCTGTTATGGACGACCAGGATTTACCACGATGACAACATTCCGAGAACTCGTCCAATATGTTGTCACTTAGTCTCGAGTGTGGTGTTTTCGATAATATATTAATTCCGCGTCATCCATTATATTTAAACGTCGACATAAATCATTTTCAAAACAAATTAGTAACTTCAGATCATTTTCAAAAACAAGAGTTATCTTTATTCTGGTACAAAATCTAACATGAATTGCATTAAAATGACATTTTATTATAAATTTATTACACCAACAACAGACAGCCGTAAACGAAACTCTTTAAACTACATGACGTCATTGTGTATGTTTGCCAAATCGTGATGACGTCATATTTAGTACCGACAAGGTCATTGGTTTGTAAGCGTCAAATCATCCAATAGTATTGTTCTTTTGACCATTGCATGATAATTTCTCAGTGAGAAATTATGATTTTTATTTTATCCGTTATGGGTGCCTGCTGGGGTAATAAAACATAATACAACAAGAATATTGAATATAAATTCCAAATTCAGAGTGCGGTGATGTATGAGGTCAGTGTAGACTATGTTAGTTTAATTGGAGTGTGAGGTCAGTGTACACTCTGTGTTAGTCTAATTGGAGTGTGAGGTCAGTGTACACTCTGTGTTAGTTTAATTGGAGTGTGAGGTCAGTGTACACTGTGTGTTACTTTAATTGGAGTGTGAGGTCAGTGTACACTCTATGTTAGTCTACTTGGAGTGTGGGGTCAGTGTACACCCTGTGTTACTCTAATTGGAGTGTGAGGTCAGTGTACACTCTGAGTTAGTCGAATTGGAAGTTGAGGTAAGTGTACACTCTATGTTACTCTAATTGGAGTGTGAGGTCAGAGTACACGCTGTTTTACTCTAATTGGATTGTGAGATCAGTGTACACTCTGTGTTAGTCTAATTGGAGTGTGAGGTCAGTGTACAATCTGGGTTAGACTATCTGGAGGTTGAGGTAAATGTACACTCTGTTAGACTATTTGGAGTGCGAGGTCAGTGTACACTCTGAGTTAGTCTAATTGGAAGTTGAGGTAAGTGTACACTCTGTTTTACTCTAATTGGAGTGTGGGGTCAGTGTACACGCTGTGTTAGTCTAATTGGAGTGTGAGGTCAGTGTATACTCTGTGTTACTCTAATTGGAGTGTGAGGTCAGTGTACACTCTGTGTTACTCTAATTGGAGTGTGAGGTCAGAGTACACGCTGTGTTACTCTAAGTGGATTGTGAGATCAGTGTACACTCTGTCTTAGTCTAATTGGAGTGTGACGTCAGAGTACACTCTGTGTTAGTCTAATTGGAGTGTGAGGTCAGTGTACCATCTGGGTTACTCTAATTGGAGTGTGATGTCAGAGTACACTCTGTGTTAGTCTAATTGGAGTGTGAGGTCAGTGTACCATCTGGGTTACTCTAATTGGAGTGTGACGTCAGAGTACACTCTGTGTTAGTCTAATTGGAGTGTGAGGTCAGTGTACCATCTGGGTTACTCTAATTGGAGTGTGACGTCAGAGTACACTCTGTGTTAGTCTAATTGGAGTGTGAGGTCAGTGTACTCTCTGTGTTACTCTAATTGGAGTGTGAGGTCAGTGCACACTCTGTGTAACTCTAATTGGAGTGTGAGGTCAGTGTACACTATGTGCTACTCTAATTGGAGTGTGAAGTCAGTGCACACTCTGTGTAACTCTAATTGGAGTGTGAGGTCAGAGTACACGCTGTTTTACTCTAATTGGATTGTGAGATCAGTGTACACTCTGTGTTAGTCTAATTGGAGTGTGAGGTCAGTGTACAATCTGGGTTAGACTATCTGGAGGTTGAGGTAAATGTACACTCTGTTAGACTATTTGGAGTGCGAGGTCAGTGTACACTCTGAGTTAGTCTAATTGGAAGTTGAGGTAAGTGTACACTCTGTTTTACTCTAATTGGAGTCTGGGGTCAGTGTACACGCTGTGTTAGTCTAATTGGAGTGTGAGGTCAGTGTATACTCTGTGTTACTCTAATTGGAGTGTGAGGTCAGTGTACACTCTGTGTTACTCTAATTGGAGTGTGAGGTCAGAGTACACGCTGTGTTACTCTAAGTGGATTGTGAGATCAGTGTACACTCTGTCTTAGTCTAATTGGAGTGTGACGTCAGAGTACACTCTGTGTTAGTCTAATTGGAGTGTGAGGTCAGTGTACCATCTGGGTTACTCTAATTGGAGTGTGATGTCAGAGTACACTCTGTGTTAGTCTAATTGGAGTGTGAGGTCAGTGTACCATCTGGGTTACTCTAATTGGAGTGTGACGTCAGAGTACACTCTGTGTTAGTCTAATTGGAGTGTGAGGTCAGTGTACCATCTGGGTTACTCTAATTGGAGTGTGACGTCAGAGTACACTCTGTGTTAGTCTAATTGGAGTGTGAGGTCAGTGTACTCTCTGTGTTACTCTAATTGGAGTGTGACGTCAGAGTACACTCTGTGTTAGTCTAATTGGAGTGTGAGGTCAGTGTACCATCTGGGTTACTCTAATTGGAGTGTGATGTCAGAGTACACTCTGTGTTAGTCTAATTGGAGTGTGAGGTCAGTGTACCATCTGGGTTACTCTAATTGGAGTGTGACGTCAGAGTACACTCTGTGTTAGTCTAATTGGAGTGTGAGGTCAGTGTACCATCTGGGTTACTCTAATTGGAGTGTGACGTCAGAGTACACTCTGTGTTAGTCTAATTGGAGTGTGAGGTCAGTGTACTCTCTGTGTTACTCTAATTGGAGTGTGAGGTCAGTGCACACTCTGTGTAACTCTAATTGGAGTGTGAGGTCAGTGTACACTATGTGCTACTCTAATTGGAGTGTGAAGTCAGTGCACACTCTGTGTAACTCTAATTGGAGTGTGGGTTCAGAGTACACGCTGTGTTAGTCTAATTTGACTGTGAGGTCAGTGTACACTCTGTGTTAGTTAAATTGGACTGTGAGGTCAGTGTACACTCTGTGTTACTCTAATTGGAGTGTGAGGTCAGTGTACACTCTGTGTTACTCTAATTGGAGAGTGAGGTCAGTGTACACTATGTGCTAGTCTAATTGGAGAGTGAGGTCAGTGTACCCTATGTGTTACTCTAATTGGAGTGTGAGGTCAGTGTACACTCTTGTTTTACTCTAATTGGAGTTTGATGTCAGTGTACACTCTGTGTTACTATAATTGGAGTGTGAGGTCAGTGTACACTCTGGGTTAGACTATCTGGAGGTTGAGGTAAGTGTACACTCTGTGTTAGTCTAATTGGAGTGTGAGGTCAGTTGACACTGTGTTAGTCTAATTGGAGTGTGAGGTCAGTGTACACTCTGGGTTAGACTATCTGGAGGTTGAGGTAAGTGTACACTGTGTTAGTATATTTGGAGTGTTAGGTCAGTGTACACTATGTGATAGTGTAATTGGTGTGTGAGGTCAGAGTACACGCTGTATTAGTCTAATTGGAGTGTGAGGTCAGTGTACACTCTGTGTTAGTCTAATTGGAGTGTGAGGTCAGTGTACACTCTGTGTTAGTCTAATTGGAGTGTGAGGTCAGTTGACACTGTGTTAGTCTAATTGGAGTGTGAGGTCAGTGTACACGCTGGGTTAGAATATCTGGAGGTTGAGGTAAGTGTACACTGTGTTAGTCTATTTGGAGTGTTAGGTCAGTGTACACTATGTGATAGTATAATTGGTGTGTGAGGTCAGTGTACACGCTGTATTAGTCTAATTGGAGTTTGAGGTCAGTGTACACTCTGTGTTAGTCTAATTGGAGTGTGAGGTCAGTGTACACTCTGTGTTAGTCTAATTGGAGTGTGAGGTCAGAGTACACTCTGTGTTACTCTAATTGGAGTGTGAGGTCAGTGTACATGCTGTGTTAGTTTAATTGGAGTGTGAGGTCAGTGCACACTCTGTGTTACTCTAATTGGAGTGTGAGGTCAGTGTACACTCTGTTACTCTAATTGAACTTTGTCACCTGATGGGAACTCTCTTTGTTATCACACTTTCGTGTGTATAGGGCAGTCGGACTTGAAATCGACAGCTACATGAAAGATGGCTGAGTAAATGCGAATATAATGGAAATGTACAAATACAATGCCAAAAGATATTTAAAAACATAATAATAACAGACCTCAAGCGATCACTTTACCTCTGGATTACGTCACGCCCCCCCATGTGTGATTAATATCAATCTATTATAAATGTGTTCTGTCACTCATTCTTTTCATCACTAGCGACAGTAACACAGCCACAGTTAGGGTTAGTTTCTAGTCGTTGGCGATATTAAACTATTTAGCCTAGATTCAAGTACCGCCCACTTGTGAAGAATAAAAGTCTGCCTACATAATATGAAGACATATTTGAAATTAGAAATTAGAAGCCGTGCAGAGCATGAAGGGAACGAAGAGGAGAGCTTTAGATATTACAGGTCGGAAATCGGTGGTCAGATGGGCGGGGGTGGGGGAGCGCATCATGTCTGGTTCACTCTTGTGGTCGTCACGTGGACACCAATGAGTAAAAGATATGGAGGCGTCAGGAAACTAAGTTCGAATCCAGCCTGTGTCACAGTGTTAACACGGTTTATCACTATTGTTTTCTTTTGTCTTGTTCTCCCTCCATCCGTCTCTTGTTCTCTCTCTCTCTCTCTCTCTCTCTCTCTCTCTCTCTCTCTCTCTCTCTCTCTCTCTCTCTCTCTCTCTCTCTCTCTCTCTCTCTCTCTCAGTCTCACTCTACCTATCTCTCTGTCTCTCTCTCTCTCTCTCTACCTCTCTCTCTCTCTCTTGTCTCTCCCCCCCTCCCCTCTCTCTCTCTCTCTCTCTCTCTCTCTCTCTCTCTCTCTCTCTCTCTCTCGCTCTCTCTCTCTCTCTCTCTGACACAACAGTCAGTCAACACACACAGTGAAACACTGACAAAATAGCAAACAGTCAGTCAACACATGTTGTGAAACACTGACACATTAACAAACAGTCAGTCAACACACACAGTGAAACACTGACTCAATAACAAACTATCAGTCAACACACGCAGTGAAACATTGACAAAATAACAGTCACTCAACACACGCAGTGAAACATTAACACAATAACAAACAGTCAGTCAACACTCGCAGTGAAACATTGTCAGAATAACAAACAGTCAGTCAACACACGCAGTGAAACATTGTCACAATAACAAACAATCAGTCAACACACGCAGTGAAACATTGCCACAATAACAAACAGTCAGTGAACACACGCAGTGAAACACTGACACAATAACAAACAATCAGTCAACAGACGCACTGAAACACTGACACAATAACAAACAGTCAATCAACATACGCAGTGAAACATTGCCACAATAACAAACAGTCAGTCAACACAAGCAGTGAAACATTGCCACAATAACAAACAGTCAGTCAACACACGCAGTGAAACACTGAGACAATAGCAAACAGTTAGTCAACACACGCAGAGAAACATTGCCACAATAACAAACAGTCAGTCAACACACGCAGTGAAACACTGAGACAATAACAAACAGTCAACACACGCAGAGAAACATTGCCACAATAACACAAACAGTCAGTCAACACACGCAGTGAAACACAGACAATAACAAACAGTCAGTCAACACACGCAGAGAAACATTGCCACAATAACAAACAGTCAGACAACACACGCAGTAAAACATTGCCACAATAACAAACAGTCAGACAACACACGCAGAGAAACATTGCCACAATAACAAAATGTCAGTGAGACTGGTAACCGCCGACTCGGGATGTGATTGATTCACAAAGTGTTCTGTTGTGACGACAGCTAGCATTAGTTCACTTCCCACCATCAAAGAGAGTGTCGAATTCAGTGTCCTGGCCTTTCATCGGGGATCAAAGTAATTCAATTATTTATCCGGTCTTGTCCAACGAATGGACGACTAATTCTAAAAATAGCATCTCTTGACAGTTGCTCACATGAGAGATATGAAATATTAAACAGATGGAGACCCGTGAACTTGACAGTAACTGGGCTGTAGCCATTACTGACGTAGCCCAGTGGTAAAGCGCTCGCTCGATGCGCTGTCGGTCAAGGATCGATCCCGTCTGAGTGCCCATTGTGTTATTTCTCGTTCTAGCCAATACACCATGACTGGTATATCAAAGGCCGTGGTATGTGCTATTATGTCTCTAGAAAGGGGCGTACAAAAGATTCCTTGCTACTAATGGAAGGAATGTTTCGAGTTTCCTCTCTAAAACTATATGTATAAATTAGCAAATGCTTGACATCTAATAGCCGATGATTAATACACAAATGTGGTCTAGTGGTGTCGTTAAACATATGCTAACTCATTAACATGAGATACGGTGGCATCGTCAAACAAAGCGAACTTTTATTAATGACATCGCGTTGTACGAGAAAAGGGAGATGACCTTTTCAAAGAAATGTTACAACCCTAACCGTCAATCCGGGCAATGTTTGTGGAGCACAACTGAAACTGGTCACGATAATTCCATGGAACGTTACAGGCGTATTATACTAGGAGTACTGTATTATCTTGGTAGCATAGTATTATCCTGGTAGTAGAGTATTATCTTGGTAGTATATTATTATCCTAGAAGTATAGAATTATCCTGGTAGTATAGTTCTATCGTGGTATCATAGTAGTTTCTTGGTAGTGTAGTATTAACCTAGTAATATTGTATTATCCTAAAAATATAGTATTGTCCTGGTAGTATAGTTTTATACTAGTAGGTTAGAATTATGCTGGTAGCATAGTTGTATCCTAGTAGTATTGTATTATCCGGGTAGTATAGTATTATCCCGGTAGTGTAGTATTATCCTGGTAGTATAATATTATCCTGGTAGTGTAGTATTATCCTGGTAGTGTAGTATTATCCTGGTAGTATAGTATTATCCTGGTGGTGTAGTATTATCCTAGTACTACTGTATTATCTTGGTAGTGTAGTATTA
>NC_054705.1:167981-202981 GCF_016097555.1 Gigantopelta aegis
TGGTATATCGAAGACCGTGGTATGTAGTTTTCCGACCCAACCAGTACCCAGACCTGGTATATCGAAGACCGTGGTATGTAGTTTTCCGACCCAACCAGTACCCAGTCCTGGTATATCGAGACCGTGGTATGTAGTTTTCCGACCCAACCAGTACCCAGTCCTGGTATATCGAAGACCGTGGTATGTAGTTTTCCGACCCAACCAGTACCCAGTCGTGGTATATCGAAGACCGTGGTATGTAGTTTTCCGACCCAACCAGTACCCAGTCCTGGTATATCGAAGACCGTGGTATGTAGTTTTCCGACCCAACCAGTACCCAGTCGTGGTATATCGAAGACCGTGGTATGTAGTTTTCCGACCCAACCAGTACCCAGACCTGTTATTCTAATTGTTTTATAGGCTCGGGTCCTGGTGTGTTTAAATTGTTTGATAGGCTCGGGTCCTGGTGTGTTTAAATTGTTTTATAGGCTCGGGTTCTGGTGTGTTTAAATTGTTTTATAGGCTCGGGTCCTGGTGTGTTTAAATTGTTTTATAGGCTCGGGTCCTGGTGTGTTTAAATTGTTGTATAGGCTCGGGTCCTGGTGTGTTTAAATTGTTTTATAGGCTCGGGTCCTGGTGTGTTTAAATTGTTTGATAGGCTCGGGTCCTGGTGTGTTTAAATTGTTTGATAGGCTCGGGTCCTGGTGTGTTTAAATTGTTTTATAGGCTCGGGTCCTGGTGTGTTTAAATTGTTTTATAGGCTCGGTTCCTGGTGTGTATAAATTGTTTTATAGGCTCGGGTCCTGGTGTGTTTAAATTTTTGTATAGGCTCGGGTCCTGGTGTGTTTAAATTGTTTTATAGGCTCGGGTCCTGGTGTGTTTAAATTGTTTTATAGGCTCGGGTCCTGGTGTGTTTAAATTGTTTTATAGGCTCGGGTCCTGGTGTGTTTAAATTGTTTTATAGGCTCGGCTCCTGGTGTGTTTAAATTGTTTTATAGGCTCGGGTCCTGGTGTGTTTAAATTGTTTTATAGGCTCGGGTCCTGGTGTGTTTAAATTGTTTTATAGGCTCGGGTCCTGGTGTGTTTAAATTGTTTTATAGGCTCGGGTCCTGGTGTGTTTAAATTGTTTTATAGGCTCGGGTCCTGGTGTGTTTAAATTGTTGTGTTCTGTCGTCTTTAAACAGCGATGCTGTCTCTTACGGATAAGCAATATTTCAGTTTCGAATTCTAAAGGCTCCTGACGTCCACAAAAAAAAAAAATATATATATAAAGAAATGTTATTGAATTTTCTTTATAATTTATATAATGGAAATTAAATGGTCGCTAAATATATACCTTTCTGCTTTTATGGAATGAAATGTTGTTCCCAACATGCCAAAACAGCTCTCAAGAATATTAACTTATGTTTAAAACGTGTAACATATCTGAGTAACTCAGTGTAAAGGTATGGTGTCTTTTTGATTGCTGGTTTAAGGTTCTGTAGAATTAGCACGAGCAGGAACACATCGACGCTGTTCAGACGCTGAAATTGTAAGAACGAAGCGGTGTGTTTCACCCAGCCACACAGTGCTGTGAAAATGATGCGTGTGTATGATTAACGGAGACTATGTTGTCAATGCTAATAATTGATTCATCTGTGCATTTCTTGTATTGAACGTACACTATGTCGTCAACAATAACTGATTCATCTGTGCATTTCTTGTATTGAACGTACACTATGTCGTCAATAATAATTGATTCGTACTTGCGTTTCTCTTCCATCAGGTTGGGGATATTGCAGAGGAGCAGGATGTGTGGACGAGACCTGAGGATCTGACTACGTCACGTCGGTCTTACAGCCTGACGCCATCTAAACCCGGAAGTGACGTGGCAGGAAACACTGCAGCGGCATTGGCTGCCGGGTCCATTGCTTTTAAAAACAAAGGTTTACTCTTGTTTTCTATAGTCTGTACGAACCCATTTTTTAAAAAATAAAGTTTTACTCTTGTTTTTAAAACTGTCTGTACGAACCCATTATCTTTAACACCAAAGGTTTACTCTTGCTTTTTACACTGCCTGTACGAACCCATTGCTTTTAAATACAAAGGTTTACTCTTGTTGTGTAAAATTTCGTCATGTGCTGAATGCGTGGATAAATCAATTCTCCCATATTTTGTCACTTTTAGTATTTGAGTATGCATATTTAAAATAAATTCAAAAGAGCCACTCAGTCAAGTTGTCGGGATGGAAACCATGAGTTCTGCGTACACCGGCACAGGACCTAGCGTGGGACCGGTCCCTGATTGTTGTTCCCCTTCCTAATGCCTCCCGACTGATATTCTAAGGGCCGAGGTATATGCTGTGTTGTCAGCAATCCAAAATTAAGTACAAATCTCAAAACATTTGATCTCAAAATCAATGGAATGTTAATATGTAATTAGTTAAAAATAACTTTAATAAAAACATTGCTGAATATGTACAACTCTTTACCAGACATTAATAACATTATTTCATTAAAAAGACCTTGGTGTGCTGAAAACAGACAGAAAGCCTGTTGTGCCCCAGTTAGTGAGATCTAAACCCTGCACTAACAAACACTTTGACATCCAGAAGCCGATGACAAGCACCCATTGTGTCCCAGTGGTGTCATCTAACTAAAGTGACAGATAGGCTGGTTAGTTTAAACAACTGTTTAACTCACATGTAGCCTAATAAAACGGTTAAAAGTATTACGAATAGATCTATTGTTTAGAAACCTCTACAATCCAGATCTACTTTACTTTGTGCGGGATTATGTCGTGTTTCAGTTTGTGTATTTGATATGTCTTATATCTAATCTCGGTCTTTGTATTCAACGTGTTATCTCTCGTATCGGTCTGTGTATTTAACATGTGACTTATCTAGTCTCGGTTGATGTATTTAGAGTGATATAACTAATCTTGGTTGATGTATTTAATGTGATATATCTAGTCTCGGTCTGTGTATTTAAAGTGTGATATATCTAGTCTCGGTTTGTGTATTTAATGTGTGATATATCTAGTCTGGGCTTGTGTATTTAACGTGTGATATATCTAGTCTCGGTTTGTGTATTTAATGTGTGATATATCTAGTCTCGGTTTGTGTATTTAAAGTGTGATATATCTAGTCTCGGTTTGTGTATTTAACGTGTGATATATCTAGTCTCGGTATGTGTATTTAACGTATGCTATATCTAGTCTTGATCTGTGTATTTAACATCTGATATATCTAGTCTTGATCTGTGTATTTAACATCTGATATATCTAGTCTCGGTCTGTGTATTTAACGTATGCTATATCTAGTCTCGGTTTGTGTATTTAAAGGGTGCTATATCTAGTCTCGGTTTTTGTATTTAAAGTGTGATATATCTAGTCTCGGTTTGTGTACTTAACGTGTGATATATCTAGTCTCGGTTTCTGAATTTAAAGTGTGATATATCTAGTCTCGGTTTGTGTACTTAACGTGTGATATATCTAGTCTCGGTTTGTGTACTTAACGTGTGATATATCTAGTCTCGGTTTGTGTACTTAACGTGTGATATATCTAGTCTCGGTTTATGTATTTAAAGTGTGATATATCTAGTCTCGGTTTGTGTACTTAACGTATGCTATATCTAGTCTCGGTTTCTGTATTTAAAGGGTGCTATATCTAGTCTCGGTCTGTGTATTTAACGTGTGATATATCTAGTCTCGGTTTGTGTATTTATCACGTGCTATATCTAGTTTCGGTTTGTGTATTTAACGTGTGATATATCTAGTCTCGGTTTGTGTATTTAACGTGTGATATATCTAGTCTCGGTTTGTGTATTTATCACGTGCTATATCTAGTTTCGGTTTGTGTATTTAACGTGTGATATATCTAGTCTCGGTTTGTGTATTTAACGTGTGATATATCTAGTCTCGGTTTGTGTATTTAATGTGTGATATATCTAATCTCGGTCTGTGTATTTAACGTGTGTTATATCTAGTTTTGGTCTGTGTATTTAAAGAGTGCTATATCTTGTCTCGATTTGTTTATTTATTCTGTGATATATCTAGTCTCGGTCTGTGTATTTAACGTGTCACATATCTAGTCTCGGTTTGTGTATTTAACCTGTGGTATATCTAGTCTCGGTATGTGTATTTAACGTGCGATATATCTAGTCTCGGTTGATGTATTTAGAGTGATATAACTAATATTGGTTGATGTATTTAATGTGATATATCTAGTCTCGGTCTGTGTATTTAAAGTGTGATATATCTAGTATCGGTGTGTGTATTTAACGTGTGATATATGTAGTCTCGGTCTGTGTATTTAAAGTGTGCTATATCTTGTCTCGCTTCGTGTATTTATTATGTGATATATCTAGTCTCAGTTTGTGTATTTAAAGTGTGATATATCTAGTATCGGTCTGTGTATTTATCATGTCATATATCTAGTCTCGGTCTGTGCATTTAACGTATGCTATATCTAGTCTCGGTTTGTGTATTTAACGTGTTATATATCTAGTCTCGGTTTGTGTATTTATCGTGATATATCTAGTCTCGGTATGTGTATTTAACGTGTGATATATCTAGTCTCGGTCTGTGTATTTAATGTGTGATATATCTAGTCTAGTATCGGTCTGTGTATATAACATGTGATATATCTAGTCTCGGTTTGTGTATTTAAAGTGTGATATATCTAGTCTCGGTTTGTGTATTTAACGTGTGATATATCTAGTCTCGGTATGTGTATTTAACGTATGCTATATCTCGTCTCGGTTTGTGTATTTAACGTGTTATATATGGTTTCGGTTTGTGTATTTAACAGACGCCACATACGCCACGACGCTGCTGAAGGCTGCAGTGAGTCTGTACGAATTCGCGTCAAGCAATCTGGGCAAATACAACGACAACATGCCACCGGAAGTCAACGAAGCATATGGGTAATGGTCTTCCCAGCTTTCGGGTACAGTCCCTCCCTCACTCTAGTGCATCATGTAAGCCCTGTCTGTAATGGCAGATTATGATGATGGCAATAAGACGAGTGATATCCTTTATTTTCTATCACGTAAGCCCTGTCTGTAATGGCAGATTATGATGATGGCAATAAGACGAGTGATATCCTTTATTTTCTATCACGTAAGCCCTGTCTGTAATGACAGATTATGATGATGGCAATAACACGAGTGATATCCTTTATTTTCCATCACGTAAGCCCTGTCTGTAATGACAGATTATGATGATGGCAATAACACGAGTGATATCCTTTATTTTCCATCACGTAAGCCCTGTCTGTAATGACAGATTATGCTGATGGCAATAAGACGAGTGATATCCTTTATTTTCCATCACGTAAGCCCTGTCTGTAATGACAGATTATGATGATGGCAATAAGACGAGTGATATTCTTTATTTTCCATCACGTAAGCCATGTCTGTAATGGCAGATTATGATGATGGCAATAAGACGAGTGATATTCTTTATTTTCCATCACGTAAGTCCTGTCTGTAATGGCAGATTATGATGATGGCAATAAGACGAGTGATATTCTTTATTTTCCATCATGTAAGCCCTGTCTGTAATGGCAGATTATGATGATGGCAATAAGACGAGTGATATTCTTTATTTTGACAAGATGCGACTTGAGACGTCTTGTTCACGTTGACGATACGTCACAAGCCTTGGGCGTGTCACAAACTGTTCATTTACCGTAAGTAGGTAATTGAATAATGTTGCTCAAATAAAGATGGATAACAGTACCCCAACATAAAATAAATAAATAAATAAATAAATAAATAGATAAATAAATAAAAGGTAAAGATAACAATCAGTTAATGATATAGCATATCGGTTTTATGACGAATGGGAAATTCCGTCCATTATCGTACGCCATTAAATACTCTCTCTCTTTCTCTTTATCTCTCTCTCTCCATCTCTCTCTCTCTCTCTCTCTCTCTCTCTCTCTCTCTCTCTCTCTCTCTCTCTCTCTCTCTCTCTCTCTCTCTGTCATTTTTCTCTCTCTCACTCTCTCTCTCTCTCTCTCTCTCTCTCTCTCTCTCTCTCTCTCTCTCTCTCTCTCTCTCTCTCAGTCATTCTCTCTCTCCCTCTATCTATCTTTTCAGATCCAGTGGCTATAAGGACGAGTTGGCGTTGGCGGCTGTGTGGCTGTACAAGGCGACTTGGAACAGGACATACCTGGAGGCGGCGGTACGGGACAACCCGACTTCCGTCCCCTGGGCGCTCGAGTGGGACGACAAGACGGCGTCGGCAGCCGTGAGAATCACTATGACAACATATAAAAACTTTTTTTTGGTTATGTTTTGGGTGGGGGTGTGCTTTTTTAGGGAGCGGGGTTGGAGGGTGTATTTTGTGGGAATATTGGGGTGAGTGTTTCTGTTGGTGTAAGGTTTTGTTAAATATGATTGTATTTCCTGTAAAAAAGTTTATAATATGTGTTTTGTTTCACGACACCACTAGAGCACCTTGAGTTGTAACAAAATACGGTTTCAAAGTCATTAGTGTGGCACGGCGTTTCCGACTGGTCGACATGAGATGTAGACGGGAACACTGCTAGTGTGGCACGGCGTTTCCGACTGGTCGACATGAGATGTAGACGGGAACACTGCTAGTGTGGCACGGCGTTTCCGACTGGTCGACATGAGATGCAGACGGGAACACTGCTAGTGTGGCACGGCGTTTCCGACTGGTCGACATGAGATGCAGACGGGAACACTGCTAGTGTGGCACGGCGTTTCCGACTGGTCGACATGAGATACAGACGGGAACACTGCTAGTGTGGCACGGCGTTTCCGACTGGTCGACATGAGATGTAGACGGGAACACTGCTAGTGTGGCACGGCGTTTCCGACTGGTCGACATGAGATGCAGACGGGAACACTGCTAGTGTGGCACGGCGTTTCCGACTGGTCGACATGAGATGCAGACGGGAACACTGCTAGTGTGGCACGGCGTTTCCGACTGGTCGACATGAGATGCAGACGGGAACACTGCTAGTGTGGCACGGCGTTTCCGACTGGTCGACATGAGATACAGACGGGAACACTGCTAGTGTGGCACGGCGTTTCCGACTGGTCGACATGAGATACAGACGGGAACACTGCTAGTGTGGCACGGCGTTTCCGACTGGTCGAGATGTAGACGGGAACACTGCTAGACGGCGTTTCCGACTGGTCGACATGAGATACAGACGGGAGCACTGCTAGTGTGGCACGGCGTTTCCGACTGGTCGACATGAGATACAGACGGGAGCACTGCTAGTGTGGCACGGCGTTTCCGACTGGTCGACATGAGATGTAGACGGGAACACACTGCAGTATTAGTAGTTAAACCAGCTCCACAGTTTGTGATGCACGTCCAGTGAGCGGTCAGGTTGGGGCGGGGGGGGGGGGGGGGGGGGGGGGGGGGTGGTAATCGAGTCGTGTGTCGACAGGGTCAAGGTGTTGTGTGTTAAACCCTCATTTGGGATTATATCGACTTGACGTCTTCACTAACTATAACTATGTTATTAAGCACTTACTAACTCTTACAGATGTTTTCTTGATAGATCATATTCCATAACTGTACAGACAATTTCATATTTTACTGTATTAGCGGAATAACTCGTTTTTGTGTTGGTGTGGGATTGCATCTAAACGTTTAATTCCTTGGCCGCATTGTGACGTCATTACAGTGTGATATCAGTACGTATACGTTGTTTAGTGCTGGTATGTTTTGTGTTGCAGTTGCTCATATACGAACAAAACGGAGAACAGTCATTCCGGACTCTGGTGGAAGACTTCCTGGCCAGCTACATGCCGGGAGGGTCCGTCCCATACACCCCGTGTGGGCTGGCCTTTAGGACGGACTGGGGGTCACTGCGATATTCAGGTACAGCTCACCATGACAGTTTTAAAGCAAATATAGCTTCTGAATCCAGCGTGTCTCTCTAACTGTAGGTGGCTGAGTCTGTGTGTTTCATTGTGTGAGTATTTATATGTGTAGCTGACTCTGTCTGTGTGTTCCACTCTGTGAGCATTTCTGTTTCTGGCTGACTCTGTGTGTTTCATTGTGTGAGTATTTCTATGTGTAGCTGACTTTGTCTGTGTCTTCCACTATGTGAGTATTTCTGTTTGTAGCTGACTCTGTGTGTGTGTTCTACTATGTGAGTATTTCTATGTGTAGCTGACTCTGTGTGTGTGTTCCACTCTGTGAGTATTTCTGTGTGTAGGTGACTCTGTGTGTGTGTTCCACTCTGTGAGTATTTCTATGTGTAGCTGACTCTGTCTGTGTGTTCCCCTCTGTGAGTATTTCTGTGTGTAGCTGACTGAGTCTGTGTGTTACACTCTGTGAGTATTTCTGTGTGTAGCTGACTCTATATGTGTGTTCCACTCTGTGAGTATTTCTGTGTGTAGCTGACTCTGTGTGTGTGTGTTCCACTCTGTGAGTATTTCTGTGTGTAGCTGAGTCTGTGTGTGTGTTCCACTCTGTGAGTATTTCTGTGTGTGTGTTCCACTCTATGAGTATTTCTGTGTGTAGCTGACTCTGTGTGTGTGTTCCACTCTGTGAGTATTTCTGTGTGTAGCTGACTCGGTGTGTGTGTTCCACTCTGTGAGTATTTCTGTGTGTAGCTGAATGTATGTGTATGTGTGTGTGTGTGTGTGTTTCACTATGTGAGTATTTCTGTTTGCACCTGACTCTGTCTGTGTGTTTCAGTTTGTGATTATTTCTGTTTGCACCTGACTCTGTATATGTGTTTCATTTTGTGGGTATGTCTGTTTGTGGCTGACTCTGTCCGTGTGTTTCACTTTGTGAGTATTTCTGTTGTGGTTGACTGTCTACGTGTTTCACTCTGTTAGTATTTCTGTTGTAGCTGACTTTCTATGTGTTTCACTTTGTGAGTATTTCTGTTGTGGTTGACTGTCTACGTATTTCTCTCTGTGAGTATTTCTGTTGTGGTTGACTGTCTACGTGTTTTACTCTGTTAGTATTTCCGTGTGTATGTGTGCTTCTCTCTGTGAGTATTTTTAATTAGCAATATGTGTTGTTTTTGTTATTATGCGATTATTATATTTGAAGCTAGCTCTGTTTGTGTCTTACTGTGTGAGTATTTCTATTATTTCTATCTGATGTAGCCATGCTAGCCGAGTTTGTGTGTCATTGTGTGAGTATTTCTATTTCTATATGATGTATCCATGCTAGCCGTTTGTTTCTCACTGTTTGAGTATTTCTATTTGTATTTGATGTATCCATGCTAGCTCTGTCTGTGTCTCACTGTGAATATTTCTATTATTTCTATTATCTGATGTATCCATGCTAGCTCTGTTTGTGTTTCAGTGTGTGAGTATTTCTATTATTTCTATTATCTAGTATCCATGTTAGCTGTGTCTGTTTCTCACTGAGTAGTTCAATTTCTAGCTGGTGTAGCCATACCAGCTCTATTTGTTCTCACTATGTATTTATCTTTGTAGCCATGCTAGCTATGTTTGTTTCTCACTATGTGTGTATTTCTCTTTCTAGCTAATGTAGTCATGCTAGCTCTGTTTGCGGCAGAGATACTCAGAAACTCCAGAGCCGAGTCGTACCGTAGCTGGGCGTACGGTCAGATCACCTACATGCTGGGAGACAACAACTACAACATGAGTTACCTCATCGGATACAGCGACCTCTACCCGCTGAGACCTCACCACAAGGCGGCGTTAGTGCAGTTATTTTACAAACCACGACCTGTATCTCTGTGCTGTCCACGGCATCCTGTCTGCATAATTGTCAATCTTACTGTTCTATCTCTGTCAATCTGACTGTTCTATCTCTGTCTATCTGACTGTTCTATCTCTGTCAATCTGACTGTTCTATCTCTGTCTATCTGACTGTTCCATCTCTGGCAATCTGACTGTTCTATCTCTGTCTATCTGACTGTTCCATCTCTGGCAATCTGACTGTTCTATTTATTGCAATCTGACTGTTCTATGTCTGTCAATTTGACGGTTATATCTCTGTCAATCTGACTGTTATATGTCTGTCAATCTGACTGTTATATGTCTGTCACTCTGTCTGTTCTATCTCTGTCTATCTGAGTGTTCTATCTATGACACTCTGACTGCTCTATATCTGACACTCTGATCTCTGACACTCTGAGTGTTATATCTCTGACACTCTGACTGCTCCATATCCGACACTCTGATCTCTGACACTCTGACTGTTATATATCTGTCTATCTGACTGCTATATATCTGGCACTCTGATATCTGACACTCTGAGTGTTATATATCTGACTCTCTGACTGCTATATATCTGACACTCTGACTGCTATATATCTGACACTCTGATCTCTGACACTCTGACTGCTATATATCTGACATTCTGATATCTGACACTGTGAGTGTTATATCCCTGACACTCTGACTGCTATATATCTGACACTCTGATCTCTGACACTATGAGTGTTATATATCTGACTCTCTGACTGCTATATATCTGACACTCTGATTTCTGACACTCTGAGTGTTATATCTCTGACTCTCTGATCACTGACTGTTATATCGAGGGGTTAGTGCCAGAACCACTTATCTCCTTTCCACTTCAATTTGAGAACACTGCATCGAAAACTTTGGAAGGCACTTAAAAATCGGAAACTTCACTTTTGCTAAATATTTTGCTTTTAGATGCTAGCAGTTAGATGCTAGCATTTTGTTCAGTACATTTAAAATATGCAAGTAATATAGATATGCCCCGTTAGGGTTTATTGACTAGTTTGATATTGGCATGGATGGGAAAAACATATTTAATGGCACGCCAGCACATTATATTTTAATGCCTTCTAGCCTATACTTGAACAGACAAAAACGATTCCTAATAAAACTCGCCATTTTATTGACACTGGTACTCAAACGTGTTATTCTTAATAATACACTGTAGGCGAAACGCAAATGGTCAACAGTCAAATTCACAAAATTAGATTTCATTGTTGATAATGTAAACATTTGTAATAAAACATTTATCTGATAAAAACAATGTATCGATTTACTCAGGCAACACATTTAACATGTGGTACCTTGCATTTATTTTACCAGCAAAACGTAGGGTGTCTCGTGGCATTTGAGATCAAATAAATGTGTTAATTAGAAATCCCTAATTTTGTAGAAAGTAAAGTTTGTATTTTTAAATTTTGTCTTAAACAAATTTCAACGTCAGGTGAACTGTAGATGCATTGCAATTGTACATTAAATTAAATTAATTTACTGGGATAGTTTTAACATGGTATTGCACAAATATTTCACAAATTGCGTGCTAATTATTAGAGTGATTATAAAAGTGTTTTGGTCATGTTGGATTCGGTTTTATGTTCTAGTATTATTAGCGCCAGTGTACAGTACACACAGGAGAAGGGCTGGTAGGTGTTTTACTATGGCTAGTGAATTGTTAAACTCACCTATTCCATGTACAGTGCGTTGTTTTTATTAACCCTCAAACTCTAGGCGTTTGGTGCTTGTGGATAGTTGTGTATCAAGTTTTAACTGTTATTTGTGTTCCCCTAAGAATCCAATATGGCGGGGGTGGGAAGGTGTATGTGTCCCGTGACCGTGACTATGTGGATCTACAAAACAAAGCCGGCTATGACACAGCACAACTCGAAACGAATCTGGCAAGTGATGTCTTAAACTCTGAGCTGGATTATTATCACAGCTTAAGCCAGTGTCTTTCCGCAACGTTAATTTTCAATCCAGACCCCAGAAGTTGTTAAAACCATAGTTATCATATATGTCCTCTCTGTGAGGTATTTCGACACTTGGGGTGGCCCCATTGTCGGCAGTCCATCTCAGATTACCACCAATGGACTGGTCATTATTATCACATCTTAAGCCACTGTCTTTCCGCAACGTTAATTTTCAATCCAGACCCCGGAAGTTGTTTAAACCATAGTTATCATATGTCCTCTCTGTGAGGTATTTCGACACTTGGGGTGGCCCCATTGTCGGCAGTCCTCTCAGATTACCACCAACGGACTGGTCATTGTGATGCGTAAACAATTAATTCTAGCTACCTCTGCCAGCGTTATTTCTTTGTAAGCCAAAACACTCAGCCAGAGATAGTTTACATAAAACACCATTGCTGGATGTAAACACTTAGAGCTAGCATGTGTCATTAGCGTGTCATGCGGTATGGCACCTAGGATTCAATCTTCTCAGACAGTTTACAGCCCACCACAATCCAGTGTTGTGAGCTACCGTGTTATGTCTGTCAGCTATGGGTGATACTACAAAATTCTAGAGACAGAATAAGGTAGTGCTGAAAACATGGTTTTGGCCTTTTGTGGAAATGGACATAAAAGATCATTGGTTTGGGTTCTGATGTATAAAAGCATAAATAAATGATCGATTTGAATGGAACATCGTGAAATGATGGTACACATTCCCATGATGCTGACAAGGTGATTAACTCATTTTTGTATAATTCACCATGTAATGGGTTCTGGCACTAACCCCTCGATATATCTGTCTATCTGACTGCTATATATCTGACACTCTAATCTCTGAGTGTTATATATATGTCTATCTGACTGCTCTATATCTGACACTCTGATCTCTGACACTCTGAGTGTTATATCTCTGACACTCTGACTGCTATATATCTGACACTCTGATCTCTGACACTCTGAGTGTTATATATCTGTCTATGCGACTGCTATATATCTGACACTCTGATCTCTGACTGTTATATAGCTGTCTATCTGACTGCTATATATCTGACACTCTGATCTCTGACACTCTGAGTGTTATATCTTTGACTCTCTGACTGCTATATATCTGACACTCTGATCTCTGACTGTTATATATCTGTCTATTTGACTGCTATATATCTGACACTCTGATCTCTGACACTCTGTGTTATATAGCTGTCTATCTGACTACTCTATCTTGTCTCTCTTAACAAGGTGGTCAGCGGTTGAATCTTATAGCACTTAGCCTGTCTCTATTTTTTCTATCTATATTGTTTTATAATGCCTAGCTTCTTTTACGTGTATATGTGTACTATACTGACTATACTGTCAGTATTAATTTATAACGCATAGCTTGTTAACGTGTATATCTCTAGTATAATGCCAGTATTAATTTATAACGCCTAGCTTGTTTTACGTGTATATGTGTACTATACTGACTATACTGTCAGTATTAATTTATAACGCACAGCTTGTTAACGTGTATATCTCTAGTATAATGCCAGTATTAATTTATAACGCCTAGCTTGTTTTACGTGTATATGTGTACTATACTGACTATACTGTCAGTATTAATTTATAACGCATAGCTTGTTAACGTGTATATCTCTAGTATGTCAGTATTAATTTATAACGCCTAGCTTGTTTTACGTGTATATGTGTACTATACTGACTATACTGTCAGTATTAATTTATAACGCATAGCTTGTTAACGTGTATATCTCTAGTATAATGCCAGTATTAATTTATAACGCCTAGCTTGTTTTACGTGTATATGTGTACTATACTGACTATACTGTCAGTATTAATTTATAACGCCTATCTTGTTTTACGTGTATATGTGTACTATACTGACTATACTGTCAGTATTAATTTATAACGCATAGCTTGTTTTACGTGTATATCTCTAGTATAGTGCTAGTATTGATTTAAAACGCCTAGCTTGTTTTACGTATATATCCCAAGTATAATGTTAGAAATGATTTATAAAGCCTAGCTTGTTTTACGTGTATATCTCTAGTATAATGTTAGTATTGATTTATAACGCCTAGCTTCTTGACGTGTATATCTCTAGTATAATGTTAGTATTGATTTATAACCCTAGCTTGTTTTACGTGTATATCTCTAGTATAATGTTAGTATTGATTTATAACGCCTAGCTTGTTTTAAGTGTATATCCCTAGTATAATGTTAGTATTGATTTATATATCTCTAGTATAATGTAACGCCTAGCTTGATTTACGTGTATATCCCTAGTATAATGTTAATATTGACTTGTAACGCCTAGCTTGTTTTACGTGTATATCCCTAGTATAATGTTAGTATTGACTTGTAACGCCTAGCTTGTTTTACGTGTATATCCCTAGTATAATGTTAGTATTGACTTGTAACGCCTAGCTTGTTTTACGTGTATATCCCTAGTATAATGGTAGTATTGACTTGTAACGCCTAGCTTGTTTTACGTGTATATCTCTAGTATAATGGTAGTATTGACTTGTAACGCCTAGCTTGTTTTACGTGTATATCCCTAGTATAATGGTAATATTGATTTATAACGCCTAGCTTGTTTTAAGTGTATATCCCTAGTATAATGGTAATATTGATTTATAACGCCTAGCTTGTTTTACGTGTATATCTCTAGTATAGTGTTAGTATTGATTTATAACGCCTAGCTTGTTTCACGTGTATATCCCTAGTATAATGGTAATATTGATTTATAACGCCTAGCTTGTTTTACGTGTATATCCCTAGTATAATGGTAATATTGATTTATAACGCCTAGCTTGTTTTACGTGTATATCCCTAGTATAATGGTAGTATTGATTTATAACGCCTAGCTTGTTTTACGTGTATATCTCTAGTATAGTGTTAGTATTGATTTATAACGCCTAGCTTGTTTTACGTGTATATCCCTAGTATAGTGTTAGTATTGATTTATAACGCCTAGCTTGTTAACGTGTATATCTCTAGTATAGTGTTAGTATTGATTTATAACGCCAAGCTTGTTTTACGTGTATATATCCCTAGTATAGTGTTAGTATTGATTTATAACGCCTAGCTTGTTAACGTGTATACCTCTAGTATAATGTTAGTATTGATTTATAACGCCTAGCTTGTTAACGTGTATATCTCTAGTATAGTGTTAGTATTGATTTATAACGCCTAGCTTGTTTTACGTATATATCCCAAGTATAATGTTAGTATTGATTTATAACGCCTAGCTTGTTTTACGTGTATATCCTAAGCATAATGTTAGTACTGTGTTATAACACCTAGCTTATTTATCTGTGTATCTCTTTGTACTAACAGTATTGTTTTATTTCTCCTAGCTTAATTCACGTGTTTATATTTATTTTTACTCTCGGTATTTTTTTTTCTCCAATAAGTTCATGTCCCGTCCCCCCGAAGACGTGTGATTGGCCGAACTTCGAGATGTCTGACCCCAACACGCACGTGTTGTACGGTGCCCTCGTGGGGGGTCCTGGAAGTCAGGACGATTACAATGACGTTAGATCGGACTTCAAGAAGAACGAGGTGGCTGTGGACTACAACTCGGGGTTTCAGGCCGCTGTGGCAGGTGACTGTGTTGTCGTTACACGCGTCTCTTCGTCTGGCGCAATCTCTCCTTTAAAGTCGCAATGTACCCGGTTTCCCGTGTTAGACTATATTTCAAAAGCATCAAATCTTTGACATCGAATAGCCGATGATTAATAAATCGATATGTTCTAGTGGTGTCGTTAAACATAACAAACGTGTTTTACCCAGTTCCATTAGTACTGGTGGTTTGTCTTCATGACACACACTAGAATATCAGGTGTACTTTAATGGGTTGCTCCTATGATACCCAGTTCCATTAGTACTGGTGGTTTGTCTTCATGACACACACCAGAATACCAGGTGTACTTTAATGGGTTGCTCCTATGATACCCAGTTCCATTAGTACTGGTGGTGTGTCTTCATGACACACACCAGAATACCAGGTGTACCTTAATGGGTCTCTCCTATGATACCCAGTTCCATTAGTACTGGTGGTTTGTCTTCATGGCACATACCAGAATACCAGATGTACTTTAATGGGTTTCCCCTGTGATACCCAGTTCCATTAATACTGGTGGTTTGTCTTCATGACACACACCAGAATACCAGGTGTACCTTAATGGGTCTCTCCTATGATACCCAGTTCCATTAGTACTGGTGGTTTGTCTTCATGGCACATACCAGAATACCAGATGTACTTTAATGGGTTTCCCCTGTGATACCCAGTTCCATTAGTACTGGTGGTTTGTCTTCATGACACTCCAGATTATCAGGTGTACTTTAATGGGTTTCTTCTATGATACCCAGTTCCATTAGTACTGGTGGTTTGTCTTCAAAGCACACACCAGAATACCAGGTGTACTTTAATGGGTCTCTCCTATGATACCCAGTTCCATTAGTACCGGTGGTTTGTCTTCATGACACACACCAGAATATCAGGTGCACTTTAATGGGTCTCTCCTATGATACCCAGTTCCATTAGTACTGGTGGTTTGTCTTCATGACACGCACCAGAATACCAGGTGTACTTTAATGGGTCTCTCCTATGATACCCAGTTCCATTAATACTGGTGGTTTGTCTTCATGACACACACCAGAATACCAGGTGTACCTTAATGGGTCTCTCCTATGATACCCAGTTCCATTAGTACTGGTGGCTTGTCTTTATGACACACACCAGAATACCAGGTGTACTTTGATGGGTTTCCCCTGTGATACCCAGTTCCATTAGTACTGGTGGTTTGTCTTCATGACACACCAGATTATCAGGTGTACTTTAATGGGTCTCTCCTATGATACCCAGTTCCATTAGTACTGGTGGTTTGTCTTCATGACACACACTAGAATACCAGGTGTACCTTAATGGGTCTCTCCTATGATACCCAGTTCCATTAGTACTGGTGGTTTGTCTTCATGACACACACTAGAATACCAGGTGTACCTTAATGGGTCTCTCCTATGATACCCAGTTCCATTAGTACTGGTGGTTTGTCTTCATGACACACACCAGAATATCAGGTGTACTTTAATGGGTCCCTCCTATGATACCCAGTTCCATTAGTACTGGTGGTTTGTCTTTATGACACACACCAGAATACCAGGTGTACTTTAATGGGTCCCTCCTATGATACCCAGTTCCATTAGTACTGGTGGTTTGTCTTCATGACACACACTAGAATACCAGATGTACTTTAATGGGTCTCTCCTATGATACCCAGTTCCATTAGTACTGGTGGTTTGTCTTCATGACACACACCAGAATATCAGGTGTACTTTAATGGGTCCCTCCTATGATACCCAGTTCCATTAGTACTGGTGGTTTGTCTTTATGACACACACCAGAATACCAGGTGTACTTTAATGGGTCCCTCCTATGATACCCAGTTCCATTAGTACTGGTGGTTTGTCTTCATGACACACACTAGAATACCAGATGTACTTTAATGGGTCTCTCCTATGATACCCAGTTCCATTAGTACTGGTGGTTTGTCTTCATGACACACACTAGAATACCAGGTGTACTTTAATGGGTTTCTCTTGTGATACCCAGTTCCATTAGTACTGGTGGTTTGTCTTCATGACACATACCAGAATACCAGATGTACTTTAATGGGTTTCCCCTGTGATACCCAGTTCCATTAGTACTGGTGGTTTGTCTTCATGACACACCAGATTATCAGGTGTACTTTAATGGGTCCCTCCTATGATACCCAGTTCCATTAGTACTGGTGGTTTGTCTTCATGACACACCAGATTATCAGGTGTACTTTAATGGGTCTATCCTATGATACCCAGTTCCATTAGTACTGGTGGTTTGTCTTCGTGACACACACCAGAATTAGTACTGGTGGCTTGTTTTCCGTTGTAGTTTGAATTATTGAAATGGAAACAACGCTGTTTCCTCCATATACGTAAAAGACGTCAAATTTGGAGTGTCGGGGTGGTATATTTTGTTCATAATACATAAATAAATTTACATCCAATTCAGTTATGTTATCTGTATAATTTCTATTTATACTGAAAGTTGTTCAGCGTTCTGAAAAAAGAAGAAAGAAAAGTAATGCAATAATTTATATTTGTGTAAGGATATATAAAATGGCGTGTTTACAATTTTAAAACGATACCGCGACACATATGCATACGTCATTTGAATATCGAGTAATGAGTTACTGGATATACTTGCGTATACAGTTTACAAAGACACGGGGATTCGCATGATACATATATAGAACTGTTTAGGGGTGTGACTGAGATCGAGGGCACTGTTTCTAGGGGCTTCGGGGTATGCTGCCACGTACATTTTACAAACTAGATGCCCAGCCAATCGCCTGCAATTGTTGGGCCGGTACGCTACCAATTAGACCAACTACGTTCCACAAAAATAGAACGATCGTTAGTCAACCATATTCGTACCGGTCCAACAACCACGCGGTTCTAAGGCCCCATGGTTTGGCAACGTTTGACTTACATGCAGATGTGGCCAGACCTGGACTGGCTATATATGTATGTTTTATATTTTGAATATCTCTATTGTATGTATGTCGGGTTTTGACTTAAACACACATATATTCAATGATGCACTGGCACAGGGGATATTAAAATCCTTTATTGCCTTCACAAATTTCCTCATGCCGTTACTGAGACCCGAACCTGTGGCACCCAATCGCCCGCAGTTGTTGGGCCGGAACGCTACCAATCAGACCAACTACGTTGTGTGTGTTGTATTGTGTTGTGTATCTGATTACTTTATATATCTATATCTATATATTACGTCTTGCAGGTCTTCTTCACTTACAACTTAATGGCACACTACCTGAACCAAGCCGTTCAGGATGTCCTAGATAAACGTGCAGGATGTCCTAGATAAACGTGCACGTTGTGCTAGCGCTGTAGATGATGTCGCATTCACGAGGACGCAGTAACCGGAGGTGATACCGTCCTGCCAGGATACTTTGTTTGAAGATCAGCACTCCTACTTTGTCAGATAGTCCACCTCGAAAACCGTTCACTTGCACAGTGCCCGGGGTGAATTAATTCAACAACAGAAACATTATTCATAACGGCGAAAACAAATCAATACATTAGGGAACGTATTTTGTATAGTATTGGATGCCCATATCATTTTCTATCTTTACACAAAAACACAGTTTTAAAACGGAACATAAAATACCAAAACAAATAAAACAGTTGAAAAAATAATAAAATAGAAACAAATTCAAAGAACAACGTCATTGAGATTGTACGATATTAGAGAAATACATTTCAACAGTTGAGAGTATTTCTGTTTCTGTTCAAATGAATATACCCGTCTACATGTGTTCAGGACGCACGTCAACAGTAAGTGTTGCAGTGTGTAGAAAGGACGTACGTCAGACGACTGGCACAAGCGTTTGTTTCTTTGTTTGTTTTTAGAGTACTTCAGGAGCATTCCTTTTCACATCAAGCATATTGTACCTTGTATTGCTGTGTTGTTTGTTTTAGGTTCATGACGCAATTTTACCACGGAGATTTCAGACATGGACGTATGGGGACTCTTTGATTTAGGGGGGCTGGAGGGGTTGATTTGCCCGAAATTTTACCCAGATAAAAACTGCCCGAATTTTCCCCCACTGTTTTGCCCGAATTTGGGGGGGGGGGGGGGCAATTCCCACCCCCCACCCCCACCCCCCGTCTGAGTTTCATTAGCCGAGATAACCAGTTCATTACCTTTCAGATATCTGCTTTATAACTAAACACACTGACAGTGTCGTCGTTTTAAATAAAGTGTACACACATTTTGAGTTAAATAGATTTCCGTAATGTAACTATAACAAGTCACGACATTCCTGAAAACTTATTGAATGCTTTTAACAAGCAATTATGCTAGGTATGGTATTATTATTAAGTTTGATATATTTCCAATTCTGAATATGTTGCATATCCCATTGTTATAGTTAACTGTCAAAGAAAATAATAAATGTTAAAAGCAGACAATTTATAAACAAAGGGGAACAACTCTTATTGCCCCATGTTCTTGCGTGTTTAGGATTGAGCTGTAAAAACAAAAACAATGTTTTATATACATTTCAACTGTAAACTGATGTTACTGGTGTGCAGTTTGGATTCAGAAAACGGATGTTAACTATTATAAATGACATATCCATTGCCCAATACATAGAACACTTAATGTCATAAAATGGTTTACGTGTTGCTGTGTCGATTATAAATATTTCTAATATGCAAAACGTCTGGTAAAGGGACATTCCTGAGTGCTGCAATTGTTAAGATGTTATCGGCTAACAGATACTTTTTAACGATTATAATGACATATCAAATATATTTTTCTGCATAAAATATTACTGGCTGTATATTAAACGTGTTTCTGATCGTTTCATCTTATTTCCTAAAATATAGTTTTTTCGTACGTACGAAATTATTTGAAGACAAAATCCAGTTTGGGCTTCTTACAAATATTAAGACGACCAGAAACACACTGAATATACAGACAATGATATTCTAAACAAGAAAATATATTTAATATACAAGTTTAATCGTAGAAATGTTTTATTAGTCGGAAATATCTTACAATGCAGCAAACTCAGGAATGTCCCTTTAAATTTAATTGAACAGGGCGTCGATGGGGTGTCTCTGCATATTATGGAGTCGAATGCGCTTTTGGCAAAATAGTGGTTGACATCATTTTTAACCGCCAAGAAGAGGACCGTCATTGCCGACTAGTTTACTAAATGAAAACAGAGCTAATTGAAATACGTACAGCGGTGATGACGTGGACCCACGAATCACTGTAAAACCAATGATGGCATTGTGTATTCGTGAACTCGTTGTTTGTAACATGGAGCAGTGTGCAGATAACTGGTTAATGGATGTTAAACATGAACTTAATGTACTTGGCCTAACGCGTGACAGTGATTCGTGACTGCAAGTCATCCAATAAGGGGCGAGATGTAGCTCAGTAGTAAAGTGCTTGGCCGATGCATGGTATGTTTGGGATCGACCCCCCCCCCCCCCCCCCCCCCCCCCCCATCCCGGTGGGCCCATAGGGTTATTTCTCATTTCAGCCAGTGCATCACGACTGGTATACCAAGAGCCGTGATATGTGCTATCCTGTCTATGGGATGGTGTATATAAAAGTACCCTTGCTACCAATGGAGATTATATGTCAAAAATACCAAATGTTTGACAAGATTAATGTGCTGTCTATAAACAAAACAACATTTAATTATATTCCAATGAGCTCTGTTTTGTGCTAGTTTTCATTTATTAAGCTAGTCTGAGGGTGGCGGTCATCTTTCTGTCGGTGCAATAAGGATGAAGTCTCCAGAAAAGGATCTCCTCGGGAGTGGCTGTCCTCCTATAAACGAAGCACTGGGTAGAAATAAGGTTCTATATAGAGACTCATGGAATAAACATCCATGTTGCTAAATGCCCATTGGACACTGCATTGTGCATAAATATGGTCCTGATCATGCATTAGGGTTTTGTCGTTCTGGTATGTGGTAGTTCTCATCTCTTCTTGATGACGTGTTTACAATGGTATTACGGAAAGATGTGGTGAGTTTAAAGGGACATTCCTTAGTTTGATGTAATTTTTAAGATGTTATCGACTAACAGATACTTTTTAACGATTGTAATCATATATCAAATATATTTTTCTGCCTAAAATATTAATGGCTGTATATTAAACGTGTTTCTGATCTTTCTAATATTTGTACTAGGTTAAATTTATTACTTTTTCCTAAATATATATTTTTTTTTGTACGTACGAAATTATTTGAAGACAAAATCCAGTTTGAGCTTCTTACAAATATTAATACGACCAGAAACACATTGAATAAACAGACACTGATATTCTAAACAAGAAAATATATTTAAAGGGACATTCCTGAGTTTGCTGCATTGTAAGATGTGTCCGACTCATACGATATTTCTACGATTAAACTTGCATATTAAATATATTTTCTCGTTTAGAATATCAGTGTCTGTTTATTCAATGTGTTTCTGGTCGTCTTAATATTTGTAAGAAGCCCAAACTGGATTGTGTCTTCAAATAATTTCGTACGTACGAAAAAACAATATTTTAGACAATAAGATGAAATGTAACCTAGTACAAATATTAGAACGATCAGAAACACGTTTACTATAAAGCCACTAATAGTTTATGCAGAAAAATATATTTGATATGTAATTACAATCGTTAAAAAGTCTCTGTTAGTCGATAACATCTTAAAAAGTGCAGCAAACTCAGGAATGTCCCTTTAATATGTAAGTTTAATCGTAGAAATATTTTATTAGTCGGAAACATCTTACAATGGAGAAAACTCAGGAATGTCTCTAAGTATTTATGTTATAGACGAATTATGACAGCGCCACATGGACAATTGTATCAATAGTGGTTATTAAATATAGCTTGCAGACTTAATAAATACACTTTTAAAAAATCTTTGGCATTCGCCATTTAAAATAAATAGCAAAAATTAGAATATGTGCTCATGAGTTAACAATGTAACTGGGTAGATACACATACACTGACTGGCTTTACAGAATATGACCAGTTTGTAACAACACTAACCAGACGGCGAGTATCGCTTTATTATTCGATGTCCAAGAATAAAAAATCTAAGAAGCAAGTTTATAAATCAGTATCAACATGGATGAAGAAATGTTTTCAAACGTCTTCAACTTGTAATTACTGGTTATATTAACGAACTTACTAACACTGGTTATAATAAAGAACTTACTAACACTGGTTATATTAACGAACTTACTAACACTGGTTATAATAAAGAACTTACTAACACTGGTTATAATAACGAACTTACTGACACTGGTTATAATAACGAACTTACTAACACTGGTTATATTAACGAACTTACTAACACTGGTTATATTAACGAACTTACTAACACTGGTTATATTAACGAACTTACTGACACTGGTTATATTAACGAACTTACTAACACTGGTTATATTAACGAACTTACTGACACTGGTTATATTAACGAACTTACTGACACTGGTTATATTAACGAACTTACTGACACTGGTTATATTAACGAACTTACTAACACTGGTTATAATAACGAACTTACTAACACTGGTTATATTAACGAACTTACTGACACTGGTTATATAACGAACTTACTAACACTGGTTATAATAACGAACTTACTAACACTGGTTATAATAACGAACTTACTAACACTGGTTATAATAACGAACTTACTAACACTGGTTATATTAACGAACTTACTGACACTGGTTATATTAACGAACTTACTAACACTGGTTATATTAACGAACTTACTGACACTGGTTATATTAACGAACTTACTGACACTGGTTATATTAACGAACTTACTGACACTGGTTACTACACTGGTTATAACGAACTTACTAACACTGGTTATATTAACGAACTTACTGACACTGGTTATATTAACGAACTACTGACACTGGTTATATTAACGAACTTACTGACACTGGTTATATTAACGAACTTACTGACACTGGTTACTGACACTGGTTATATTAACGAACTTAACGAACTTACTGAACACTGGTTATATTAACGAACTTACTGACACTGGTTATATTAACGAACTTACTGACACTGGTTATAATAACGAACTTACTAACACTGGTTATATTAACGAACTTACTGACACTGGTTATATTAACGAACTTACTGATAATAACGAACTTACTAACACTGGTTATATTAACGAACTTACTGACACTGGTTATATTAACGAACTTACTAACACTGGTTATATTAACGACACTGGTTATATTAACGAACTTACTGACACTGGTTATATTAACGAACTTACTAACACTGGTTATATTAACGAACTTACTGACACTGGTTATATTAACGAACTTACTGACACTGGTTATATAACGAACTTACTAACACTGGTTATAATAACGAACTTACTGACACTGGTTATATTAACGAACTTACTAACACTGACACTGGTTATAATAACGAACTTACTGACACTGGTTATATTAACGAACTAACGAACTTACTGACACTGGTTATATTAACGAACTTACTGCTTACACTGGTTATATTAACGAACTTACTAACACTGGTTATATTAACGAACTTACTGACACTGGTTATATTAACGAACTTACTGACACTGAACTTACTGACACTGGTTATATTAACGAACTTACTGACACTGGTTATAATAACGAACTTACTGACACTGGTTATATTAACGAACTTACTGACACTGAACTTACTGACACTGGTTATATTAACGAACTTACTAACACTGGTTATATTAACGAACTTACTAACACTGGTTATATTAACGAACTTACTGACACTGGTTATATTAACGAACTTACTGACACTGGTTATATTAACGAACTTACTAACACTGGTTATATTAACGAACTTACTGACACTGGTTATATTAACGAACTTACTAACACTGGTTATAATAACGAACTTACTAACACTGGTTATATTAACGAACTTACTGACTGGTTATAATAACGAACTTACTGACACTGGTTATAATAACGAACTTACTGACACTGGTTATATTAACGAACTTACTAACACTGGTTATAATAACGAACTTACTGACACTGGTTATATTAACGAACTTACTGACACTGGTTATATTAACGAACTTACTAACACTGGTTATATTAACGAACTTACTAACACTGGTTATATTAACGAACTTACTAACACTGGTTATATTAACGAACTTACTGACACTGGTTATAATAACGAACTTACTAACACTGACACTGGGTTATATTAACGAACTTACTAACACTGGTTATATTAACGAACTTACTGACACTGGTTATATTAACGAACTTACTGACACTGGTTATAATAACGAACTTACTAACACTGGTTATATTAACGAACTTACTGACACTGGTTATATTAACGAACTTTAACGAACTTACTGACACTGGTTATATTAACGAACTTACTGACACTGGTTATAATAACGAACTTACTGACACTGGTTATATTAACGAACTTACTGACACTGGTTATAATAACGAACTTACTGACACTGGTTATATTAACGAACTTACTGACACTGGTTATATTAACGAACTTACTGACACTGGTTATATTAACGAACTTACTGACACTGAACTTACTGACACTGGTTATATTAACGAACTTACTAACACTGGTTATATTAACGAACTTACTGACACTGGTTATGACGCTGGTTATATTAACGAACTTACTAACTTACGAACTTAACACTGGTTATAATAACGAACTTACTGACACTGGTTATATTAACGAACTTACTGACACTGGTTATATTAACGAACTTACTGACACTGGTTATAATAACGAACTTACTGACACTGGTTATATTAACGAACTTACTAACACTGGTTATATTAACGAACTTACTAACACTGGTTATATTAACGAACTTACTAACACTGAACTTACTGACACTGGTTATATTAACGAACTTACTGACACTGGTTATATTAGCGGACTTACTGACACTGGCTATATTAACGGACTTACTGACACTGGTTATGTTAACGGACTTACTGACACTGGCTATATTAACGAACTTACTGACACTGGTTATATTAACGAACTTACTGACACTGGTTATATTAGCGGACTTACTGACACTGGCTATATTAACGGACTTACTGACACTGGTTATGTTAACGGACTTACTGACACTGGCTATATTAACTAACTTACTAACACTGGTTATATTAACGGACTTACTGACACTGGTTATGTTAACGGACTTACTGACACTGGTTATATTAACGGACTTACTGACACTGGTTATGTTAACGGACTTACTGACACTGGCTATATTAACGAACTTACTAACACTGGTTATATTAACGGACTTACTGACACTGGTTATGTTAACGGAGTTACTGACACTGGTTATATTAACGGACTTACTGACACTGGTTATGTTAACGGACTTACTAACACTGGTTATAATAACGAACTAACACTGGCAAATATTTAGTACGGGTAAATATTATATGAAATAAATGATTGGAAAGCATTATATAGTGGCAGTATTTATGTACAATACATTACCTCTCGTGATAGTCTAAGTAATGACTTAAAGCTAAGTAAAATATATCACTAAAACGGAGTTATGTTGTACTCTATATGTGTTCAGTGAGGCTAATCACTCCCCACGATCATCATGCTCAGTATTTAGTTATTGTATATCAATGTTTATATAATGTCCCAAAGTCATCAAAAGGTACAGCAATAAAAATAAAATTGTGATTAAAAAAGAATCAGTGAAGGAATATAGATATAATACTAAGTGAACATAGTGAAATACTACAATACAAATTTGCATTTCAAGTAGAAAGACAATGCAATAATAGTTGTGCATAATTAACACACTGTAACACTGAGTACTAGTGCACTACCGTGTTGTATAGTTGTAATAACATCTGGTGGTTAATGAACACACTGTAACACTGAGTACTAGTGCTCTACCGTGTTGTATAGTTGTAATAACATCTGGTGGTTAATGAACACACTGTAACACTGAGTACTAGTGCTCTACCGTGTTATATATTTGTAATAACATCTGGTGGTTAATGAACACACTGTAACACTGAGTACTAGTGCTCTACCGTGTTGTATATTTGTAATAACATCTGGTGGTTAATGAACACACTGTAACACTGAGTACTAGTGCTCTACCGTGTTGTATATTTGTAATAACATCTGGTGGTTAATGAACACACTGTAACACTGAGTACTAGTGCTCTACCGTGTTGTATAGTTGTAATAACATCTGGTGGTTAATTAACACACTGTAACACTGAGTACTAGTGCTCTACCGTGTTGTATATTTCTAATGTCTTCCAGTGGTTAATTAACATAAGTCTACAGTTAATCAACTATTTTCACTGAATCCACATGGCCTTTTTTTGGTTTTTGTAATTTGATTCCAAGCACGGCGGAGAAGGGGTGGGTGAGTGGGGGCTGGGTGCGGGAGGGTTTTCTCTAGCCCCCAATAACTAAATCAAAATAACTGAGGGGTATGTCCAGGACAGCGTGCTTGAACCTTAATTGGATATATAACTAAAAAACTAATTTGAAATGAAATGCATTGGTAGTAGATACATATGTCTGGTCGCACGAGTGCGGTTAGGATACGGCAATTGAATGCAATGATTTCTAAAATAATCGCTCACATCGCTCGCGTCGCCCCCGGCCGGTTAGGATACAGCTTAACTCGATACGAGCGATTATTTTAGAAATAATTAATTTCATTGATTTCAATCGCCGTATCCTAGCCGCACGCTTACGCCTCAACGTTAGGATACGGCGATTGAAAACATTGACTTCTAAAATAATCACTGGCATCCGGTTAGGATTTTTTAAACATTTAAAAACTATTAAGCTGTATCCTAAACGCACGCGTACGGCGCGACACATTAAGCTGTATCCTAAACGCACGCGTACGGCGCGACACATTAAGCTGTATCCTAACCGCACGCGTACGGCGCGACACATTAAGCTGTATCCTAACCGCACGCGTACGGCGCGACACATTAAGCTGTATCCTAACCGCACGCGTACAGCGCGACACATTAAGTTGTATTCTAACCGCACGCGTACAGCGTGACACAATACCGACTTGAGTTGTTTCTACTTTTCTCACGAAACAAAATATAAATTAACCAATCAGAAAAGTTTTACTTGGAGGCTTCAACTTTCCATAACAATTGTAAAATCGAGACGGTCGTTATGGTCGCGTACTGGTTAGGATATAAATACTATCGCATCGATCGCGTCCGGTTATGATACAGATTTAGTCTCTATTAGATAACTGAGGGTGGGACGTAGCCTCACACGCGGTGGGTCAGGGATCGGTCCCCGTCGGTGGGCCTATTGGATTATTTCTCCATCCAGCCAGTGTATCACGATATGTATATCAAAGGTCGTGGTAAGTCTATCCTGTCTGTGGGATGGTGCATATAAGAGATTCCGTGATACTAATGGACAAATATAGGGGGTTTCCTCTCTAAGGCTATGTCAAAATTACCAAATGTTTGAAATCCAATAGCTGATAATTAATTAATTAATAAAAACACACACACTTTTAACTGTTAGATATTTGGATGGACCTATTCCCATAGTTGTTGTTAAACCGTCCCTGCCAGTGCGCAACGAATTTTACAGGAAAGGCCGTGGTATGTGTTGTCATGTATGTGGGACGGTGCATGTAACAGAACGCATGATACTAATGGCTTCCTTAATTATTAATTGTTTGACAAGCAGTAGCCATAAATCAATGTATTCAAGTGGTGTCGTTCAATAACATTTAACTGTCAGATCACTGATCACGTGAGTTAACTGTCAGATCACTGATCACGTCAGTTAACTGTCAGACCACTGGTCACGTCAGTTAACTGTCAGACCACTGATCACGTCAGTTAACTGTCAGACCACTGATCACGTGAGTTATACACGCTATTGATGGGTTATATCTCGCATGCGGCAGCTATACACGCTATTGATGGGTTATATCTCGCATGCGGCAGCTATACACGCTATTGATGGGTTACATCTCGCATGCGGCAGCTATACACGCTATTGATGGGTTACATCTCGCATGCGGCAGCTATACACGCTATTGATGGGTTACATCTCGCATGCGGCAGCTATACACGCTATTGATGGGTTATATCTCGCATGCGGCAGCTATACACGCTATTGCTGGGTTATATCTCGCATGCGACAGCGTGTAGCTATTGCTGGGTTATATCTCGCATGTGACAACTATACACGCTATTGCTGGGTTATATCTCGCATGTGACAGCTATACACGCTATTGCTGGGTTACATCTCGCATGTGACAGCTATACACGCTATTTCTGGGTTACATCTCGCATGTGGCAGCTATATACGCTATTGATGGGTTATATCTCGCATGCGACAGCTATACACGCTATTGATGGGTTATATCTCGCGTGCGGCAGCTATACACGCTATTGATGGGTTATATCGCGCGTGCGACAGCTATACACGCTATTGATGGGTTATATCTCGCATGCGACAGCTACACACGCTATTGATGGGTTATATCTCGCATGCGACAGCGTGTAGCTATTGCTGGGTTATATCTCGCATGTGACAGCTATACACGCTATTGCTGGGTTATATCTCGCATGTGACAGCTATACACGCTATTGCTGGGTTATATCTCGCATGTGACAGCTATACACGCTATTGCTGAGTTATATCTCGCATGTGACAGCTATACACGCTATTGCTTGGTTATATCTCGCATGTGACAGCTATACACGCTATTGATGAGTTATAACTTGCATGTGACAGCTATACACGCTATTGATGGGTTGTATCTTGCATGTGACAGCTATACACGCTATTGATGGGTTATATATCACGTAGCGCTCTTCCAGTCAACACACGGTAATGAAAATAGCATCACAGTAATTCATGTATCGATCATTTTTATCGAAGTCTTACGAGCCGCACCTGCCTAAAGCAGATCCATAAACACATTGCCATGATTGACGTCCTTGTGTATCAATAACGATTTAGTCTTTAGGAAACAGTGTAAGTTGCTTCTTTGCCACCGATTTGGGATTAGCGTACAGCTGTTTAAACCGCATCACTAAAATGTCACGAATGCAAAGCGTGCTTCTCGTGAGACTATTTTACTACATGTACGTCCCTGCGATTAGACAGCTCAGACTCCGACGATAAGGATCAGAAAAAAAATTACACTCAGATCACAAATGGGGGGGGGGGGAGGGGGGAGGGGGTGGTATCGCACTGAAATGAACAACACGCTCAGGTTATCTATGGCAAATGGGGGCATCGAGTTTACTTGCTGAATGGAAACTGAAAGTGGCGTGTCCAGTTTGATCGGTACATATTAACTGTTTTAGTTTTTAAGAATTTCTTTCCATGTTCTTATCTGGCATATAATATATTAAATTAATTGTATAAACATATTTTTAAATATTAACTGTTATAAAGAAATAGTTTTCACTCATTGTTTACAACTATCATGCAATATTATGTGCACTGAATTTAGCAGTACGAACTAAACCAAGTGTACTGAAAGTCCCAAAGTCGAGTCCACATATAGTAAATTTAGTTGTGTTAGTATCCTGTGACAACATGTAACCCAGGTAGAAGTAATTCCTGCGGGCAGGCATCCTTCACTACAAACGTTCTGCTTAGACTGACCCGGGGTTTCCTTCTGCTTTCGGCAGTAAACTCCATAATCACGATAAGTTATCGTTTTGATTGATCAGACTTCGAATAAAAGTAAACACACGGAACAAAACAACAATAATACGCCTTAACAATCTCTTTATTTATTCCCCAATTACAGTGAAACCTGTAACATGAATCAAATTATTTGATAACTTTGATAAATATAATTTTTAATTGCCTATAAATATACGTCATTCTGGCAAATATATACTACATGATTCTTTTAACAGCTCATAAATATAACTAGTTTAACAACATGTATCAATTCGAGTCACTTTCCTCCCCGTAACCTTATCTATAATATACCCCCTATTTAAAAAGTATCAGTACTCTTAATAATGCAACGAACACAGACTAAATGGTGATATAAATCTCACTAAACGTCGTATGTACAAGACCGACAGATAGACGAACGTGAATTGAGCCCCGCCCTTGGCTACTCCGGATTATAAGCCCCGACCTTGGCTACTCCGGCGTATAAGCCCCGCCCTTGACGACTACGGCGTATAAGCCCCGCCCTTGGCTACACCGGTGTATAAGCCCCGCCCTTGCTTACTCCGGTGCATAAGCCCCGCCCTTGGCTACTCCGGTGCATAAGCCCCGCCCTTGACTACTCCGGTGTATAAGCCCCGCCCTTGGCTACTCCGGTGTATAAGCCCCGCTCTTGGCTACTACGGCGTATAAGCCCCGTCCTTGGCCACTACGGCGTATAAGCCCCGCCCTTGCCTACTCCGGCGTATAAGCCCCGCCCTTGGCTACTCCGGCGTATAAGCCCCGCCCTTGACTACTACGGCGTATAAGCCCCGCCCATGACTACTCCGGCGTATAAGCCCCGCCCTTGACTACTCCGGTGTATAAGCCCCGCTCTTGGCTACTACGGCGTATAAGCCCCGCCCTTGGCTACTCCGGCGTATAAGCCCCGCCCTTGACTACTCCGGCATATAAGCCCCGCCCTTGCCTACTCCGGCGTATAAGCCCCGCCCTTGCCTACTCCGGCGTATATGCCCCGCTCTTGACTACTCCGGCGTATAAGCCCCGCCCTTGGCTACTCCCGTGTATAAGCCCCGCCCTTGGCTACTCCGGCGTATAAGCCCCGCCCTTGACTACCCCGGCGTATAAGCCGTCATTACAAACACAGATGATGATGATGATAACTAGTTTAACGTGCCCATATACCACTAGGGTTTCGAACACGCCCATCCCGAGTCCGACCTCCGATAAGATCGGTGACCTGACTCGGGATGGAGGGGGGGTGGGGGGGGGGGGTGAAAATGGGCAGAATTTTGAAAATAACAATTAGTAAAAAAGTTAATAGATTAAATAAAAAAAATAAAAAGGTTACAAGCCAAAAAAATATAAAAAATTGACCGCTCGGCCGAATATTTATATAATTTGGAGCATTTTAGAAGGACAGTCCAAAATTAAATAAGAGAAAGAAGAGAGGATCGGACTATTTAATAATATTTAAAAAAAAGAATAATTTCGACATAAAATTTTGAACGCAGATCTAAAAGTTTAAAGTCCGATCGATATGTCCACGTGAGTGGCCTCGTTAAGGCCGTTTGGGTGCACAGCTTAAAGGGACGAGATGGGTAGAAAACCCCTAGATTGACAGTCGATAGACGTTGAAGGTGTAGGGCTGTGCTGAAATACGGATCTTGAGAAGCCGGATCCGTCTGAACGAGAGAGAGTATCAGACTAGGGTATAGTCCAGTCGTCATGGGTTGGTATAGTGGTGCGGACGGGCCCGACTCCGGAGGATACGAGATGGTATCACTATAAAGCAAGGTAAAGTCTAGAAAAAGAGTAGTAGGGGCCGACCCCGCTTCCTATTTCTTCTTAGAGTGGGGCGGTCAATCTTCCAGTGTTGCTAGGACAGGCTCGGACATGTAGAGACTAGACGCGAACAACCGTGGCGTTCTGCAGAATGGCCGTCATACGAGTCACGAAAAAAAAAACAGTCGACAGTCAGACGGCGAAATGACGTGGAGGCAAGCAATCTCGCTAAAAAAGAATCCAACCTGGTGGTGCAGGCTGTCGAAACGAGAAGCGTTCCAGCGTTCAATCAGTTCCAATGGCCGCATACATCCCAGTAGAAAACTTCATTTCGCTGACAAAAACAACAAAATGAAGGACCCCCAAGTCGAGCACACGAAAGCACGTGCAGTGTGAACAAGCGAAACAAACACGTCTTACCGCGTGGAGCTCCAGACTGGGAATGACAAACACAGAGCAGCTTTAATGTATAACATGGATGCTATATTAAATATTTCATTCGAGAAAAATTAGTGGAAAGAAAAAATAACATAATAAACGAGAAGAGCAATTAATCAAAGAAATAGAGAATTTAGAAAATGGTAATTGTCAATATTTTGATACAATAAACTCTAAAAAAATAAAGTGTTAGAACTACTGCGTCAAAAACAAAAAAGGAAGTTGTTTACATGAGATGAAGAGCTAAATGGTGTATGTATATATATATATATATATATATATATATATATATATATATATATATATATATATATATATATAGACAAAACTACATATATGTGTGTGCCTGCGGCATCGGGGTTTCCTGCAGGAAATACACTCGTGGAATACAGATATCAGAAAACCACATATATGTAGTTTTGTATTTATTACATACCCTAAATTGGAGAAAAAAATTCCAAATAATAATTCAGAAATTGTAACACTGCTAGCTAATGACGGGGATTTCTAAATTTACACAACTAGGTCAGCTGTGTTACTACGCGGACCGAAGAACCACTAATTATTACACATAGGAATATAGTTCTATTTAAACAATAAACAGAAATAAGAAAGAACGAGTGAAAAGTTATCTATAATTTTAATGATATTGATTGAAATGCCTTTTAAAGGCAATGTAATAGCTAAAATTCACGAACAATATAATATTTAATTTGCTCGTAATACGTCAGAAAACCTTCAGCGTGCCAGTTTGTTTCAACGAAGAAAAATGTCAAGAATTGTTCACTCAGTGTCTGAGTCGTCATCGGTGTGTTTTCTTTCATTGATGTTCATGGAATTATTCGTTGCTGAAAAGTTTAACTTTATATTAAATGTGCCTCCATAAATCATCGCTCCACTGAATAATCCGGTTGACAGTTCATTCAAGTTTTCTACGTGAGGAGACGGCATTGTTGCTAAAGTCGACGACAATCACTTTTCGCACCCTTGTTTTGGCTTCATACACAATAAATATAGCATATCTTACCGTAGTTTCACTAGAAATCCATATTTCATAAAAGGTGCAATTTTTTAATCACAAGATTTTGTTCAAACACATCCAGATGCATTAGTAAGGTTAAAAAAACAAAAACAATTCAATAGCAATTTTACATTGGAATTTTTCCAAGAAGGAAACGTCATGTACCCAGTTTATGGTTATTGTAAGGAGATGCAAAGTGACGTCAATGGAATACTGACGTCATTTAAATTCAAAATTAGCTGTATTAGTACAATGCTGCGCCACATTAAAATAAAAATTAGTCTACTAACCTTGACCCCTGTCAAATTCCTATAACAAGCAGACAATACTGTTTACAGGTCGTACTTTTTATTTTATTTTCAAAATTCTGGATAAAATATTAATTTGAAGTTTTGAAAGATGAAAGAAATAAAACGTACCTTTTGTCAAATATATCATATCACAAAATTACGGTTGGAGATGTTTTATTTATTGAAAAAGAATAAGAATTGTGTACGATGTAACGAAGCCAAAACAAGGGTCCAAAAAGTGACTGTCGTCGACCTTAACTATCGTGGATTAAAAGCTCGTTGGTTAGTAGTGTTCCCGTCTCAAGTTTTTGTATCGCGCTCATTAAATTGTAAATATTTGTCACCGTTTTCGTCTGTTTTCAGTTCAAATTTTCCACAAAATAACATTTTAAACAAACCAAGCACAAACTTTGTTTACATATCGCGAAGGGCATTCCCGGTAACCATGTGCTATAAATAGCAGCGTTGAATACGGTATAGTTCCGGCAGTTGAGTTGAATACGGAAAGTTGTATTCAATTCTTGTATTCAGAGCTGTATTTATATAGTAAGATTTAATGGGTACGTAATATATATATATATATATATATATATATATATATATATATATATATATATATATATATATATATATATATATATTGTGACAAAACCCCACGTCGTTGTTAAGCGACTGTGGTGATATACCTGGTGTTGTGTGATTCGTGTCGAGCGGTGGCCACTGTAACTTATAAACTCTTTCCCCAATATTTGTACTATCTTTACGGGCCAGCGTACACTTCTTTTGAAAGTGAAAAATGTCGATCAACATTATTAATTTTGGGGATGTACACTTTTAGGGGGGGGGAGGGGGTGTCAAAAGCGTACTCTATGTACACTTGTGAAAATGTTGAAAACTATGGACGGTCCCTAATTAATATAGCAACAGGCTGAAAATCGTTCATATGTAAAATTCAAACATGGCGGCTTCCATGCAAATAAAACTGCGCTATTTTCACAGCTTCAACTGGCTAGAAATGGTAAACATGGTAACAACAGGTAGTGACTCATACATGTTTCGATTACATAAAAATTCTATATTATTTCTTAAATAGTAAGAGTAATAGTGACACAGAATATTTTAATATTTTCCCTGAATAACGATTTCTGAACCGCTTGTCTGCGGTCCGTCAATTAACCGCGCGAAGGCCCATAATGGAGACTTCGTCATCAAACAACATTAATAACTACTAAACGACCACATTTTGTTACAATATATATATATATATATATATATATATATATATATATATATATATATATATATATAGAGAGAGAGAGAGAGAGAGAGAGAGAGAGAGAGAGGGGGGGGGGGGGAGGTTATTAGTGGTTTGTCGGTATCGTCAATATCATATATTAGGAATAAAATTGTATTATGCGAGCCTCTGGCGAGCATAATACATTATTTTTATTCCTAATATATGATATTAACGATACCGAAATACATGAGGGTAATAATCTCTTGATCAAA
>NC_054705.1:210481-246336 GCF_016097555.1 Gigantopelta aegis
ACAAAAACACCAAATCGACAACTTACACGCGCGAAAACACATACGCCTTTTTGCACAGTTACGCGGTTTGTTCTTTCCGAGAATATCACGCAATCACAAACTCCCTCTGAAATCCACACACACAGTGACACTGAAATCATTTTATCCCTTTCAAGTCAGTTTTCACACTCACTTTTCACAAATTCAACTTTTGACAACTGCAATTTTAATATAGTAATTGATAAATCTTCTAAATAATTTGATGCTCTCCCTTATGTTAGTTCCAAATTCTTACTCTAACCGCTTTACAACAAATCTTCCATTGAAGTATATAGATTGTTCAATTCTTAATTAATTATCGTTTGATTTTTTTCAAGACAAACAACATGTTTGTGTTATCAGGAAATTAAAATTTATAAAACCGTATGTAAATAATTATAATGAATCGGATATTTGACGGAAAAAACCGAATGTAACTTTCTAAGGGAATTCCCTTATTTGTGTATTGATACAGTGGTAAATCGTTGTGGAATAGAGTTCGATTGGGTTTTTAATATAGTTTAGTATAATGGCAATATTAATGCACTTATGTATGATCGGCTTCGCGCTAACGCGCTACGCCATTCATACAGTGGTGTGCAAAACGATTTTGGTGTTTATCATCGCATGAACGTCAACAATATAACATTCAATTCTTAAATAAATTCAGAACCCTATTTTATGTGATATTAATCAATAAAATAATGTTATTTATCATATAGTACCTTACATTTTCAGTGCAATCAAAGTATGTGATGTTTTTCAGATCACATACTTTAAGAATTTGATAACTGCAAATTAGATGTAAATTAGTCGAGGTCTCGGCACTTGGTTTATTGACATTTAAGCAAATGTACTTGTGTGACACTCCATGATTGATGTATTCATTCATAGTCATCAAATAAAAACATTTCAATGGCAATTTGACACTGAAAGCTGTCCAGCGTTCAGAAAACAAAGAACGTTAGGCATAACTTTATTTTGATGTAAGGACATCCAAAATGACGTCATTCGAGTTTGACGTCATTTCCATTCAAAAATACACCGCGCCACATATTCTTACGTCATTTGAATATCTAGTAATGGCGGACTGGAATTAAAGTTGCGTGCACAGTTTACAAAGACACGTTGTATTAAGCTTGAGCTTATATGATAAAGAGATTATTACCCTCGTGTATTTCAGTATCGTCAATATCATATATTAGGAATAAAAATAATGTATTATGCTCGCCAGAGGCTGGCATAATAGTCATTTAATAATAACTGGGATGGTATTTTTGTTTTTTTATTTTTTAATGCTGTAATGTTTCTGTATTTGTTTTATATAATGTGTATTAATAATGTGCCATAAGCGTTGACCTTTAAAGTACCCGGGATTGTTTTAGTACTGAGCTCAGTAAAATGGCCAAGCTTAATTATGAGTCTAAATTGTTTGAAATTTAGCAAATCATAAAGACTTGGATGGGAAGGCTATTAATAACGTTAGGTAAGATAGCTGTAATAAAGGCACTTTTAATATCGAAACCTAGCTATTTATTATTAGCATTACCAAATCCGACTGAATCATTTCAGAATTAATTAAACAATATACTGTTCAAGTTCGTATGGAACCAAAAAACTGACAAAATAAAAAGAATACATCTGTGCAAACCTGTTAAAGAAGGAGGTCTTGGAATGATAGATATATTTAGCTATGTTAAAACGTTGAAGATTACATGGATACGGAAACTGGAGACAAAAGATCCTAAATGGAAACCAATTATATTTGTGTGTTTCCCGCAACTTCGTAGTCTAGCTTTATTTGGAAATTATTTTCCAAAGCTATGCATTAAAATAATAAATAGTTTATTGGAAAGACTGCATTAGTGCTTTCTATGATTTCTCTGAAGCTATTAAAGTAACAACGTTTGAATACTTTATTTTTAAATATCAAAACCAGGTGTGTTTTTTACAATTACCATATAAACATAAACACGGAAACGTTGTTAAAACGAAAGTGGCTAGAAAAACGTATTTCTCAGATTTGCGATTTTGTTAATGAAAAAGGTGAATCTTATAACTTAAAATAATGTAATGAACTATACGAATTCAATGTGTGTTTCGTAGAAAACTACGGAGTCATTAATTCACTCAGGTCATACTTAAATAAACTGAAAATGGCACGACTAGATACAAACATATCTTTAGATGACTCGCCTGTTCAACGTAAACTCTGCTCTGTCCTGATAATCGAAATACCGCTATGGCAAAATGGAAATGTTATTTCACCATGGAGCTTAACTGGTCTACTATTGATCTAAAATCATGTATAACCACGCTGGAAACAAAGTTAAGATGGTTCCAATATAGAATAATACACAGAATATTGACTACTAACACATTTGCCTATAAGTTGAAACTTGTGGATAGTGAAGCGTGTATTTTTTGGTATAAAAGTAAAGAATCTATAATACATCTCTTTTGGGAATGGGATATTGTTCAAGAATTCTGGAATACATTTTTAAATTGGTTATTGTCATCTTGTAATCATATAATTAACTTAAAACTCTCTCTTGAACTTGTTATATTCGGACATAAGAAAACTTTCAGCAAAATAGTTTACATATCGATGTAAAGTCCAAAGATACATCTAGACATTACACATTTTAAATGTGAAATTAAACAAAGCTACATTTTGGAATCAATGTTTGGAATTAGTCTTTTAAATCAGTATTCAAAGTCGATTTGTGTTTGGAGATGGCGTTCTATAAAGCCAGTTAATATAAATTTGATTTAAGTTTTTGGAGATGGCGTTCTGTAAAACCAATTAAAATAAATTTGAATTACGTGTTTGGATATGACATTCTACATAACCAGTTGTTAAGTTATGTTTCTAAGAAGTGTGTCGCTTAGAAAGAAACATTGTCAATAATTAGGCATTCACATTCAAACAGTGCTACATGTATATTATACCAGAAACATTGTTAGCTGTATATGATAACTGAAACAGTGTTAGCTGTATATGATAACTGAAATAGTGTTAGCTGTATATGATAACTGAAACAGTGTTAGCTGTATATTATAACTGAAACAGTGTTAGCTGTATATTATAACTGAAACAGTGTTAGCTGTATATGATAATTGAAACAGTGTTAGCTGTATGTGATAACTGAAACAGTGTTAGCTGTATATGATAACTGAAACAGTGTTAGCTGTATATGATAACTGAAACAGTGTTAGCTGTATATGATAAATGAAACAGTGTTAGCTGTATATGATAACTGAAACAGTGTTAGCTGTATATGATAACTAAAGCAGTGTTAGCTGTATATGATAACTGAAGCAGTGTTAGCTGTATGTGATAAATGAAACAGTGTTAGCTGTATATGATAACTAAAGCAGTGTTAGCTGTATGTGATAAATGAAACAGTGTTAGCTATATATGATAACTAAAGCAGTGTTAGCTGTATGTGATAAATGAAACAGTGTTAGCTGTATATTATAACTGAAACAGTGTTAGCGGTATATGATAACTAAAGCAGTGTTAGCGGTATATGATAACTAAAGCAGTGTTAGCTGTATATGATAACTAAAGCAGTGTTAGCTGTATATGATAACTGAAACAGTGTAAGCTGTATATGATAACTGAAACAGTGTTAGCTGTATATGATAACTAAAGCAGTGTTAGCTGTATGTGATAAATGAAACAGTGTTAGCTGTATATTATAACTGAAACAGTGTTAGCTGTATATGATAAATGAAACAGTGTTAGCTGTATATGATAACTAAAGCAGTGTTAGCTGTATGTGATAAATGAAACAGTGTTAGCTGTATATGATAAATGAAACAGTGTTAGCTGTATATGATAACTAAAGCAGTGTTAGCTGTATGTGATAAATGAAAGAGTGTTACCTGTATATTATAACTGAAACAGTGTTAGCGGTATATGACAACTAAAGCAGTGTTAGCGGTATATGATAACTAAAGCAGTGCTAGCTGTATATGATAACTAAAGCAGTGTTAGCTGTATATGATAACTGAAACAGTGTAAGCTGTATATGATAACTGAAACAGTGTTAGCTGTATATGATAACTAAAGCAGTGTTAGCTGTATGTGATAAATGAAACAGTGTTAGCTGTATATTATAACTGAAACAGTGTTAGCTGTATATGATAACTAAAGCAGTGTTAGCTGTATGTGATAAATGAAACAGTGTTAGCTGTATATGATAAATGAAACAGGGTTAGCTGTATATGATAACTAAAGCAGTGTTAGCTGTATGTGATAAATGAAACAGTGTTACCTGTATGTGATAAATGAAACAGTGTTAGCTGTATATTATAACTGAAACAGTGTTAGCTGTATATGATACATGAAACAGTGTTAGCTGTATATGATAACTAAAGCAGTGTTAGCTGTATATGATAACTAAAGCAGTGTTAGCTGAATATGATAACTGAAACAGTGTTAGCGGTATATGACAACTAAAGCAGTGTTAGCGGTATATGATAACTAAAGCAGTGCTAGCTGTATATGATAACTAAAGCAGTGTTAGCTGTATATGATAACTGAAACAGTGTAAGCTGTATATGATAACTGAAACAGTGTTAGCTGTATATGATAACTAAAGCAGTGTTAGCTGTATGTGATAAATGAAACAGTGTTAGCTGTATATTATAACTGAAACAGTGTTAGCTGTATATGATAACTAAAGCAGTGTTAGCTGTATGTGATAAATGAAACAGTGTTAGCTGTATATGATAAATGAAACAGTGTTAGCTGTATATGATAACTAAAGCAGTGTTAGCTGTATGTGATAAATGAAACAGTGTTACCTGTATGTGATAAATGAAACAGTGTTAGCTGTATATTATAACTGAAACAGTGTTAGCTGTATATGATACATGAAACAGTGTTAGCTGTATATGATAACTAAAGCAGTGTTAGCTGTATATGATAACTAAAGCAGTGTTAGCTGAATATGATAACTGAAACAGTGTTAGCGGTATATGATAACTAAAGCAGTGTTAGCTGTATATGATATCTGAAACAGTGTTAGCGGTATATGATAACTAAAGCAGTGTTAGCTGTATATGATAACTAAAGCAGTGTTAGCTGTATATGATAACTGAAACAGTGTTAGCTGTATATGATAACTAAATCGGTGTTAGCTGTATATGATATCTAAAGCAGTGTTAGCTGTATGTGATAAATGAAACAGTGTTAGCTGTATGTGATAACTGAAACAGTGTTAGCTGTATATGATAACTGAAACAGTGTTAGCTGTATATGATAACTAAAGCAGTGTTAGCTGTATGTGATAACTGAAACAGTGTTAGCTGTATGTGATAACTGAAACAGTGTTAGCTGTATATGATAACTGAAACAGTGTTAGCTGTATATGATAACTAAAGCAGTGTTAGCTGTATGTGATAACTGAAACAGTGTTAGCTGTATGTGATAAATGAAACAGTGTTAGCTGTATATGATAACTAAAGCAGTGTTAGCTGTATGTGATAAATGAAACAGTGTTAGCTGTATATGATAACTAATGCAGTGTTAGCTGTATGTGATCAATGAAACAGTGTTAGCTGTATATGATAACTGAAACAGTGTTAGCTGTATATGATAACTGAAACAGTGTTAGCTGTATGTGATAACTGAAACATTGTTAGCTGTATGTGATAACTGAAACAGTGTTAGCTGTATATGATAACTGAAACAGTGTTAGCTGTATATGATAACTAAAGCAGTGTTAAGTGTATATGATAAATGAAACAGTGTTAGCTGTATATGATAACTGAAACAGTGTTAGCTGTATATTATAACTGAAACAGTGTTAGCTATATATGATAACTAAAGCAGTGCTAGCTGTATATGATAACTAAAGCAGTGTTAGCTGTATATGATAACTGAAACAGTGTAAGCTGTATATGATAACTGAAACAGTGTTAGCTGTATATGATAACTAAAGCAGTGTTAGCTGTATGTGATAAATGAAACAGTGTTAGCTGTATATTATAACTGAAACAGTGTTAGCTGTATATGATAACTAAAGCAGTGTTAGCTGTATGTGATAAATGAAACAGTGTTAGCTGTATATGATAAATGAAACAGTGTTAGCTGTATATGATAACTAAAGCAGTGTTAGCTGTATGTGATAAATGAAACAGTGTTACCTGTATGTGATAAATGAAACAGTGTTAGCTGTATATTATAACTGAAACAGTGTTAGCTGTATATGATACATGAAACAGTGTTAGCTGTATATGATAACTAAAGCAGTGTTAGCTGTATATGATAACTAAAGCAGTGTTAGCTGAATATGATAACTGAAACAGTGTTAGCTGTATATGATAACTGAAACAGTGTTAGCGGTATATGATAACTAAAGCAGTGTTAGCTGTATATGATATCTGAAACAGTGTTAGCGGTATATGATAACTAAAGCAGTGTTAGCTGTATATGATAACTAAAGCAGTGTTAGCTGTATATGATAACTGAAACAGTGTTAGCTGTATATGATAACTAAATCGGTGTTAGCTGTATATGATATCTAAAGCAGTGTTAGCTGTATGTGATAAATGAAACAGTGTTAGCTGTATGTGATAACTGAAACAGTGTTAGCTGTATATGATAACTGAAACAGTGTTAGCTGTATATGATAACTAAAGCAGTGTTAGCTGTATGTGATAACTGAAACAGTGTTAGCTGTATGTGATAAATGAAACAGTGTTAGCTGTATATGATAACTAAAGCAGTGTTAGCTGTATGTGATAAATGAAACAGTGTTAGCGGTATATGATAACTAATGCAGTGTTAGCTGTATGTGATCAATGAAACAGTGTTAGCTGTATATGATAACTGAAACAGTGTTAGCTGTATATGATAACTGAAACAGTGTTAGCTGTATGTGATAACTGAAACATTGTTAGCTGTATGTGATAACTGAAACAGTGTTAGCTGTATATGATAACTGAAACAGTGTTAGCTGTATATGATAACTAAAGCAGTGTTAAGTGTATATGATAAATGAAACAGTGTTAGCTGTATATGATAACTGAAACAGTGTTAGCTGTATATTATAACTGAAACAGTGTTAGCTATATATGATAACTAAAGCAGTGTTAGCTGTATGTGATAAATGAAACAGTGTTAGCTGTATATTATAAATGAAACAGTCTTAGCTGTGACGTTCGATTGAACACAGTTACCTGTACGTTATTGCTAGCTGTGAGTTCTAGCGGGATAATGTTTATATATGCGTTAAAGTGGCTTACTCGCAGCTGCTTATTTTAACGACACAACTCGTACAATTTTAATTAGAGTTTTATACGAATTTGATATACTCGATTTTTAATAAAACTTTAAATATGAAACGATTTAATGTTGGAAACATGTTTTTCGGCCTGTTCGTATCATATAGTATTGTACATCAGTCGTTGTGTGGCGCTGTAAACCGGATGGGTACAGTGTTTGTGAAAAACAATGCATGCAAAAACAAGGTTCTCAAGCCAGCGTACACTTACTCATCCAGCAGACTGGGCAGTGAACTGCGGTGCGCCTTCAAATGTTCTCAAGATGTGGACTGTCTGTCGTTCCATTTTGAAACATCGTCTCTAAACTGTGACCTCAACATGCAGTCATCCACAGAGAACTGTGTTACCATGACAACGAACACAGACGCTATCCACTTTGACAAGGTAAGAACTAATACATCATTGTGTCACTATGACAACAGATACAAATCACTTTGACAAGGTAATCACACGCACACGACTGTTGCCGTGTCAACTGACACAACTCACTTGTGAATGTAGGAGATAATACAACACCGTGCACCTTGAAAACAACAAAGGGAAAACAAGGTTTGGCACAATAAGTCATCACCGAATAAAACTGATATTCACTGATGCAGGTTTTCTAGGAAAGGGATGTAGATTTAAACTGACACATGGATCAACGCTTGAAAACATATCCTAATAGTGATACGAGGAATTATCATGTTACAATTCCTTAAGGCATGTGTCTGTTTAATACAGGTAATTGTGTCGTTTCTCATATGATTATAACGAACACTAAGCTTACCCATTAAAACAGATGTGATTAGTAGGTACCTTGTCTACTATAGTTACAGTATATGCCAGTGTAGGAGGTTGTCTGATCAAACACGTGTCATTTTAAAACGTGATTTGTACGTACTTTATCCAGTATTGCAATATATATCAAACATCGGCCATTTTAAAACACATATGATCTGTACATACCTTCTCCAGTATTGCAATATATATCAAACATCGGCCATTTTAAAACGCATATGATTTGTACGTACCTTCTCCAGTATTGCAATATATACCAAACACGTGCCATTTTAAAACACGTATGATCTGCATGTACCTTCTCCAGTATTATAATATCTATCAAACACGTGTCATTTTAAAACATATATGATTTGTACGTACCTTCTCCAGTATTACAATATCTATTAAAGAATGATGTTGTTTCGTCAAACACCAGCCATTTCAATGCTTGTTTGCTTAGTTGATAGAGATAACAAAATTAATGTAGACCATTAGACATTGTATTGATTGCTAACCGTGATAGAGCATATCATCGCTTACGGTGATACACCCATATCATCGCTTACGGTGATACACCCATATCATCGCGTACGGTGATACACCCATATCATCGCTTACGGTGATACACCCATATCATCGCTTACGGTGATACACCCATATCATCGCTTACGGTGATACACCCATATCATCGCTTACGGTGATACACCATATCATCGCTTACCGTAATACACCATATCATCGCTAACCGTGATACACCATATCATCACTTACGGTGATACATCAAATCATATCATCGCTTACCGTGGTATATCGTCATCGCTTACCGTGGTACAACATATCATCGCTTACCGTGGTATATCATACCATTGCTTACCGTGGTATATCGTCATCGCTTACCGTGATACATCATATCATCGCTTTCCGTGGTATATCATATCATCGCTTACCGTGGTACATCATATCATCGCTTACCGTGGTATATCGTCATCGCTTACCGCGATACATTCTGTGATCGCTTACCGTGATACATCATATCATTGTTTACCGTGGTATATCGTCATCGCTTACCGTGGTATATCGTCATCACTGAACGTCGTATATCGTCATGGCTTGCCATGTTATATCGTCATCGCATACCGTGGTATATCGTCATCGCTTACCGTGACACATCATAACATCACTTACCGTGACACATCATATCATCGCTTATCGTGACACATCATATCATCGCATACTGTGGTATATCGTCATCGCTTACCATGATACATCATATCATCACTTACCGTGATACATCATACCATCGCTTACCGTGGTATATCGTCATCGCTTACCGTGGTATATCGTTATGGCTTACCATGGTACATCATATCATTGCTTACCGTGATATATCCTGTCATTATGTGATCTACCCTCTAAACTAGTTTCGTCGGCCTCAACGTATACGCTGACTGTATATCATCTACTCACTAAACAAGGTTCGTGTGCATTAACGTATACGCTGACTGTATATCATCTACTCACTAAACAAGGTTCGTGTGCATTAACGTATACGCTGACTGTATATCATCTACTCACTAAACAAGGTCCGTGTGCATTAACGTATACGCGGACTGTATATCATCTTCTGACTCAACTAGGTTCGTGTGCCTCAACGTATACGCTGACTGTATATCATCTACTCACTAAACTAGGTTCGTGTGCCTCAACGTATACGCTGACCGTGTATCATCTACTCTCTAAACTAGGTTCGTGTGCATCAACGTATACCCTGACTGTATATCATCTACTCCCTAAACTAGGTTCGTGTGCGTCAACGTATACGCTGACTGTATATCATCTACTCCCTAAACTAGGTTCGTGTGCATCAACGTATGCGCTGACTGTATATACTCTACAATCTAAACTAGGTTCGTGTGCATCAACGTATACGCTGACTGTATATCATCTACTCCCTAAACTAGGTCCGTGTGCATCAACGTATACCCTGACTGTATATCATCTACTCCCTAAACTAGGTTCGTGTGCCTCAACGTATACGCTGACTGTATATCATCTACTCCCTAAACTAGGTTCGTGTGCATCAACGTATGCGCTGACTGTATATACTCTACAATCTAAACTAGGTTCGTGTGCATCAACGTATACGCTGACTGTATATCATCTACAATCTAAACTAGGTTCGTGTGCATCAACGTATACGCGGAGTGTATATCATCTACAATCTAAACTAGGTTCGTGTGCATCAACGTATACGCTGACTGTATATCATCTACAACCTAAACTAGCTTCGTGTGCATCAACGTACACGCTGACTGTATATCATCTACAATCTAAACTAGGTTCGTGTGCATCAACGTATACGCTGACTGTATATCATCTACAACCTAAACTAGGTTCGTGTGCATCAACGTATACGCTGACTGTATATCATCTACAATCTAAACTAGGTTCGTGTGCATCAACGTACACGCTGACTGTATATCATTTACTCACTAAACTAGGTTCGTGTCAACGTATACGCTTACTGTATATAATCTACTCCCTAAACTAGGTTTGTGTGCATCAACGTATACGCTGACTGTATATAATCTACAATCTAAACTAGGTTCGTGTGCATCAACCATGTATACGCTGAATGTATATCATCTACTCCCTAAACTAGGTTCGTGTGCATCAATGTATTCGCTGACTGTATAAGATCTACCATCCGCATGTCTGACTTACGTGCGGACCTGTACTCCATGAAGACATAATACAATTTAAATCAAAAACCTGATTCCTGTTGCAGAACAGACGAAGTGAAGGGTCTGCTAATCATATTTGGCTGCAAGATATTGTCAATGTAAAGCATGTTTAAATGAGGATTTCAAAGGTCGTAAATGTTTTCAAAGTTATAGGTACAACAGCATGGGTAGAAACCGAACATACTAGTCCGTCTGTACAGATCGTCAGTAAGTAAGAACTAGTAGCGCATGGTGTTACCAACACAACACACGCAGACACTATTCACTGGAGTCAGTGACAAACAGTAGGCGATCGAGTTAACGGGGAGTGCACTCTGTTTGAAAAGACGAGAACCCATTCAACCTGCGAGGAAGACTGTATACTGTTCGTGGATTTAATGGATGCCCTGCGGTCACGTATTAGCTTGGTATCAGTCAATTGAAGAATAAATGCGATCATGTATTAACTTGGTATCTGTCATTTGAAGAATAAAAGTATCATGTATTAACTTGGTGTCGGTCATTTGAAGAACAAATGCGATCATGTATTAACTTGGTGTCGGTCATTTGAAGAATAAATGCGATTATGTATTAACTTGGTGTCAGTCATTTGAAGAATAAATGCGATCAAAAGTAAAGTTTGTTTTATTTAACGACGCCGCTAGAGCACATTGATTTTTTTAAATCTTATCATCGGCTATTGGACGTCAAACATATGGTCATTCTGACACTGTTTTTAGAGGAAATCCGCTGTCGCCACATAGGCCACTCTTTTTTACGACAGGCAGCAAGGGATCTTTTATTTGCGCTTCCCACAGGCAGGATAGCACAAACCATGGCCTTTGTTGAACCAGTTATGGATCACTGGTCGGTGCAAGTGATTTACACCTACCCATTGAGCCTTGCGGAGCACTCACTCAGGGTTTGGAGTCGGTATCTCGAATAAAAATCCCATGCCTCGACTGGGATCCGAACCCAGTACCTACCAGCCTGTAGACCGATGGCCTGCCACGACGCCACCGAGGCCGGTAAATGCGATCATGTATTAACTTGGTATCAGTCATTTCAAGAATAAATGCGGTCATGTATTGACTTGGTATCAGTCATTTGAAGAAAAAATGCGGTCACGTATTAACTTGATATCAGTCATTTGAAGAAAAAATGTATCACGTATTAACTTGGTATCAGTCATTTCAAGAATAAATGCGGTCATGTATTGACTTGGTATCAGTCATTTGAAGAATAAATGCGATCATGTATTAACTTGGTATCAGTCATTTGAAGAATAAATCCGGTCATGTATTAACTTAGTATCAGTCATTTGAATAATAAATGCGACCATGTATTAACTTGGTATCAGTCATTTCAAAAATAATGCGATTATATATTAACTTGGTGTCAGTCATTTGAAGAATATGTGTATCATGTATTAACTTGGTATCAGTCATTTGAAGAATAAATGCGACCATGTATTAACTTGGTGTCAGTCATTTGAAGAATAAATGGAATAATGTATTTACTTGGTATCGGTCATTAGACGAATAAATGCGATCATGTATTAACATGGTATAAGTCATTTGAAGAATAAATGTTTCCTGTATTAACTTGGTGTCAGTCATTTGAAGAATAAATGCGACCATGAATTAACTTGGTTTCAGTCATTTGAAGAATAAATGAGATCATGTATTAACTTGGTATCAGTCATTTGAAGAATAAATCCGGTCATGTATTGACTTAGTATCAGTCATTTGAATAATAAATGCAACCATGTATTAAATTGGTATCAGTCATTTGAAGAAAAAATGCCGTCATATATTAACTTGGTATCAGTCATTTGAAGAATAAATGCGATCATGTATTAGCTTGGTATCAGTCATTTGAAGAATAAATGCGACCATGTATTAACTTGGTATCAGTCATTTCAAGAATAAATGCTATCAAGTATTGACTTGGTATCAGTCATTTGAAGAATAAATCCGGTCATGTATTAACTTAGTATCAGTCATTTGAAGAATAAATGCGACCATGTATTAACTTAGTGTCAGTCATTTGAAGAACTAATGTATCATCTATTAACTTGGTATCAGTCATTTGAAGAAAAATGTATCATGTATTAACTTGGTATCAGTCATTTCAAGAATAAATGCGGTCATGTATTGACTTGGTATCAGTCATTTGAAGAATAAATGCCGACATATATTAACTTGGTATTAGTCATTTGAAGAATAAATGCGATCATATATTAGCTTGGTATCAGTCATTTGAAGAATAAATGCGACCATGTATTAAATTGATACCAGTCATTTGAAGAATAAATGCCACCATGTATTAACTTGGTATCAGCCATTTGAAGAATAAATGCGATCATTTATTAACTTGGTATCAGTGATTTGACGAATAAATCCGGTCATGTATTGACTTAGTATCAGTCATTTGAAGAATAAATCTGGTCACATATTAACTTGGTATCAGTCATTTGAAAAATAAATGCGATCATGTATTAAATTGGTATCAGTCATTTGAACAATAAATCCGGTCATGTATTAGCTTGGTATCAGTCATTTGAAGAATCAATGTATCATCTATTAACTTCGTGTCAGTCATTTGAAGAATAAATGTATCATGTATTTACTTGGTGTCAATAATTTGAAGAATAAATGCGATCACGTATTAACTTGATATAAGTCATTAGAAGAATAAATGCGATCATATATTAACTGGGTATCAGTCATTTCAAGAATGAATGCGGTCATGTATTAACTTGGTGTCAGTCATTTGAAGAATAAATCTGGTCACATATTAACTTGGTATCAGTCATTTGAAAAATAAATGCGATCATGTATTAACTTGGTATCAGTCATTTGAAGAAAAAATGTATGATCTATTAACTTGGTATCAGTCATTTGAATAATAAATGCGACCATGTATTAAATTGGTATCAGTCATTTGAACAATAAATCCAGTCATATATTAGCTTGGTATCAGTCATTTGAGGAATCAATGTATCATCTATTAACTTCGTGTCAGTCATTTGAAGAATAAATGTATCATGAATTAACTTGGTGTCAATAATTTGAAGAATAAATGCGATCACATATTAACTTGATATAAGTCATTAGAAGAATAAATGCGATCATATATTAACTTGGTATCGGTCATTAGACGAATAAATGCGAGCATATATTAACTTGGTATTAGTCATTTGAAGAATAAATGCGATCCTGTGTTAACTTGGTATCGGTCATTTGAAGAATAAATGCGATCATGTATTAACTTGGTATCGGTCATTAGACGAATAAATGCGAGCATATATTAACTTGGTATTAGTCATTTGAAGAATAAATGTTTCCTGTATTAACTTGGTATCAGTCATTTGAAGAATAAATTGTGTCATGTATTAGCTTGGTATCTATCATCTGAAGAATAAATGCGATCACGTATTAACTTGGTATCAGTCATTTGAAGAATAAATGCGATCATGTATTATCTTGGTATCAGTCATTTGAAGAATAGATGCTGTCATGTATTAACTTGGTATCAATCATTTGAAGAATAAATGCGATCATCTATTAACTTGGTGTCAGTCATTTGATGAATAAATGTATCATATATTAACTTAGTATCAGTTATTTGAAGAATAAATGCGATCATGTATTAACTTGGTATCATTTATTTGAAGAATAAATGTATCATGTATTAACTTGGTATCAATCATTTGAAGAATAAATGCGATCATGTATTAACTTGGAATCAGTCATTTGAAGAATAAATGCGATCACGTATTAACTTGGTATCGGTCATTTGAAGAACAAATGCGATCACGTATTAACTTGGTATTGCTCATTTGAAGAACCAATGCGATCACGTATGATCTTGGTATTGGTCATTTGAAGAATAAATCTGGTAACATATTAACTTTGTATCAGTTATTTGAACAGTAAATGCGGTTACGTAGTAACTTGGTATCAGTCATTTGAAGAATAAATGCGACCATGTATTAACTTGGTATCAGTTATTTGAAGAATAAATGCGACAATGTATTAGCTTGGTATCAGTCATTTGAAGAATAAATTCTGTCATGTATTAACTTGGTATCAATCATTTGAAGAATATATGCGACCATGTATTAACTTGGTATCAGTCATTTGAACAATAAATGCGATCCTGTGTTAACTTGGTATAGGTCTTTTGAAGAATAAATGCTATCATATATTATCTTGGTATCGGTCATTTGAAGAATAAATGCGATCATGTATTAACTTAGTATCGAACATTTGAGGAATAAATGCGATCATGTATTAACTTAGTGTCAGTCATTTGAAGAATAAATGCGATCATGTATTAACTTGGTGTCAGTCATTTGATGAATAAATGTATCATATATTAACTTAGTATCAGTTATTTGAAGAATAAATGCGATCATGTACTAACTTGGTATCAGCCATTTGAAGAATAAATGCGATCACGTATTAACTTGGTATCGGTCATTTGAAGAACAAATGCTATCACGTATTATCTTGGTATTAGTCATTTGAAGAATAAATCTGGTCACATATTAACTTTGTATCAGTTATTTGATGAGTAAATGCGGTCACGTATTAACTTGGTATCAATCATTTGAAGAATAAATGCGATCATGTATTAACTTGGTATCAGTCATTAGAAGAAGAAATGCGATCATGTATTAACTTGGTATACGTCATTTGAAGAATAAATGCGATCATGTATTAACTTGGTATGAGTCAGTTGAAAAATAAATGCGATCACGTATTAACTTTGTTTTTGTCATTATAATACATTAGCTTGGAATTAGACATCATCTTCATCATAGTCATCCTTATCGCCATCATCATTGTTGTCTTCATCGTCGTTATCGCCATCATCATTGTCGTCATCAGCGTCGTCGTCGTCGTCATCATCATCATCATCATCATCATTAACAGTTATTATTAGTAGTATTAGTATTGTTGTTATTATTATTATTATTATTATTATTATTATTTATTTATTTATGTATGTATAATTTATTTATTTTAGGATAGATGTTTAAATGGTGGACGTTTCATTAATGGAAGGTTTCTTTGCGTGACTAGTTATATAGGGAACACTTGTGAACGGCTCATGACAGGTAAATATATTTATTACATATCATGACAGGTAAATACATTTAATATATATCATGCCTGGTAAATATATTTAATATATATCATGACTGGTAAATATATTTAATATATTTCATGACTGGTAAATATATTTAATATATATCACGAATGGTAAATATATTTGATATGTATCATGACTGGTAAATATATTTGATATATATCATGACTGGTAAATATATTTGATATATATATCATGACTGGTAAATATATTTAATATATATCATGACTGGTAAGTATATGTGCACGTATATAGGCGCGTGAGGGACATATGACTGGTAAGTATATGTAGGGGTATATAGGCGTGTGATGGGCATATAACTGGTAAATATATGTACGCGTATATAGACGTGTGAGGGACATGTGACTGGTAAATATATGTACGCGTATATAGACGTGTAAGGGACATATGACTGGTAAATATATGTGCACGTGTATAGGCGTGTGATGGGCATATAACTGGTAAATATATGTACGCGTATATAGACGTGTGAGGGACATGTGACTGGTAAATATATGTACGCGTATATAGGCGTGTGAGGGACATGTGACTGGTAAATATATGTGCACGTGTATAGGCGTATGAGGGACATATGTCTGGTAAATATATGTACGCGTATATAGGCGTGTGATGGACATGTGACTGGTAAATATATGTGCACATATATAGGCGCGTGGGGGACATGTGACTGGTAAATATATGTACGCGTATATAGACGTGTTAGGGACATGTGACTGGTAAATATATGTACGCGTATATAGACGTGTTAGGGACATGTGACTGGTAAATATATGTACGCGTATATATAGACGTGTGAGGGACATATGACTGGTAAATATATGTGCTCGTATATAGACGTATGGTGGACATGTGACTGGTAAATATATGTGCTCGTATATAGACGTGTGAGGGACATATGACTGGTAAATATATGTACGTGTATACACAAGCCTTTCCCCAGGATTTGTTTAAGGCGATTACATATTTAGCATCATTATAACACAAAAATCAAGCCAAAAGAAGTGGGGTAGTGGGTTGAAAACAGTGTATATTCCATTGATAAAAAAACAACAACAAAAAACTTAATAAAATATAATTTTACGGTCTTTTTAAAATCCAGCTAACTTATTAAATATCACCTCACACTTTTACAAATATATATCTAGGATTATCTAACAAATATGATTATTGTAAACTAATTCAGTGTACTTTTAACTGCAGTTTGTATAAATACTGCATGTTCATTTCCCGCGATCGCGATCTGCATGCGTGCTCACGACCATAGGTACGCAATTAACAAAGACAAAGGATGCAAACAACTATTGTTTTTTCTACAATTTACATCAAGATTTACTTCTGTGTAAGTATTGTTTAATGTCTGCAACGACGTCTCTTGACACGTGGGTGTTAGCTGACTCTGAAGCGTGACGTATATTATATTTCTCAGTTCAGCCAACGAACGTTCTTCCTAACGTTCGCGAACTATTTGATTGGATTCCGTCGTCTCCATTTGGTTTAACGTGAAGCGCACAAACCAGTGTAGCGAACGTTTCGTTTCCGCTCGGTCTGGCTGAACTCAGTCCTTGGGATAGCCGACATGTCTTTCGGCCCTGAACTGGCATGTGTATTCAGAGTGAAACACATTGGCGGTTTGTTTTTATTACTTTGGACATAAACACGCTCTCATTACAGTCAGAGACCAGCCTATGTCTTTTTTTGGCAATTCATGACTACCAAACGGTAGGCAACGAATCCCGCTCTAATACCACAACAATCCTATGTTTGACGTCAAATACCTTTACATCAATCATTTTCGAGTTAAGTGATACAAAAAAACCACATATTAATCACTAATACACATACTACAGAAAGAAACCCGACAGCACCCACATTCAGCTACGCTTATGATAATTGTCCCTCGGATATATCTAGAATATGTACTATTAAACTGGATTTTAAACACAACTGGTAAAAACTGTCTTAACAAAATATTTTAGAATGTTTAGAAAATAAAGATATATATGAAATTGAAACTTCTTGTTTTATTTACTAGAAATAAAATATATGTACAACTGGGTATATGTCCCATACTTTTGGAGAAATATGCGTATTGAAATGAACGTTTGAACTGCATATGCCATAAAATGAAAAAAACGTATTTCATTTCAACTATTTTTGTGCTTATATTCAATTAAGGTTCAAGCACACTTGTTATGGCACACACCTCAGTGGTTCATTGTTAGTTAGTATGTTATTGAGAGTGTTAATGAAAAAAAAGGAGGGTGTAGTGGCCTTACATCTACCCGTTGTGCCCTTAAGAACTCACTCTGGGCTGGAGCCGGTACCGGGATGCGAACCCTGTACCTGTCATCCTTGTAAGACCGACGTTTGCTTAGGCACTGCGCCGTCGAGACCAGTAGAAAAATGTCATCGGAATTCCTCTTAACTAAGCCGATGGGGTCCGAGATTACCTGGGTCCGAGATTACTCGGGTCCGAAGTTACCAGGCCGAAGTTACCAAAGTCCGAAGTTACCCCTATTCGTTAGTACACACCCCTGTCTCTGGGTCTTTGTAGAACTCAGAGTGGTTGTCTGCCTGGTGTTTGTATCCCTCGGGCAGTTCTGCGATCCTATCGACATATGACTGGTGAATATATGTACGCGTATATAGGCCTGTGAGGGGCATATGATTGGTGACTATATGTACGCGTATATAGGCCTGTGAGGGACATATGACTGGTGACTATATGTACGCGTATATAGGCCTGTGAGGGACATATGCCTGGTGACTATATGTACGCGTATATAGGCCTGTGAGGGACATATGCCTGGTGACTATATGTACGCGTATATAGGCCTGTGAGGGACATATGCCTGGTGACTACATGTACGCGTATATAGGCCTGTGAGGGACATATGACTGGTGAATACATGTACGCGTATATAGGCCTGTGAGGGACATATGACTGGTGAATACATGTACGCGTATATAGGCCTGTGAGGGACATATGACTGGTGAATATATGTACGTGTATATAGGCCTGTGAGGGACATATGACTGGTAAATACATTTAATATACATCATACTATGATCACTTGCTGGTTATATAGGGAACACATCTGAACGTCTCTCCACTGCTAAATGTACTTAATATACACCGTGCTGTGATTACAATCTTGTTACAATGAAAACTCGTGTTATCGAATAATGAGTGGTACATATGTTTAATATGCATGTACATCATACTATGATCGCAAGCTGATTACATAGGAAATACGTGTGAACGGCTCACGACTAGTAAACATATATAATATACTACATACGCAAGGCACGTGGGCGACTGTTCACTGGTTTAAGAAACTTCACAGAAAGGTTATTTTCGTTACACTGCCTCGTTTACTGATTACAAATCAAGAGTGTCGTCGTGTGACTTACTGTTAGCCGTACTGTAATTTAATATATTAATTATTCGTTCAACGGCATAATCGTAAGTATTTTGTGTTTAACCCGATTTTGCTAAACCGTTTTCGATGTTCCTCACATGTCTGCCCTAACCTACAATTAACGCGGTAGCCAGATCTTCACTGACATCCGTAACTATGGTGGAATGCCCCCAACATCCGTAACTATGGTGGAATGCCCCCAACATCCGTAACTATGGTGGAACGCCCCCAACATCCGTAAATATGGTTGTACTCCTCCATCATCCGTAACTATGGCTGTACGCCTCCTACATCCGTAACTATGGTGGAATGCCTTTAACATCTGTAACTATGGTTGTACGCCTCCAACATCCGTAACTATGGTAGAACACCTCTAACATCTGTAATTATGGTGGTACGACTCGAACATCCGTAACAATGGTGGTACGGCACTTAACATCTGTAACTATGGTGGTACGATACTTAACATCTGTAACTATGGTGGTACGACACTTAACATCTGTAACTATGGTGGTACGACACTTAACATCTGTAACTATGGTGGTACGACTCGAACATCCGTAACAATGGTGGTACGGCACTTAACATCTGTAACTATGGTGGTACGACACTTAACATCTGTAACTATGGTGGTACGACACTTAACATCTGTAACTATGGTGGTACGACTCGAACATCCGTAACAATGGTGGTACGGCACTTAACATCTGTAACTATGGTGGTACGACACTTAACATCTGTAACTATGGTGGTACGACACTTAACATCTGTAACTATGGTGGTACGACACTTAACATCTGTAACTATGGTGGTACGACTCGAACATCCGTAACAATGGTGGTACGGCACTTAACATCTGTAACTATGGTGGTACGACACTTAACATCTGTAACTATGGTGGTACGACACTTAACATCTGTAACTATGGTGGTACGATACTTAACATCTGTAACTATGGTGGTACGACTCGAACATCCGTAACAATGGTGGTACGGCACTTAACATCTGTAACTATGGTGGTACGACACTTAACATCTGTAACTATGGTGGTACGACACTTAACATCTGTAACTATGGTGGTACGACTCGAACATCCGTAACAATGGTGGTACGGCACTTAACATCTGTAACTATGGTGGTACGACACTTAACATCTGTAACTATGGTGGTACGACACTTAATAACATCTGTAACTATGGTGGTACGACACTTAACATCTGTAACAATGGTGGTACGACTCGAACATCCGTAACAATGGTGGTCCGACACTTAACATCTGTAACTATGGTGTTACGACTCTGACCTCCGTATCTACAGTAGTACGCCTCTAACATCCGTAATTATGGTGATACGCCCCCATCATCAGTAACTATGTTTGGACACATCCAACATCCGTAACTATGGTGGAATGCCTCTAACATTCGTAACTATGATGGAACGCCTCCAGCATCTATAACTGTTGCAGTACAGGGGCGGCGCCAACGGTACGGCCATGGCCATATAACTTTTCAAACAGGTACGGCATGCCCCTACCAGTTTGTGCGTGTGTTTGGAGGGGGGGGGGGGGGTGTATTTGTTATATCTGTGAAAGTGTACTTCAAAGGTGAATTTGAAAGGAGAGTCTGGCAACCTCGAGTCGTACCACTATGTTTTTTTTTTACACTGAGCCAACATCTGTAACTGTTGTGTAACGCATTCGACCGTGCTTACCAGTGACATTGATCTCAGTAAAAACAAAAAAACAAAAACAATCCTAAAGTGGAGTGATGTTGGATGCTGAAGACAATACTGATGTTGATTCGATCTATGTTGAGTGGTAAGGGGGGAGACTGAAGACAATATTGATGTTGATTCGATCTATGTTGAGTGGTAAGGGGGGAGACTGAAGACAATATTGATGTTGATTCAATAAGTTGAACATTGTCGCCCGCGGCTACTATACCACTGTAGGTGCATCAAACACAATGGTGCATGCTGTACTATCAATAAGGTGAACATTGTCGCCCGCGGCTACTATACCACTGTAGGTGCATCAAACACAATGGTGCATGCTGTACTATCAATAAGGTGAAAATTCTCGCCCGCGGCTACTATTCCATTGTCGGTGCATCAAACACAATGGTGCATGCTGTCGTGTGTGAAGAAGTAGGGAAAAAATAAAATACATAATAAACAATTGCGAGACACGAGGGCAATTTAATAGCAATATTTGTATGGTCGTGTTTGTTTTATTATTGTTAATGTACACGCACACATTAATATATATATGCTTAATTTATAACAGTCATGCATTGTTTGCATATTTGAGTGTATATCAATATGCAAGTACACGTATTTGTTAACATAAAAGACAAAAAGACAGAAAGACAAAGAAGTGTTTTATTTAACGACGCACTCAACAAATTTTATTTACGGTTATATGGCGTCAAACATATGATTAAGGACCACACATATGAGAGAGAAAACCTGCTGTTGCCACTTCATGGGCTACTCTTTTCGATTAGCAGCAAGGGATATTTTATATGCACCATCCCACAGACAGGGTAGTACATACCACGGCCTTTGATATACCAGTCGTGATGCACTGGCTGGAACGAGAAATAGCCCAATGGGCCCAGAACGACCGCCCCTGCTAAAAAAGACAAAAGACGAACGCTATTCATAGTCGAGAGCACATGAACATACGTCCAGCTTCGTCGCGTGTTGTGAGAGAAGTGTCGCTATTCATAGTGATTGTTTTAAACACTAATTATGTAGCCTGATTTCAGATTGCTCGGAAGGTCCGGAACCTATACTGTCGAAGGCATTTATACCGCGAAGCCCCCATTCTCCAGCACGTCATTTCCGGTACGTTGCGTAATGAAGTTTGGTGGCAGAACGTTGGTGCAGTACCGAGATGACGTCACGGAAGACTTTTATCGAAACTGGACTGAGTACCGAGACGGATTCGGCTCATTGAACGCGGACTTCTGGCTGAAGATTCACCAGATCGTCAAAAACCGCGACGTCGATCTCGTCGTTTACTACAAAGTCGGCAACGGAAGCTACTACCAGCAACGCTACTACAACTTCGACGTCAGCGACGAGTCGGACGGTTACAGGATGACATTTACAACGAGCAACTACTTCGGTTGCCTTGGGTGACTCGCTGTCATACGTCAACGGGACGCAGTTCACCACGAAAGACGTGGTAAACGATAACTGCTCGTGCGGAAACTGCGCGCAGCAGTACGAGAGTGGCTTCTGGTTCAACGCGTGTTCGCGGTGTAACCCCAATGGCCGCCTGCTGAAGCCCCCTGGTGGAGTGGTGGCGACTACTCGGGAAGTGTTTTGGCAGAATGATTTAGGAATGAGCGCTGCCTAGAAAAATCAAGATGTGGCTCGTCGTACTCTGAGTTTATCAGACAAGTCTGGCTTGCATTTTGTTTTACCTTTTAACAAAAAAAATTTCTTCCGATTATAGGTGATCAGGAACGTCCGTGATATTTAATGAGTGTGCGGATGAGAAATTGTTCAGGGCGGGGGTGGAGAGATGGTGAACATTTTAGACTGGGCGTGGTGATCGGCAATGACAGCTAGGCAAGGCAGATGGGTGGGAGAGATAGATGGGAGGGAGAAATAGATGGGAGGGAAAGACACATGGGTAGGAGATGTGATGAAGTTAAACATTGATTTGCTTTCCCGAGTAACACGTAGAGCAAACCAGGCCCAACCTAGGGCGTTACATTTTAGGAGGAGGCAAAATCTTGTAGGGTCTTTTTGTTGTTGTTGTTTTGTGTTTGTGTTTGTTTTTTGTTTTTTGGTGGGGGTTGTTTCTGGGGTTGTTTTTGGCAAGTTGTGGAATTATTTGTTATGCATATCAGTGCACCCCTGAGGACCGCCCCACCCCCGCCTCCCGCTTGTGTTCATCCGCCTCTCCATATTTGTTCACTAAGTAGTAGAACGTGCTGATCACATGACATATTCATCTGCTTTTTCCTAGAACTGATTAGCTTCTATTTTAAAATCTAATCTACGGTAGGTGTTACGTTATAAAAACAGTGCTGTCAACCTGTGGCAATTCGTAGACGTGAGAAAAACGTTATTTAAAAAAAAAGCTTGGAAAAGATTTGTCCATATCGTGTTTGCTATGAGAAGTCTTCTTCACTAGGTAGTTTTTAACGCAGTTGTATAATTTCTGATGTTTTGTATTTTTATGCCTCCATATACAATATAGCATTAGTACTTACTTCTCTTTTGATTTCTTTCTGGTTTGTTTTGCCAAATTAAATTTTAAAAAACCCCAACATTTTAATTGTTTGTTTTGTTGCTTGATCATTTGGTAATGCAATTAATAAATGTGTTTATTTTTTAATGATTACGGTTTTTATAACAACGATGCGACCCACTGAAGTTAATGTTCTAGTGGATCATTGTTTTAATTTGTTTTTCATCTCCATTATCTTCGGTTCAAAGTTACTTTGAATACTTTCTTTAATATTAAATGAAAAAAATGTACTCCTAGTAAGGACAAGGTCCCTTCGTCCCATTATATCTTCCATGTTTCATGATGGAAAACATCTTTTGAATATATTTTTACTGTCTATCCAGATGATTTTTTATTTTGAGTAGTTTATTTTTAATCCAGATATGTTGGCATTCAGGTGTAGGCCCTAATATTTTAAAGTGCTATCCAGGGATTTGTGGATTCCATCTAAAATGAAGGTGTTATCAGCGATGTTCAACATTATTATTGTCCGTTTATATTCTGAGTTTCGTATTAATATAGCTAGTATCTTGGCGCAAATTATACCAGGAACAATAAGCCTGGAATTGTATGAATGTCTGTATATTACATTATATCGTCTTATATTCTCAGCTAAAAATCGATCTTTAATGAACCCAGTTTGATCTTTTGAAATTATTTTATCTAGCACTTTTTTAATTCTGTTAGCAATGCAGCCAGAAGCAATTTTGTATATACAATTTAATAGTGTCATTAGTCGCCAGTTTTTGTTTTTAAAAAGTTGTTTAGTTTTATTAGGTTTTGGTATACATATAATAATTCCAAATTTTTAAGTTAAAATTTCGTTTATATGTTAACTGTAATTAATGGACCTAATAATCAATTGGCCAAGATCCTTCCAGTGTGGAGCCTTGATGATATCCACTAAGCCTTAGCTTCCATAGTAACGCTAAGAACCAATGAGTCGTGGACCAATTATTTTCCACTATTCAAATTTCTTAACTCCTATACCATGTTTATTATACAAGCTAAAAACATAATTCCAGTGTACACTGGAAGTTTTGACCATCCACTATTAGTATCCATTAATGGTATTGTCGAGCTAATTTACGTCAATTATGACGTCACAAAGATGAAAACAAAAGTGTTCTCTTTTTTAAAAGTCACGTGTTTGCATTATCCCTGCATTTATTGTGTCTACTGCCATTTAGTATACATACATGCATACATACATACATACATATATACATATGTAGCGTTCCTGGTTTTCAGTCAGTCTATCTTTTCATATTTTCCTTGGTTATTATATTCAGTTAAGATTCTGATTATATCTCTTACTAATTACATTAACAGCATGACCTAACTCTACTCACTTATGAATATCGGGAACGTTATTTTCTCATTGCTACGATGGATAATACAATAAGTGTCGTGCAACCGTTTTAAATGTTGTCGGCAGAAGTCCGTGCAAGAGTGTGGCCTGACTGAATCAACCAATCAGGTTGGTCAAGTTAGATTATTTTTCGACGCACGTTATTCATCCCCACTTGCGCTCGGGTTGTTTTCTTGTGAGGTTAGTTTTTGTGGGTTGCGTTGTTTTTCGGTTTATATATATGTAAACATGTTTGCTTCCATTCCTAGCTGTCTGCCCATTTATACATGCGTTTAACCAATGCATATCTTATAAGTTTCGGTTATTAAAATTATAAATTAGCTACGTAAAGCGAGTTACGTGTAAGGTGTAATCGTCCCATATATAATTCCGTGTTTTTACCGTGCACGAACTGTCCGCTTAATCGTTTTGGCCGAGTTAGAGAACGGACGATCCGTCTGAATAAATTAAACCTGATTAAATTAGGATTTCGTTGATTTTAATAAGCGGTCTTCGTCATTGCCAATGGTTTGTAACCCCATTCCGAATAAGTGAGTCCTAATTATATGAATTAACGACTACTTTAATAGGGTGTTTTGGTTAAAAATAGCTTTGAAGGGGGCTGTCCAATATATATGATTTAACGGAGTTCGTGTACACCGGCATGGTGGGTAAGCTGTAGAGCCTAATTATTTCGTGTGTGCTGTCCTGCAGATGTAAATTTAATTCCGCGAATATTCTCTTTGTCGGGATTATCCACGACACATTCATACACGTCCCTAAATATAAATATTTATTTGTATGGTTATGTGGGTGTAAATTTATTTATTTAGTGGTAGTCAATTCATATATGGATTCTTAGAGGACTACCATACATATTTGTTATTTGCTTGTACTCCCTCGAATAAATGTGTAATCTGTTTATTTGTTAGTTTGGGTTTTCTGTGCTAGCCAAGTCGGCCTCTGGTTTATAGTAATTTCAGCCTTCTAGAGAATTATTAATAGACTCTTAGTACCAGAAAAAGTCTACAACCGAAAGGGGTAGCCGAACCTGTGGTCCCCAGATTGGGACCCGAAAAGTCAATTTCATTACACATAAATATATATGTATATATATATATATATATATATATATATATATATATATATACTCACGGAAAAAAAGTTCCTGTGCATCATTAAAATGTCAGTAGGACTTATATTTTTAAAATTAAAAAATATTGTGATTTACATAGTGTACTATTTATCTGTTAAAAGTACGGTGATCCTCTCCTGCCTTCTGAACCTGAAGTACTGTCTACACAATGTTTGGTGCGCCGTCGGTGATGATGTAACAGAACAACGTACTGATGTACGGTCATGGTCGTACTTTGTTATCACCTAATCGGTTGCGTTCAGTTCTTCCACCGATTGGCCTTAACTTAGAGATGCGTTATGATGTTAAACGTATCATTTCCAAATAATTCCATATGTGCACCCGCTTAATACTGACGATTTGCTGACGTGGCATCACGTGTCGACTCCCTACACATGGACTATTCCTAGTGCCCCTAAACTGTCGAGAACATCTCCGCAGATATCGCATAGTGTTCTAATGAACACTAATGAATACCAAAATTACTAGCAACAGCGTTTGTGCCGTTCTAACCTCAATCATACCCATCCGTCGAAGGAGTCCATTTTCTGGGAGGCGTGACATCACACTGACGACGATCAGACACCAACAAAAATATTTTTCTGAGTGATGAGAATCCATACAATAGTTTTAAAGTCCAATGATAAGAAAAATGACGTCAAACAGGAGCACGTGACCAATAATGCTAGTAATGCAACGTGTGATCACAAAGTATGAATAGTTCGTGCAATTGACAGGACACCGCTGCAATATCGACGGAAGTGATTACACGTTCAGTTACTGACATTTTTGTAACCAGATTTCAAGTAAATTAGATTCTATGCAATCATTTGGTGCACATGTAGTAGTGTTGGTATAAAGTGCTCCTACTGGCAGCAGCTAGTGGGAATTTCCCTATTAGCTCAGTTGGTAGAGCACTGGACACTCGTACTGAGAGTTTGTGGTTCGAATCCCCTCAGTGGAGGTTGATTTTTATCTGTTACACACAGGAACTTTTTTCCGCGTGTGTTTGTGTGTGTGTGTGTGGTGGGGGGGGGGGGGGTGACGGAAAAACCAGACGCAAGTTCAGTTTTAGTAATGTAACTTTCATCCATAAACCAAATGTAATAACATTTGAGACATAGCTACGTCATTGTACTGTCCAAAGCATCTTTGGTTACAATTGGGTCAACCGTGTGCACGTGCGAAGCTGCATGCTTTTTACCGATATGTCAAGAAAGCATGCATCCTAGCCACTGCCACGTGCTATCAAATCGAAGTTTTGAACAGTACACATCGAGTGCACGTTTCATTTTAACACAACTAAAAAGCAAAATGCCGCGAATATTGCTCTAAGTATGCAGGGCCAATCGCAACGTCGTGTCGCCCAGCAATTTGAGGTACATGAGTCAACGATAGCTCGTTTAGTTGGGCGTCTCGGAGCCTGAGGAAAATTAGCTGTCCGTCCCAGCAATTTGAGGTACACGAGTCAACGATAACTCGTTTAGTTGGGCGTCTCCGAGCCTGAGGAAGATTAGCTGTCCGTCCCAGCAGATGACGTCTGCTCGTTACGTTGACACATCAGGATAGAAGTTTGTTTTGTTTAACGACACCACTAAAGCACAATGATTTATTAATCATCGGCTATTGGATGTCAAACACAAGATGGAGGCATACGTCTCACACACATCCGTAACAGATTTCAAACGTCTACGGAGACGGCGAGTCAGGTTGTAGGCACTCGTGGTCGCCCAGTGTGTCGATGAACGGTTAAGAATCGGTTGCGGCAATTCAACTTAAGGAAGGCTACGTAGTCCCTACGCTGGTCCGCAAATTACACCCAGGCGACATCAACATCGATTGCAATGGCTTCGTGGCAAATCTGTTTCACTTGGCCCGCTGGAGACGTGTTATTCACTGACGAGTCTCGGTTCTCGCTTGACAGACACACACACGCACATACACACGCTCACATACACACACACACACACACGCTCGTATTGCGAGTTCTCTCAACTCGGATCGCGAGTTCGGATCGCGATTTCTCAACTCACAGCGCTCGGATCGCGATTCCTGTCAAATGACAGCGCTCGGATCGCGATTTGTCTCTACTGACAGCGCTCGGATCGCGATTTCTCTCAACTCACAGCGCTCGGATCGCGATTTGTCTCTACTGACAGCGCTCGGATCGCGATTTCTCTCAACTCACAGCGCTCGGATCGCGATTTGTCTCTACTCACAGCGCTCGGATCGCAATTTCTCTCAACTCACAGGGCAAAGATCGTCACTCCACGCCATCGAGGTGATCGGCTTCATCGACATCCACCCGCACGAATGCATCCAGATTGTATACAAGAATTGTACGCCGTTTGTTGGTGAATATATCCATGCATAACAGTCACAAACGGAGTAAGGTTCCATAGCGTAACAAAGCTATTTGATCCTAAATGTGTAACTGTTTTATTTGTATTATTAGATTTGTGTTTACCTCAAGTCGCAGACATATTCCTGGTAATTGTATCCGACATTCTAAGTGGGCGTGTCAATTATAGTGTAGATCAAGGTCTTCTTTGTTTTTCTGGAGCCTCTTGCGGACGGGGACATTTCAACACGTGATTAATTTCTAAATTATTACAGCTTATAACTGATATTGCTGATGACCTGGAGGCAATAGTATACCGAGGTCGAGGATACAACAACTCACGACATTTCATTTCTCCACGATCCAAGTCAGCAAAGCTTGTCCGTGTCGAGATACGATGATACAACAACTCACGACATTTCATTTCTCCACGATCCAAGTCAGCAAAGCTTGTCCGTGTCGAGATACGATGATACAACAACTCACGACATTTCATTTCTCCACGATCCAAGTCAGCAAAGCTTGTCCGTGTCGAGATACGATGATACATCAACTCACGACATTTCATTTGTCCACGATCCAAGTCAGCAAAGCTTGTCCGTGTCGAGATACGATGATACATCAACTCACGACATTTCATTTCTCCACGATCCAAGTCAGCAAAGCTTGTCCGTGTCGAGATACGATGATATATCAACTCACGACATTTCATTTCTCCACGATCCAAGTCAGCAAAGCTTGTCCGTGTCGAGATACGATGATATATCAACTCACGTTTCATTTCACCACGATCCAAGTCAGCAAAGCTTGTCCGTGTCGAGATACGATGATACAACAACTCACGACATTTCATTTCTCCACGATCCAAGTCAGCAAAGCTTGTCCGTGTCGAGATACGATGATACAACAACTCACGACATTTCATTTGTCCACGATCCAAGTCAGCAAAGCTTGTCCGTGTCGAGATACGATGATACATCAACTCACGACATTTCATTTCTCCACGATCCAAGTCAGCAAAGCTTGTCCGTGTCGAGATACGATGATATATCAACTCACGACATTTCATTTGTCCACGATCCAAGTCAGCAAAGCTTGTCCGTGTCGAGATACGATGATATATCAACTCACGACATTTCATTTGTCCACGATCCAAGTCAGCAAAGCTTGTCCGTGTCGAGATACGATGATATATCAACTCACGACATTTCATTTCTCCACGATCCAAGTCAGCAAAGCTTGTCCGTGTCGAGATACGATGATGTATCAAATCATGAGATGTAGGTTTACGGGCAACCTCGCCACTCGACTCAAGGATCGGTGCATTCTGTGAATTTAAACAGTGAACATTAAAGGTGATATGTCAAATGGCCAAAAATATTTATTAATATTTGTTTTGAAACAAAAAGTTTATACTTTCAGCTATATGCCCATACAGATTGCCATCAAATAATTCTATATACTAGAAGAAAAAAGTTTATGCTTTCAGCTATATGCCCATACAGATCGCCATCAAATAATTCTATATACTAGAACTAAAAGTTTACTTTCAGCTATATGCCCATACAGATCGCAATCAAATAATTATATATACTAGAACAAAAACAGTTTAGGAGGGAATCTTGAGTGTCACATAGATTAACTAGAGACGTCACTGTTTTATGCGTACAAATTAGACACACTTCGTTTACTCAGAATTACAAAAGAAACAAAGATGGTGACCATGCTATATACGAATTATTTGGAAACCCTCTATTTCTCTAGAGTCAATTATGGAAAAACATATGTGTCGGATCGACTAGTTTGTGGTTATATATAAATGTGAACATGAGGAAATATTTTAATATCAGCATTAATATAGGATATTTATGGTACTAACGTGATGCAATGACTTGGCTGTCTCGAATTCACCTAAAACGAATGCGGTAAATGTATTTGTCAGCCTGCAATGCTCCGCGGTGAGAAATGCATGGCTTTCGTTTGATTTGGATGTATGAGACACGACGTCTGGTGTCAGATAGAATCATGTCGCTCGTTTCTCGGCTCGTGTCGAGAAATAATTAACGTATGTGGCAGCTCGCTAGGTGAAGAGTGTGAACTGATTGGTTGTTAACCCGACACGTTATTGTGAGCAGAACTCATCAACTGATGACCAGTTCAAGGCTGGATCAGTAACAACTCTTGTCAATACGGTATGCTCACTGACACCTCTGTCAATACGGTATGATCACTGACACCTCTGTCAATACGCTCTGATCACTGGCACCTCTGTTAATACAAAGAAAGAAAGAAATGTTTTATTTAACGACGCACTCAACACATTTTATTTACGGTTATATGGCGTCAGACATATGGTTAAGGACCACACATATTTTGAGAGGAAACCCGTTGTCGCCACTACATGGGCTACTCTTCCGATTAGCAGCAAGGGATCTTTTATTTGCGCTTCCCACAGGCAGGATAGCACAAACCATGGTCTTTGTTGAACCAGTTATGGATCACTGGTCGGTGCAAGTGGTTTACACCTACCCATTGAGCCTTGCGGAGCACTCACTCAGGGTTTGGAATCGGTATCTGGATTAAAAATTCCATGCCTCGACTGGCATCCGAACCCAGTACCCATTAGCCTGTAGACCGATGGCCTGCCACGACGCCACCGAGGCCGGTTCTGTTAATACGGTCATATCACTGACACCTCTGTTAATACGGTCTGATCACTGACACCTCTGTCAATGCGGTATGATCACCGACACCTCTGTCAATACGCTCTGATCACTGACACCTCTGTCAATACGGTATGATCACCTACACCTCTGTCAATACGCTCTGATAACTGACACCTCTGTCAATACGGTTTGATCACTGACACCTCTGTCAATACGCTCTGATAACTGACACCTCTGTCAATACGCTCTGATCACCGACACCTCTGTCAATACGCTCTGATAACTGACACCTCTGTCAATACCCTCTGATCACCGACACCTCTGTCAATACGCTCTGATCACTGACACCTCTGTCAATACGGTATGGTCACCTACACCTCTGTCAATACGCTCTGATAACTGACACCTCTGTCAATACGGTTTGATCACTGACACCTCTGTCAATACGGTATGGTCACCGACACCTCTGTCAATACCCTCTGATCACTGACAACTCTGTCAATACGGTATGATCACTGACAACTCTGTCAATACGGTATGATCACCGACACCTCTGTCAATACGGTATGGTCACTGACACCTCTGTCAATACCCTCTGATCACTGACAACTCTGTTAATACGCTCTGATCACTGACAACTCTGTCAATACCCTCTGATCACCGACACCTCTGTCAATACCCTCTGATCACTGACAACTCTGTCAATACGGTATGATCACTGACAACTCTGTCAATACGGTATGATCACTGACACCTCTGTCAATACGGTATGATCACTGACACCTCTGTCAATACCCTCTGATCACCGACACCTCTGTGAATACGCTCTGTTAACTGACACCTCTGTCAATACGGTTTGATCACTGACACCTCTGTCAATACGGTTTGATCACTGACAACTCTGTCAATACGGTTCGATCACTGACACCTCTGTCAATACGGTATGGTCACCGACACCTCTGTCAATACCCTCTGATCACTGACAACTCTGTCAATACGGTATGATCACTGACAACTCTGTCAATACGGTATGATCACCGACACCTCTGTCAATACGCTCTGATAACTGACACCTCTGTCAATACGGTTTGATCACTGACACCTCTGTCAATACGGTATGGTCACTGACACCTCTGTCAATACCCTCTGATCACTGACAACTCTGTTAATACGCTCTGATCACTGACAACTCTGTCAATACCCTCTGATCACCGACACCTCTGTCAATACCCTCTGATCACTGACAACTCTGTCAATACGGTATGATCACTGACACCTCTGTCAATACGGTATGATCACTGACACCTCTGTCAATACCCTCTGATCACCGACACCTCTGTCAATACGCTCTGATAACTGACACCTCTGTCAATACGGTTTGATCACTGACACCTCTGTCAATACGGTTTGATCACTGACAACTCTGTTAATACGGTATGATCACTGACAACTCTGTCAAAACGGTATGATCACTGACTCCTCTGTTAATACACACCGATAACCCTTCCCGTTCTCTCATCCTCATTCTCTCCAGCAATGCTATCTGCAGGGCTATTTTCTACAAATTGTACATGTGATCGTCGAAGCACTGTCAAATGTAATCAAGGGGAAAAGTTGAAATATAAAATTAGTACTATATATTCGAAATACAAACATACACACACGCACACACGCACGCACACATAGTAATGTTGGGGAGTGAAGAGAGATAGAGAGAGTCATGCGATCGGTTATTGAACCTTGTTTTTTGGTCAGTGACTTTCATTACTATATTGAAGAGTTCAAAACAACACACATAAACAAAGAACCTTCCGCTAAGGCGTGCGTAATCGGCTCAAGGGATCGTGGCAGCGCTGTCCTCTGTGGCCGAGTTCAGTTACTGTTCTCCGTTGCGGCTAAGTATGTATGTGAGAAAGAAGGAACTCTTCCAGAAATATAACCAACATTGGAGTGCTTCGATTAGTTTAAAACAGTGCGCAATATTTCTTTTTCTGGCTGAGTCAGCGTATTGGGGACAATAGGACTAACTCGGTGAGCAAAACAGAAAGATGAAAACATGTCCACGCTAATTGTGTCTTGTTTTTACGTCAAGGTCTTACTTAACCCGTGTTTTTTTCCAGCAACCATAAAAACACTGTTGGGTTGTTGACCGGTAAATACCGTGACCGTATATAGCAGTGCGGCGCCGTATAGCTGCTGTCTAAAATAGCATCCAGCATCAGAGCGCGGTCATTTTACAGCTCACAAGCTGAGCCTCAGGTTCATGTGTCATCATTATCGCCATCACCATCATCATCACCATTATCATCATCATAATCATCATCATCATCATTCATCATCATCACAATCATCATCACAATCACCATCATCATCATCATCAATATCATGATAATCAACATCATCATCATCACCATATTCATCATCATCGTCATCAAGATCATCACCGTCAACAAACTGTTTAGATTAGAAACAGGCCATCATAATGATTGTTATAAAGCAAGTGTTTAGATTAGAAACAGGCCATCATAATGATTGTTATAAAGCAAGTGTTTAGATTAGAAACAGGCCATCATAATGATTGTTATAAAGCAAGTGTTTAGATTAGAAACAGATTGTTATAAAGCATCATAATGATTGTTGTTATAAAGCAAGTGTTTAGATTAGAAACAGGCCATCATAATGATTGTTATAAAGCAAGTGTTTAGATTAGAAACAGGCCATCATAATGATTGTTATAAAGCAAGTGTTTAGATTAGAAACAGGCCATCATAATGATTGTTATAAAGCAAGTGTTTAGATTAGAAACAGGCCATCATAATGATTGTTATAAAGCAAGTGTTTAGATTAGAAACAGGCCATCATAATGATTGTTATAAAGCAAGTGTTTAGATTAGAAACAGGCCATCATAATGATTGTTATAAAGCAAGTGTTTAGATTAGAAACAGGCCATCATAATGATCGTTATAAAGCAAGTGTTTAGATTAGAAACAGGCCATCATAATGATTGTTATAAAGCAAGTGTTTAGATTAGAAACAGGTTATAAAGCCATTAGAAACATAATGATTGTTATAAAGCAAGTGTTTAGTTATAAAGCAACCTTTTTTTTATTAGAAACAGACCAACATAATTATTGTTATAAAGCAAGTGTTTAGATTAGAAACAGGCCATCATAATGATTGTTATAAAGCAAGTGTTTAGATTAGAAACAGGCCATCATAATGATTGTTATAAAGCAAGTGTTTAGATTAGAAACAGGCCATCATAATGATTGTTATAAAGCAACTTTTTATTAGAAACAGACCAACACAATTATTGCTATAAAGCAAGTGTTTAGATTAGAAACAGGCCATCATAATGATTGTTATAAAGCAAGTGTTTAGATTAGAAACAGGCCATCATAATGATTGTTATAAAGCAAGTGTTTAGATTAGAAACAGACCAACATATAAAGCAAGTGTTTTATTGCTATAAAGCAAGTGTTTAGATTAGAAACAGGCCATCATAATGATTGTTATAAAGCAAGTGTTTAGATTAGAAACAGGCCATCATAATGATTGTTATAAAGCAAGTGTTTAGATTAGAAACAGGCCATCATAATGATTGTTATAAAGCAAGTGTTTAGATTAGAAACAGGCCATCATAATGATTGTTATAAAGCAACTATTTTTTTTCTATTAGAAACAGACCAACACAATTATTGCTATAAAGCAAGTGTTTAGATTAGAAACAGGCCATCATAATGATTGTTATAAAGCAAGTGTTTAGATTAGAAACAGGCCATCATAATGATTGTTATATAAAGCAAGTGTTTAGATTAGAAACAGGCCATCATAATGATTGTTATAAAGCAAGTGTTTAGATTAGAAACAGGCCATCATAATGATTGTTATAAAGCAAGTGTTTAGATTAGAAACAGGCCATCATAATGATTGTTATAAAGCAAGTGTTTAGATTAGAAACAGGCCATCATAATGATTGTTATAAAGCAACTATTTTTTTCTATTAGAAACAGACCAACACCTTTATTGCTATAAAGCAAGTGTTTAGATTAGAAACAGGCCATCATAATGATTGTTATAAAGCAAGTGTTTAGATTAGAAACAGGCCATCATAATGATTGTTATAAAGCAAGTGTTTAGATTAGAAACAGGCCATCATAATGATTGTTATAAAGCAAGTGTTTTTTAGATTATTAGAAATTGTTAGGCAAGTGTTTAGATCATAATGATTGTTATAAAGCAAGTGTTTAGATTAGAAACAGGCCATCATAATGATTTTTAAAGCAAGTGTTTAGATTAGAAACAGGCCATCATAATGATTGTTATAAAGCAAGTGTTTAGATTAGAAACAGGCCATCATAATGATTGTTATAAAGCAAGTGTTTAGATTAGAAACAGGCCATCATAATGATTGTTATAAAGCAAGTGTTTAGATTAGAAACAGGCCATCATAATGATTGTTATAAAGCAAGTGTTTAGATTAGAAACAGGCCATCATAATGATTGTTATAAAGCAAGTGTTTAGATTAGAAACAGGCCATCATAATGATTGTTATAAAGCAAGTGTTTAGATTAGAAACAGGCCATCATAATGATTGTTATAAAGCAAGTGTTTAGATTAGAAACAGGCCATCATAATGATTTTAGATTAGAAACAGGCCATCATAATGATTTATAAAGCAAGTGTTTAGATTAGAAACAGGCCATCAT
>NC_054705.1:246536-304036 GCF_016097555.1 Gigantopelta aegis
CAATCCTATTAATGGTACCATTATAACCCCTCTCCAGTTAACAATCCTATTAATGGTACCATTATAACCGCTCTCCAGTTAACAATCATATTCATGGTATCAAATATGACCGCTCTCCTGTTAACAATCCTATTAATGGCATCATTATAACCACTCTCCAGTTAACAATCCTATTAATAATATTAAGTGAAACCGCTCTCCAGTTAACAATCCTATTAATGGTATCAAGGATAACCGTTCTCCAGTTAACAATCCTATTAATGGTATCATTACAACCGTTCTCCAGTTAGCAATTATATTAATGGTATGATTATAACCGTTCTCCAGTTAACAATCCTATTAATGGTATCATTATAACCATTCTCCAGTTAGCAATCATATTAATGGCATGATTATAACCGTACTCCAGTTAAGAATAATTTTAATGATATCAATTATAACCGCTCTCCAGTTAACAGTTATATTAATTGTATGATTATAACCGCTCTACAGTTAACAATCCGATTAATAGTATCAAGTATAGCCGCTCTCCTGTTAACAATCGTATTAATAGTATCAAGTATAACCGATCTCCAGTTAACAATCCTATTAATAGTATCATTATAACCGCTTTCCAGTTAACAATCCTATAAATAGTATCTAGTATAACCGCTCTCCTGTTAACAATCATATTAATAATATCAAGTAAAACCGATATCCAGTTAACAATCATATTAATGATATCAAGTTTAACCGCTATCCCGTTAAGAATCCTATGAATAATAGCAAGTAAAACCGCTCTCCAGTTAACAATCCTATTAATAGTATCAAGTATAACCGCTCTCCAGTTAACAATCCTATTAATGGTATCAATCATAACCGAGCAATGCACCGAGCGTCAGAGGTGCGATAACATAGTTTGGTGACATATGATAGTCTGGGTCTTTGCAAAGTCCTTACGACGTGCCATGAGTTTGGAGTGTCAGTGTTTTATTGCATGACTTATGCTCGATCGCATGACGTATGATCGATCGCATGGCGTATGTTGATCGCATGACGTATGTTGATCGCATGACGTATGTTGATCGCATGACGTATGTTTGATGGCATGACGTATGTTTGATCGCATGGCGTATGTTTGATCGCATGACGTATGTTTGATCGCATGACGTATGTCAGATCGCATGGCGTATGATCGATCGCATGAGGTATGTTTGATCGCATGACGTATGCTAGATCGCATGGCATGTGATCGATCGCACGAGGTATGTTTGATCGCATGGCATATGGCCACAGAGCGATGGTTATTGCATGATCGCTAAGCAGATAACGACGATAATACCTATCTTTCGACCAGCTTCTTTTGTTTCACGATACCACTAAAGCACATCATCGGCCACTGGATGTCACAAATATGCTAATTTTGACGTATAGTCTTCGAGAGGAAATCCATTACATTTTTTATTAGTAGGAAGGGATCTTTTATGCGCACCTGTATAATTCGCCTATAATGAATAAAGTTGAAGTGCATATATTATTAAGTTTTAACCCCATACCAAACCGCAAAAAAAAATCAACAAAAGATTAGTGTAAATCGACAAGTCTCTGTACTGTATTGTCAATTACTTCAGGTGTAATTGTCTCAACATATGCCTTCACCCATGAACTTTTATCTATACAATTTGATGACGATTTGCTAAGAAACCTTTTTGTTTTTGAAAATAATATTATGAGAGTTGGTGTGATGTGGACAACTCACATGAGATTGTAAACCCACCTGTCCAGACTACAGGTTGTGATGTGGACAGCTCACGTGAGATTGTAAACCCACCTGTCCAGACTACAGGTTGTGATGTGGACAACTCACGTGAGATTGTAAACCCACCAGACTACAGGTTGTGATGTGGACAACTCACATGTGATTGTAAACCAACCTGTCCAGACTACAGGTTGTGATGTGGACAACTCACATGAGATTGTAAACCCACCTGTCCAGACTACAGGTTGTGATGTCGACAGCTCACATGAGATTGTAAACCCACCTGTCCAGACTACAGGTTGTGATGTCGACAACTCACATGTGATTGTAAACCCACCTGTCCAGACTACAGGTTGTGATGTGGACAGCTCACATGAGATTGTAAACCCACCTGTCCAGACTACAGGTTGTGATGTGGACAGCTCACATGTGATTGTAAACCAACCTGTCCAGACTACAGGTTGTGATGTCGACACCTCACATGTGATTGTAAACCCACCTGTCCAGACTACAGGTTGTGATGTCGACAGCTCACATGTGATTGTAAACCAACCTGTCCAGACTACAGGTTGTGATGTGGACAACTCACATGTGATTGTAAACCAACCTGTCCAGACTACAGGTTGTGATGTGGACAGCTCACATGTGATTGTAAACCCACCTGTCCAGACTACAGGTTGTGATGTGGACAACTCACATGAGATTGTAAACCCACCTGTCCAGACTACAGGTTGTGATGTGGACAGCTCACATGTGATTGTTTTAAACCCACCTGCACGTAGAAAACCTGCGAGTCCGGAATCCAGCATCTGAGAAAGTAGTCGAGCGGCCACCGGATGGAGTCGAACATGTAGTCCAGCTGTCCGGCCGCCTCGTACGCGTCAGGCCACGTGATTAGACTCCACGTCAGGCGCGTTACCGTCGCAGACATTGGCAACGTGAACTTTATTGTTCCGCCAGCTAAAATAAACAATCAATAAAAACATTCCGGTAAAATAACGTTATATTAGACAATACGTTCAGCATTCATCTAGATCATCTTGTATCAAATATTCAATCTGAATTATATTGTTCGTGCAGGGATGTCGTTTCATTCAAATCTGAACGACAGAATGTTATGGCGTTCTTTGAAATATCCATACACTGAGCATGCCCTAAGATATCACGACAGTCGAGATATGTAGACACCACAATGTGAGGTAGCTGGGAGATATTGAGAGTATTGCGATATGTAAACACAACAATGTGAGGTAGCTGGGAGGTATTGAGAGTATTGCGATATGTAAACACAACAATGTGAGGTAGCTGGGAGGTATTGAGAGTATTGCGATATGTAAACACAACAATGTGAGGTAGCTGGGAGGTATTGAGAGTATCGAGATATGTAGACACCACAATGTGAGGTAGCTGGGAGGTATTGAGAGTATCGAGATATGTAGACACCACAATGTGAGGTAGCTGGGAGGTATTGAGAGTATTGAGATATGTAGACACCACAATGTGAGGTAGCTGGGAGGTATTGAGAGTATCGAGATATGTAAACACAACAATGTGAGGTAGCTGGGAGGTATTGAGAGTACCGAGATATGTAGACACCACAATGTGAGGTAGCTGGGAGGTATTGAGAGTATTGCGATATGTAAACACCACAATGTGAGGTAGCTGGGAGGTATTGAGAGTACCGAGATATGTAGACACCACAATGTGAGGTACCTGGGAGGTATTGAGAGTATTGCGATATGTAAACACCACGATGTGAGGTAGCTGGGAGGTATTGAGAGTATCGAGATATGTAGACACCACAATGTGAGGTAGCTGGGAGGTATTGAGAGTATTGCGATATGTAAACACAACAATGTGAGGTAGCTGGGAGGTATTGAGAGTATCGAGATATGTAAACACAACAATGTGAGGTAGCTGGGAGGTATTGAGAGTATCGAGATATGTAAACACCACGATGTGAGGTAGCTGGGAGGTATTGAGAGTATCGAGATATGTAGACACCACAATGTGAGGTAGCTGGGAGGTATTGAGAGTACCGAGATATGTAGACACCACGATGTGAGGTAGCTGGGAGGTATTGAGAGTACCGAGATATGTAGACACCACGATGTGAGGTAGCTGGGAGGTATTGAGAGTATCGAGATATGTAGACACCACGATGTGAGGTAGCTGGGAGGTATTGAGAGTACCGAGATATGTAGACACCACAATGTGAGGTAGCTGGGAGGTATTGAGAGTACCGAGATATGTAAACACCACGATGTGAGGTAGCTGGGAGGTATTGAGAGTACCGAGATATGTAGACACCACGATGTGAGGTAGCTGGGAGGTATTGAGAGTACCGAGATATGTAGACACCACGATGTGAGGTAGCTGGGAGGTATTGAGAGTACCGAGATATGTAGACACCACGATGTGAGGTAGCTGGAAGGTATTGAGAGTATCGAGATATGTAGACACCACGATGTGAGGTAGCTGGAAGGTATTGAGAGTATCGAGATATGTAGACACCACGATGTGAGGTAGCTGGAAGGTATTGAGAGTACCGAGATATGTAGACACCACAATGTGAGGTAGCTGGGAGGTATTGAGAGTACCGAGATATGTAGACACCACAATGTGAGGTAGCTGGGAGGTATTGAGAGTACCGAGATATGTAGACACCACAATGTGAGGTAGCTGGGAGGTATTGAGAGTACCGAGATATGTAGACACCACAATGTGAGGTAGCTGGAAGGTATTGAGAGTACCGAGATATGTAGACACCACAATGTGAGGTAGCTGGGAGGTATTGAGAGTATCGAGATATGTAGACACCACAATGTGAGGTAGCTGGGAGGTATTGAGAGTACCGAGATATGTAGACACCACAATGTGAGGTAGCTGGGAGGTATTGAGAGTACCGAGATATGTAGACACAACAATGTGAGGTAGCTGGGAGGTATTGAGAGTATCGAGATATGTAGACACCACAATGTGAGGTAGCTGGGAGGTATTGAGAGTATTGCGATATGTAAACACAACAATGTGAGGTAGCTGGGAGGTATTGAGAGTACCGAGATATGTAGACACCACAATGTGAGGTAGCTGGGAGGTATTGAGAGTACCGAGATATGTAGACACCACAATGTGAGGTAGCTGGGAGGTATTGAGAGTACCGAGATATGTAGACACCACAATGTGAGGTAGCTGGAAGGTATTGAGAGTATCGAGATATGTAGACACCACAATGTGAGGTAGCTGGGAGGTATTGAGAGTACCGAGATATGTAGACACAACAATGTGAGGTAGCTGGGAGGTATTGAGAGTATCGAGATATGTAGACACCACAATGTGAGGTAGCTGGGAGGTATTGAGAGTATTGCGATATGTAAACACAACAATGTGAGGTAGCTGGGAGGTATTGAGAGTACCGGGATTTGTAGACACCACAATGTGAGGTAGCTGGGAGGTATTGAGAGTACCGAGATATGTAGACACCACAATGTGAGGTAGCTGGGAGGTATTGAGAGTACCGAGATATGTAGACACCACAATGTGAGGTAGCTGGGAAGTATTGCGAGTATCGAGATATGTAGACACCACAATCTGAGGTAGCTGGGAAATATTAAGAGTATCGCTGACTGTGTTGTGAGACCAGATCGTCGTGAACAGCCCACTTTGATTCCTTTGAAAGAAGGGTCATTATTTTTAATAACTCATTAAAACATACACGATCGTTTACAACCATTTATTTCAATTGACGTGGCAGAAATGGCTGTGAAGTGTAATTTTGTTGGACCACTTTTCTGTTAATATAAACACTATCAACAGACATGATAAAATGACTGTAAAGATCGAAATAAGTACCCGAATATCAGGAAGACGTATGTCTCTTACCGTCATACCAGCCTCCCGTTAGATTGAGTCCGACGTCACTTCCGTCTTTTGTAGCAGAATCTCCTCTCCATGGAATGCGATTGGACGCTGGTAGGTACCCGGACCTCTGTGTCTCATAAAACAGGATGGACAGTCCGACAATTTTCTTAAAGCCACGCGGATCAGCTGGTTTGACCAAAAAATAGTGAATGGACGAATGAACAAATGAAAAAAACCCGAAGGAATACTAATTGACGAATTAAAGTCACAGACACTAGTTTCAAACCATGAAAATGGACACTAACTTTGGTTAATCTACAAAACTGTAATGCATTTGCATAAAAATATATCTGATATCATCGTTTTACAGTGATTCGTGAGTGCATGCTATAACACCTGTATAGATTCCGTTGCGCTCTATCTTCTAGTTTGCTAAGCTAGTCTGGGAGTGGCAGTTCTCCTACAGACGGTGCAGGGAGATGAACCTCCTAGGGGAGGAGCGGGAGAAGGCGCTCCTCTTAAAGGGACATTCCCGAGTTTGCTGCATTGTAAGACGTTTCCGACTAACAAAATATTTCTACGATTAAACTTTCATATTAAATATATTTTCTTGTTTAGAATATCAGTGTCTGTATATTCAATGTGTTTCTGATCGTCTTAATATTTGTAAAAGAAGCCCAAACTGGATTTCGTCTTTAAATAATTTCGTACGTACGAAAAAATATGTTTTAGGAAATAAAGTGAAATTTAACCTAGTACAAATATTAGAACAATCAGAAACACATTTAATATACAGCCACTAATATTTTATATGCAGAAAAATATATTTGATATGTAATTACACTCGTTAAAAAGTCTATGTTAGTCGAAAACATCTTAAAACTTGCAGCAAACTCAGGAATGTCCCTTTAAGAACGAGAACTTGATAGTGGATCATGGAAGCAATTAAGACTTTGCCTTAATTCTTTTGGACTCTGCCTTGTGCACAGATATGATTTTGATCAGGTAGTACGTTTCTGGGTTGTTGTTGTTGTTTTTTTGTTTTGTTTTTTTGTTTGCTTTCATTCAGAAGTAAAAACACCAGGATGACCAGAAAGACTTCGGAAATAAATTTAACTTCTTTTCTTAAACAAATATTAACAAGAAAAACTGTTCGTCTCATTTCAGTTACTAGTATTTATGCAACATTCTATTCTTTTCTTTTGTATGTAGTGTACAACAACACTAGTCCTGTTTTAACTACATCTCTGGAAGGAGATTTGTGTTAATAACTTGTTGAATTTACATAATTTGTTGTTGCTCGTATACGTTTTACTTATTATAAATAATAGTTTGGTGTTGTCTTGAATATGTTTTAATTATTATAAATAATAGTTTGTTGTTGCTTGTATAAGTTTTAATTATGATAAATAATAATTTGTCGTTGCTTGTATAAGTTTTAAATATTATAAATAATAGTTTGCTGTTGCCTTGTATATGTTTTAATTATTATAAATAATAGTTTGTTGTTCCTTATATAAGTTTTTATCATTGTGAATAATAGTTTGCTGTTGCCGTGAATATGTTTCAAATATTATAAATACTAGTTTCTTGTTGCCTTGTATAAGTTTTAATTAGTATAAATAATAGGTTGTCGTTGCTTGTATAAGTTTTAATTATTATAAATAATAGTTTGTTGTTGCTTGTATATGATTTAATTATTATAAATAATAGGTTGTCGTTGCTTGTATATGTTTTAATTATTATAAATAATAGTTTGTTGTTGCTTGTTTATGTTTTAATTATTATAAATAATAGTTTGTCGTTGCTTGTATTAGTTTTAATTATTATAAATAATAGTTTCTTGTTGCCTTGTATATGTTTTAATTATTATAAATAATAGTTTGTCGTTGCTTGTATAAGTTTTAATTATTATAAATAATAGTTTCTTGTTGCCTTGTATATGTTTCAACTATTATAAATAATAGTTTGTTGTTGCTTGTATAAGTTTTAATTATTCTAAATAATAGGTTGTCGTTGCTTGTATACGTTTTAATTATTACAAATAATAGGTTGTCGTTGCTTGTATGTTTTAATTATTATAAATAATAGTTTGATTTTGCTTGTATATGTTTTAATTATTATAAATAATAGGTTGTTGTTGCCTTGTATATGTTTTAATTATTATAAATAATAGGTTGTCATTGCTTGTATATGTTTTAATTATTATAAATAATAGTCTGTTGTTGCTTGTATAAGTTTTAATTATTATAAATAATAGGTTGTTGTTGCCTTATATAAGTTTTAATTATTACAAACACTAGATTCGTGTTGCCTTGCATAACGTTTAACTATTATATTGTTCCATGAATATTTTATTGCTTGTATTAATGTAAAATTCATTCATTCATTTATACCTATTTTCGTTTTATATACAATTAAGTTCAAACACGCTGCCCTGGACCATGTGTGTGTGTGTGTGTGTGTGTGTGTGTGTGTGTGTGTGTGTTTCTATCTGTGTGCGTGTGTGTGTCTGTGTTTGTCTGCGTGTGTTTAAACGTTTGTGTGTGTTTGTGCGTACATGTCTGTGTGTGTGTGTGTGTGTATGTATGTATGTATGTGTGTGTGTGTGCGCGCGCGTTTGTATGTGAGAGTGAATGAGTAAGTCCATGTGTATGTATGTGTGTGTGCGTGTGTGTGCGTGTGTGTGTGTGTGTGTGTGTGTGTGTGTGTGTGTGTGCGGGGGTATGTGTTTGTGTCTTTATTGGATTGGTTCATTATTTTAGTTTAGTTTTATTGTGTTTGTTCGTTGGGGGAGAGGAGGGCTTTGTTGTTGTGTTTTTTGTTTGTTTGTTTTTCTTTGGGTAATCTTTGATTTAATTTGTGCTTATTTGTTTTCCCCCATTATTTGCAACGTAATTGTTTAGTATTAGTGTTTATGTTTAATATAATTCTTGTATTTCGATCAGACCTGCTTGTCTACAATCTGGGACATGTCAGTGCTATGTGATCTTCATGAACCGATAGATGCACCGGAAATAACGAACTGCGTCCCCTTGGGAGGAGGACAAATCGATTGAACGAGTTATGGACACTATTCTCATAACTCGAACTTTATGTTTAGTACCAGCATCGATCTACACAACGCTATAATAATATCAATATGCGCCCAGTCTTGTAATATTTTAAATATCTATATAGATGTGTTCATTAACATTTGAAATATCAATATGCACCCAGTTCATTAACATTTGAAATGTAAATTGTTAACCAGATCATTAACATTTGAAATATCAATATGCACCAAGTTCATTAACATTTGAAATGTAAATTGTTAGACAGATCATTAACATTTGAAATATCAATATGCACCCAGTTCATTAACATTTGAAATGTAAATTGTTAACCAGATCATTAACATTTGACATGTCAATTGTTATCCAGATCATTAACATTTGACATGTCAATATACACCCAGTGCATTAACATTTGAAATGTAAATTATTAACCAGATCATTAACATTTGACATGTCAATATACACCCAGTGCATTAACATTTGAAATGTAAATTGTTAACCAGATCATTAACATTTGACATGTCAATATACACCCAGATCATTAACATTTGACATGTCAATATACACCCAGTGCATTAACATTTGACATGTCAATATACACCCATATCATTAATAATTTAAACATCAATCTGCACCCCGCTCAGTAAGATTTGAAATATTGATAGGCACGCCGCTCTAGTTAGATGTACAATGTCTAATTTGCAGATTTCCTGCATGCAGGCGATTACAAAATCGACGCTGTAATTAAGCACACTGTAATATTGACTACATAAGTCTGGCTGCGTCCATAACTACAAACTAATTGATTCGTTAGTAACGTAATTGTGCGGTTGTCATAGACTGCATGCAAAACATCATTGTATTGACAGGTAGGGCACGTGCTCCCCGTCCGAGTCGGAACTAATCCAGACTCTAAAACTACTCACCTTATGACTGTAAATGCGAATCATTATTGAGATAGCTCTCGTTTGAACCTGCAGAACTCAAGTATTCCCATTGACACAAAAAGGTCTGTTGTTTCGGTTCATCTTGGCGCGACTGGTCATCGATCAACTTGTAGTTTTAAATAATATCAAGTATCTCCCAATGAGATGTCTCTGATGTTGTGAACAATGTGTGAAATTAACACCAATTAGAGTAATTACAGGATGTACAGGATGTATATCGTGTAGCAAAACAACTCAAAATACAAAGTCAAACTTAATATTTAGTAGCAACACGACTGATAGTGCATATTCAGGTTTAATATTCGGTAGCAACATAACTGAGAGTACATAGGTTTAATATTCTGTAGCAACATAACTGACAGTGTATATTCAGGTTTAATATTAAGTAGCAAAACAACTAACAGTACATAGGTTTAATATTACGTAACAACACGACTGACAGTACATAGTCAGGTTTAATATTACGTAGCAACACGACTGACAGTACAGAGTCAGATTTAATATCGAGTAGCAAAACGACTGGCAGTAGAGAGTCAGATTTAATATCAGGTAACAACATGACTTACGGTGTACAGTCAGGTTTAATATCAGGTAACAACATGACTGGCAGTGTATAGTCAGGTTTAATATCAGGTAACAACATGACTGACGGTGTACAGTCAGGTTTAATATCAGGTAACAACATGACTGGCAGTGTATAGTCAGATTTAATATCGAGTAGCAAAACGACTGGCAGTACAGAGTCAGGTTTAATATCAGGTAACAACATGACTGGCAGTGTATAGTCAGATTTAATATCGAGTAGCAAAACGACTGGCAGTACAGAGTCAGGTTTAATATCAGGTAACAACATGACTGACGGTGTACAGTCAGGTTTAATATCAGGTAACAACATGACTGGCAGTGTACAGTCAGGTTTAATATCAGGTAACAAAATGACTGACGGTGTACAGTCAGGTTTAATATCAGGTAACAACATGACTGGCAGTGTATAGTCAGGTTTAATATCAGGTAACAACATGTCTGACGGTGTACAGTCATGTTTAATATCAGGTAACAATGTGATTGACGGTGTATAGTCAGGTTTAATATCAGGTACCAACATGACTGACGGTGTACAATCAGGTTTAATATCAGGTAACAACATGACTGACAGTGTATAGTCAGGTTTAATATCAGGTAACAACATGATTGACAGTGTATAGTCAGGTTTAATATAAGGTAGGAAAACGACTGATAGTGTGTAGTCAGGTTTAATATCGAGTAGCAACACGATTGGCAGAGCATAGTCAGGTTTATTATGTTAGGTAGCACAACGACTGACAGAACATAGTCAGCTTTAATATCAAGTAGGAAAACGACTGAAAATACGTAGTCAGGTTTAATATCGAGTAGCTACACGACTGATCCACTATGAGGTGCTGGTCCTAACGAGGGCCATCTTTCATCTAGGAGATCCGTATAGTCAAGTTTAATCCCCCCTCAACTACATGTAGGAGAACTGCCGCCCCAAAGATTAGGTTACACAGGATACCGCTCAATGGAATATATACACCTGTGATGGCTTGTGCTCGTGAAGCACTGTAAAGCAGTGATAATATCACAACATACATGCATTACGTCCATAGTTGAGCTGTACATGATTTTCACCAAAACGATCAAGCTACATGTGAGACTAGGGTGTAGTATGAGACATTAGTTTAGTCAGAAATGCGTCATATTGTGAACTGGCCCATGAGTGTAGGAGTCCTTGGAAGATATAGCAGTGGTGAAACAATTTCTTTACCAGGAGAATATGTCGGTCTTTAAAATTCGCGTATGATGACCATGCCTTAAACCTAAGGTTTTCTCAGAAGATATGAACTATAGACATCAAAAGGTGGAGAAGAAGGAATATTTCACGACATGAAGGGGACATTGAGTATTAAAAAGCTGAAGTCATCCTTTTTATCATACAGGCCAACGTCATTCTGTATCTCTGTGTATAAAGACGTGGACATTATTTCACACTTTCAGTAGTTTCCTTTATTTCTAACTGACTGGTATGTCAATGAAAGGAAACGATGCACGTAGGACATTGATATTTACCAGTTGTTTTAGTTGTTCCCAACATTTACACAGAAAACAACGACTGCAGGACATTGATATTTACCAGTTGTTTTAGTTACTCGCAACATTTACACAGAAAACAACGACTGCAGGACATTGATATTTACCAGTTGTTTTAGTTACTCGCAACATTTACACAGAAAACAACGACTGCAGGACATTGATATTTACCAGTTGTTTTAGTTACTCGCAACATTTACACAGAAAACAACGACTGCAGGACATTGATATTTACCAGTTGTTTTAGTTACTCGCAACATTTACACAGAAAACAACGACTGCAGGACATTGATATTTACCAGTCGTTTTAGTTACTCGCAACATTTACACAGAAAACAACGACTGCAGGAGATTGATATTTACCAGTCGTTTTAGTTACTCGCAACATTTACACAGAAAACAACGACTGCAGGAGATTGATATTTACCAGTCGTTTTAGTTATTCGCAACATTTACACAGAAAACAACGACTGCAGGACATTGATATTTACCAGTCGTTTTAGTTATTCGCAACATTTACACAGAAAACAACGACTGCAGGACATTGATATTTACCAGTCGTTTTAGTTATTCGCAACATTTACACAGATAACAACGACTGCAGGACATTGATATTTACCAGTCGTTTTAGTTATTCGCAACATTTACACAGAAAACAACGACTGCAGGACATTGATATTTACCAGTCGTTTTAGTTATTCGCAACATTTACACAGAAAACAACGACTGCAGGACATTGATATTTACCAGTCGTTTTAGTTATTCGCAACATTTACACAGAAAACAACGACTGCAGGACATTGATATTTACCAGTCGTTTTAGTTATTCGCAACATTTACACAGAAAACAACGACTGCAGGACATTGATATTTACCAGTCGTTTTAGTTATTCGCAACATTTACACAGAAAACAACGACTGCAGGACATTGATATTTACCAGTCGTTTTAGTTATTCGCAACATTTACACAGAAAACAACGACTGCAGGACATTGATATTTACCAGTCGTTTTAGTTATTCGCAACATTTACACAGAAAACAACGACTGCAGGACATTGATATTTACCAGTCGTTTTAGTTATTCGCAACATTTACACAGAAAACAACGACTGCAGGACATTGATATTTACCAGTTGTTTTAGTTATTCGCAACATTTACACAGAAAACAACGACTGCAGAACATTGATATTTAACAGTTTTGAGTTGTGGCAACATTAGCACTGTGCATAAAGTAATATATGTAGAACACTGACATTTAACAATTTTGAATTCTTCGCAACATTTACGCAGTAATTAAAGAATGCAGAACGTTGATATTTACCAATATTGAGTTGTTCGCAAGTCTCCCCCATATACTCTTCCGTACATATGCATTGCCCATTCACGAAACGTCCGCCATTTAAGCATATGTCCTAAAATAAATAAGTGGATTACTTAATTAAACACAGATAAGTACACACTTAATTAAACACAGATAAATACACACATGAATTAGTATACTTCTATTGATAATGATGATGATATTTTGACAATGTAGTGAAAGGTTCGTTGATGTTTCAATGGTGAATTCCTCCAGTGATCAACTAGAATCATCAGTGACTTTAAACAATTCTGTGAAACGACCTTTGTTCAAATTTAAGAACGCAACGGAAACAGTACATATTTGCATATAATAATAATAATAATAATAATAATAATATAATAATAATAACAACAACAACAACAACAAAAACAACAACAACAACAATAATAATAATAATACTTTCGATCCACCAATTAAAGTACCCAACGGATTGCGCTTTTAAACAAAACCATGAAAGTGCAAATCCACGACAACAAATTATTTAAAGTAGGTCGTTCAGCGCAATGATGCTTTCAAAGGTTTCATATTCCATTGTACCCTCATCCCCACCTCACCCGGTGGACATTCCTTGACTTAATTCAACTGCAAACATTCCACCAATCAAATCGTAAAGAGGTTGTCATAATGGCTTCAGTCGTATATTGTGTTTTGAAGGAAGGTCGAGTTTATGAACACTCAACAATGAATACATGTATTATTCTTGACGCAGTCCCCCATTTGTCAACATGATTACCATGAAACATGCAGATGGTGGTAATAGCCGTTACTGGGTGATTGTTGTGTTTCTATGCGTATGGTTATATTGGCGTGACTGTGTTGCTATTGCTGTGGTAGTATTGCTATAGTTGTGGTTGTGTTGCTATGGTTGTAGTTGTGTGGCTATGTTTGTCGTTGCGTTGCTATTGTTTGTGGTTGTGTTACAATGACTGTGGTTCTGGTGCTATGGTTGTGGTTGAGTTGAGTTTCAGTGGTTACCTGTATCTTTTATGTTTGCACTCTTTTTACCGAGTTGCATAAACGTTAAGTACAATTAACAAGTAATTGTAATATTATAAACTGTAGTTATTAAATGTAATTATATCTAGAATTTTAATATTAAAAGTGTAGGTTTACAAAAAAAAAAAAAACGTGGTTTTAAATCAAGTTGATTTTGGAGTTAATTTATATCCATGTATATAAGTTATGTAAATAATTTATCTTCATACACGTTCACGGGAACGTAATTAAATGTATTTATTGCGATTGACTTGTGTATGGTAATGTTATATAAGGCCTGTACTGGTCTATTTATATATCGGCTGTGAACCTTGTGTTAGAAATGCTTTATTTATTTTATCCTAACTGATATTTTTTATTATTATTGGCCGTATAGTGTACTTGATGCACGTGCAATTATGTAGTCATTCAGTAGCTTGGTCTTATGTCTATTGTTGTAAATATTGATATTTCAAACGGGGTTAGTTATGATCCATAAATATATGTATTAAGTGTAAATGTATGTAGCTTATGTATTAATGATCTATTAATATGCAGTTATCATGTTTATAGTATAGCGTATTTATTAATGATCTATTAATATGTAGTTATAATGTTTATAGTATAGGTTATTTATTAATGATGTATTGATATATAGTTATAATTGATAACTGAAGTTTCACAGTGAGTGTAATATTCATCTTAATAAATATTATGATCGGTATTATATATCGTAAATCTGATTAGCAATATTTCTTACTGTAGATGCATATACTACAGAGCGTGTATTTGTATATACAGTTGAGTATTTTTTTTTTTTGATCTTTCTAGGTGCGTTATTTTAAAATATATTTTAATCCTATCATTATATAATTGGGTTTTAATGTGACCCCATCCGAAAATAAACAACCCTATTATACTAGTTTGCCTTCGTCGCTGTCTTTGATGTACGACAATGTCACATCGCTATGATTATAATTGTGGTTGTGTCGGATCGATTCCCGTCGGTGGGCCTATCGGACTATTTCTCGTTCCAGCCAGTGCTCCACAACTGGGGTAACGAAGACCGTGGTAGGTACTATCCTGTATGTGGGATGGTGCATATAAAAAATCCATTGTATGGTCCTTAACCATAAGTCAGACGTCATATAACCGTCAATAAAATGTGTTGATTGCGTAGTTAAATAAAATATTTCCTTATTCTATCTTCATCACCGTGGCTGTGTTACTAAGGTTGTCGGTGTGTTACTATAACAACATTTGTATTACTATGACTGGATGTTCTACTATGATTGTGGTTGTGTTACTGTGGTTGTGTTTGTGTTACTTTGACTGTGGTTGTGGTTATGGTACTATGACAGTGGTTGTGTTACTATGACAGTGGTTGTGTTACTATGGTTTTGGTTGCTTTACTCTGGCTGTGGTTGTGTTACTATGGTTGTCGTTGTGTTACTATAACTGCATTTGTGTTACTATGACTGTGGACGACTGTGGTTGTATTACTATGAATGTGGTTGTGTTACTGTGACTGTGGTTGTGTTACTATGGTTGTCGTTGTGTTACTATAACTGCATTTGTGTTACTATGACTGTGGACGACTGTGGTTGTATTACTATGAATGTGGTTGTGTTACTGTGACTGTGGTTGTGTTACTATGGTTGTCGTTGTGTTACTATAACTGCATTTGTGTTACTATGACTGTGGACGACTGTGGTTGTATTACTATGAATGTGGTTGTGTTACTGTGACTGTGGTTGTGTTGCTGTGGTTGTGATTGTTTTACTATGATTGTGGTTGTGTTACTACGACGGTGGTTGTGTCACTATGGCAGTGGTTGTGTTACTATGATAAGATTGTGGTTTTGCTACTATGACAGTGGTTATGTTACTAAGGTTGTGGTTGCGTTACTCTGGTTGTGGTCGTGTCATTAAGGTTGTGTTGTTATGTATGTGGATGTGTTGCTATGGTTTTTGTTTGTGTTGTATGGCTGTGTTCCGATGTTTCTGGTTGTATTAGTATGCTTGTTGCTATGTTGCTAAATTTGCTGTTGTGTTCTATGTTTGTGGTTGTGTTGTTATGATTGTGATTTTCATGTCATGGTTGCTGTTGCGTTGCTATGAATGTATTTTTGTTGGTACGCTTGTTGTTTTGCTATTGTCCTGGTTGTGTTACCATACTAGTGGATGTGTTGCTATGTTTGTGGTTGTGTTGCTATGGTTGTGGTTGTGTGGTCGTGATGGTTTTATTATATGATGTGACGTTATATTGGTTGTGATGATTTCAAAGGGATTGGGATGGTGTGGTAGTAATGCTGCTAATACGATAGTGGTGGTGATGGTGTGGTTGTGGTTGTGGTTGATTGATGACGAACGTTTAGTACTAGTTTGATTTTATAACGATATTGCTAGAGAACACAGGATTAGTTAATGATATCATATCACGCTACTGGATATGGACCTTTCGTCAACTCTTCGAACAGGGCGTTCAGGTGAAACCCACTACAGTTGCTTTACACAGACTCCCGGGGATATTTTATATATGCATGTTCCTAGAGACAGGACATCACATACTGTTGTGTTTGATATACAATAAGTGATCCCTGCTTGTATCGGGGGAACCGCAGTTGATCAGATGATGGGTTCGATTTTAAACACCCAATGTTTGATGATGTTTTAAGGAAATGTACGAAAGCGTAAATAACACTTAATGTAGTATACAATTTAGGTGCTTTCTTGTTTGTTTGATTGTTTGTTTTGGTGTTTGTTGTTGGGGGTTGTGTGTGTCTTTCTTAGTTTGTTCTGAATGTATTTATCGTGAGGAAAAAGGGTCATGATTATATACAAAGTAACAAACTGGTTCTCAGTAATAATAATAATAATAATAATAATAATTCCGTTATACAAAGGACCGTTCCTGATTTCAATCTTAGAATGGATATTTAAAACAAACAAATACACACACAAACAAACAAATAAATAAGTAAATAAATAAACAAACCAAAAAGTTAATTACTTAATTAATTAACTAACTAATTAATATATTTAATAAAAATAAATGAAAGCATATAATGGCAGGACACTAATCCTGTCACAAATATAGACTAACATACACTCTGTAACACCAGTGTTACAACACATAAGACCACTAATATAGACTAACATACACCCTGTAACACCAGTGTTACAACACATAAGATCACTAATATAGACTAACATACACCCTGTAACACCAGTGCTACAACACATAAGATCACTAATATAGACTAACATACACCCTGTAACACCAGTGTTACAACACATAAGATCACTAATATAGACTAACATACACCCTGTAACACCAGTGTTACAACACATAAGATCACTAATATAGACTAACATACACCCTGTAACACCAGTGCTACAACACATAAGATCACTAATATAGACTAACATACACCCTGTAACACCAGTGCTACAACACATAAGACCACTAATATAGACTAACATACACCCTGTAACACCAGTGTTACAACACATAAGACCACTAATACAGACTAACATACACCCTGTAACACCAGTGTTACAACACATAAGACCACTAATACAGACTAACATACACCCTGTAACACCAGTGCTACAACACATAAGACCACTAATACAGACTAACATACACCCTGTAACACCAGTGTTACAACACATAAGATCACTAATACAGACTAACATACACCCTGTAACACCAGTGTTACAACACATAAGAACACTAATATAGACTAACATACACCCTGTAACACCAGTGTTACAACACATAAGATCACTAATATAGACTAACATACACCCTGTAACACCAGTGCTACAACACATAAGACCACTAATATAGACTAACATACACCCTGTAACACCAGTGTTACAACACATAAGATCAGTGTTACAACACATAAGACCACTAATATAGACTAACATACACCCTGTAAACTAGTGCTACAACACATAAGATCACTAATATAGACTAACATACACCCTGTAACACCAGTGTTACAACACATAAGTAGACTAACATCCTGTAACACCAGTGTTACAACACATAAGACCACTAATATAGACTAACATACACCCTGTAACACCAGTGTTACAACACATAAGAACACTAATATAGACTAACATACACCCTGTAACACCAGTGTTACAACACATAAGACCACGTCCACATATGTTTCACGTATTTCTTCATATACTTGCTTACTTTTTCAAAGAGTAGCGCTTGTTGTCATGGTAACTCAGTGTTCTGTTAGTTCTTGGCTTGTCAAAGTGAGAAGCGTCTGTTGTCATGGTAACGCAGTGTTGTACAATTAATTTCTTACCTTGTCGAAGTGAATAGCGTCTTTGGTGGTTGCCATGGTAACACAGTTCTCTGTTGATGGCTGCATGTTGAGGTGACAGTTGAGAGAAGATTTCTCAAAATGGAACGACAGGCAGTTTTCATCTTCAGAACATTTGAAGGCGCACCGCAGTTTGTTCTTAGTCGGAGTGATCGAGTAGGTGTATCGGGCAAGGAGGACCTTGTTTTCACATAAGTTATTTTTAACATAGGATACACTTTGCATAACACTATTATCACATGCGCCGAGATGAAGGACACAGTAAACTATAAGTGTAACGTAAAGCATGTTCTCCTTTCTTAGCCTCCGACAGAAAGCGAAACTAATAGTTTTAATGGTCCCTTAGTGAGGAACTATGTTCCCTTTAGTACCTACGTTGGTTTTCAATCACTTCTAACGTATACATTATATACTATAACGAAAACAAATATCAGTTATTGGATGCCCTCTAGATTAGTGAATTTGAATATGATCTAGTCAAATGACTAGCTCGTCGACAATGATTCTTATGAACACAAACATGGATAATATATTTTAAGTACAGATGAGTGAGATGATCGCGAGAGCCAAACCCTTGTTGACGAATTTGGCCAACACAATTTGATATTCCATTGGCTGAAAAAGAACCAGATAACAATCGAAATTATCTATTATATACACATACAATTGGAGAAAACTCGTTTACACAATAAACTGAACAACGCGATGAGGTTCGCCACCGTACTGAAATAACTGAGGTTGGTGATAGTCCTCTCGCTAGTACATAGTGCTATTGGTAATCGATGGTAAACACGAATCAGATGGGGAGTGAAACCTGATCCTCAAACAGTCCACGTGCTCCTGCGTAAACACGTCATTTAGACAAGAAATTAAAGTTAAAGTTTGTTTTGTTTAACGAAACTACTAGAGCACACACGAAAATAGGTCCTAGCATTGCCATAAGGATAATGTAGTGACTTGGCTATAATATTTTACCCATGTCAGGGTTGACATTTCATGTAGTGGTCCTAAACATTACACCGGTTTTAAACATTAAATATGACGTCATCGCGATTTGGCACACAATGACGTCATGTAGTTTAAAGAGTTTGTGTTTAGGCGTAATTTTTTTTTTTTAAATGTGTGTTTCCGGTTTCCCGACTGACCCTAATTTTACGCTGCGACCCTAAACAATTTTGACTACCATAAAAAAACAAAACACCCCAAAATCCAATATCTACCGCGATTTTTGCAGACAGGTTATATGCAGTATGTCAAGAACACGGTTTAAAAAAAAAGAAAAAGAAAAAAAAAAAGTTCCTACCTACCTACCCTATTTTTTCCAGAGATGAAACCTGAAACACACATATTATTATTTTTGGCCTTACGGCTGTCTGGTTTTGGTGTTAAATTTATAACAAAATGTCATTTTAATGCAATTCATTATAGCTTTTGTACCAGAATAAAGAGAAGTTTTGTTCAGTGCATAAAGTGGTGCATATGTGCGTCAAAACTAAAAATAGCTCAGGTAATAAATGAAATAATAAACTAGGCATCAGTTATTATCAAATTTATCAATTTAAGTTGTCACGAGCTTTACCGAGTGAAAAATGAAAATTATTTCAAGAGGGACATAACTTTGATAATAACTGGTAACTCGTTTACTCTCTCTCTTACTCTCTCTTACTCTCTCTCTCTCTCTCTCTCTCTCTCTCTCTCTCTCTCTCTGTATGTATATATATATATATATATATATATATATATATATATATATATATATATTATTATTATTATTATTATTATTATATTATAGATCTTAAATTTTCAGTGCAATCAACGTTTGTGATATTTTTCAGATCACATACTTTACGAATTTGATAACTTTGAAAATTAGATGTAAATTAATCGTAAGCAAACGTATTAGGGTGATACTCCATAATTGGCGTATGCAATCATAGTCCATTAAATAAAACCCCCTCTCTCCCCCCCCCCTCCCCCCCCCCCCCCTCCCTTCCCCCCCCTCTCTTCCCTTTCCCCTCTTTCCTTCTCCCTCTTCTCCCTCCCTCCCTCTCCCCCCCCTCCCCCTCCCTTTCTCCCTCTCCCCCCCCCTTTCCCCCCTCCCCCCCCCCCCCCCCCCTTCCCCCCCCCCTCCCTCTCTCCCTCTCTTTTTCCCTCTCCCCCCTCCCCCCCCCCCTCCTTCCCCCCCCTCTTCCCCCCCCCCCCCCCTTTTCCCTCTCCCCCCCTCTCCTCCCCCCCTCTCCTTCCCTCTTCCCCCCCCTCCTCCCCCCCCCCTCCCCCCCCCCTCCCCCCCCCTCCCCCCCCCCCCCCCCCCCCCCCCCCCCTCCCCCCCCCCCCCCCCTCCCCCCCCTCTCCCCCTCTCCCCCCTCCCCTCCCTCTCCCCCCCCCCCCCTCCCCCCCCCTTTCCCCCCTCTCTTCTTTTCCCTTCTCCCCCCCCCCCCCCCCCCCCCCTTTCTTTTTCCCCCTCCCTCCCCTTCTCCTTCCCCCCCCTTTTTTTCCCCCCCCCTCTTTCCTCTCTTCCCCCCCCCTCCCCCCTCCCCCCTTCCCCCTTCCTTTCCTCCCCCTCCCCCCCTCCCCCCCCCCCTCCCCCCCCCTCCCCCCCTCTTTCTCCCCCTCCCTTCCCCCCCCCTTCCCTCCCCCCCCCCCCCCCCTCCTCCCCCCCTTCCTCTTCTTTTTTCCCCCCCCCCCCCCCTTTCTCCTTCCCCCCCCCTCTCCTCCTCTTCCCCCCTCTCTTTCTTCCCTCCCCTTCCCCTCCCCCCCCTTCCCCCCCCTCCCTCTCCCCCCCCCCCCCCCTTTCCCTCCCCTCTCTCCCCCCCTTCTCCCCCCCTCCCCCCCCCCCCCCCTCCCCCCCTCTCTTTCTCCCCCCCCCTCTTTTTCTTCCCTCCCCCCCCCCCCTCTTTTCCCTCCCCTCCCCCTTTCCTTTCCCCCTCCCTCCTCCTCCCCCTTTCTCCCTCCCCTTTTCCTCCCCTCCCCCCCCCCTTTCCCCTCCTTTTCCCTTTTCCCCTCCTTTCCCCCCTCTCTCCCTCCCCCTCTCTTCCCCTCTTTCTCTCTCTTCCTTCCCCCCCCCCCCCCCTTCTCTCCTCTCTTCCCCCCTCTTCCCCCTCTCCCCCCCCCCTTTCCTTCTCCCTCCCCCCCCCCCCCTTCTTTCTTTTCTCCCTTTCCCCCCCTCCTCCCCCTCCCCCCCCCCTTTCCCCCCCCCTTTCTTCCCTCCCCCTTCTTTTTTCCTTCTCTCCCCCCTCCCCCCTCTTTTTCTTTTTCCCCCCCCTCCCCCCCCTCCCTCTTTCCCCCCCCCCCCTTTCCCCTCCCCTCTCCCCCCCCCTTTTCCCCCCCCCCCTCCCCCCTTTCCCTCTCTCTCCCCCCCCCCCCCTTTCTCCCTCCCCCCCCCCCCTCTTCCCCCCCCCCCCCCCCCCTCCCCCCCCCCCCCCCTCTCCCCCCCCCTCTCCCCTCCCCCCCCTCTCTCCCCCCCCCCCCTTTTTTCTTTCCCTCTCCCCCCCCCCCCCCTTTTTTTTCCCCCCCTCCCCCTTTTCTCCCCCCCCCCCCTCCCCCCCTCCCCCCCCCCCCCCTTCCCTCTCCCCCCCCCTCTTCTTCCCCCCTCTCCCCCCCCCTCCCTCCCCCCCCCCCCCCTCCCTTCCCCCCTCTCCCCCCCCCCCCCTTCCCCCTCCCCCCCTTCCCCCCCCCTTCTCCCCCCCCTCTCCCCCCCCCTTCCCCCTTTCCCCTCTCTCTCCCTTCTCTCTCCTTTCTTTTTCTTTCCCTCTCTCTCCCCCCCCCCCCCCCTCCCCCTCCCCCTCTCTCCCCTCCCCCCCCCCCCCCCCCCCCCCCCCCCCCCCCTCCCCCCCCCCCCTTTTCCTTCCTCCCTCTTTCTCCTTTTCCCCCCCCCCCCCCCCCCTCCCCCCCCCCCTCCTCTCCCCTTTCCCTCCCCCCCCCCCCCTCTTTTCCCCCCCCCCCTTTCCTCCTCCTCCCCCCTTTTCCCCCCCTCTCTCCCCCTCCCCTCCCTTCCCCCCCCCCTCTCCCTTCTCCCCCCCCTTTCTCCCTCTTTCCCCTCCCCCCTCCTCTCTCCCCTCTCCTCCCCCCCTCCCCCCCCCCCCCCCTCCCCCCCTTCCCCCCCTTCCTTTTCCCCCCCCCTCCCCCCCCCCCCCCCCCCCCCCCTTTTCCCCCCCCCCCCTTCTCTCTCCCCCCCCTCCCCCCCCCCCCCCCCCCCCCCTCCCCCCCCCCCCCCCCCCCCCCTTTCCTCTCCCCCCCCCCCCCCCCTCTCCCTCTCTCTTCCCTCCCCCCCCCCCCCCCCCCCCCCTCCCCCCCTCCCCCCCCCTCTCCCCCCCCTTCCCCCCTCCCCCTCTTTCTCCTCCCCCCCCCCCCCCCCCCCCCCCCCTCCCCCCTCTCCCCCCTCTTCTCCCCCCCCCCCCCCCCCTCCCCCCCCCCTCTCCCCTTCTCCCCCTCCCCCCCCCTCCTCTCTTTTCTCTCCCCCCCCCCCCCTCCCCCCCCCCCTTCTCCCCCCCCCTCCTCCCCCCCCCCCTCCCCCCCCCCCCCTCCCCCCCCCCCCCTCTTCCCCCCTCTTTCTCCCCCCCCCCCTCTCCTTTTTCCCCCCCCCCTCTCTCCCCCCTCCCCCCCCTTCCCCCCCCCCCCCCCCCCCTCCCCCCCCCCCCCCCCCCCCCCCCCTCTTCCCCCCTCTTCCCCTCCCCCTCCCCCCCCTTCCCCCCCTCCCCCCCCCCCCCCCCCCCCCCCCTCCCCTCTCCCCCTCCCCCCCCTTTTCCCCCCTCCCTCCCCCTTCCCCCCCCCCCCCCTTCCCCCCCTCCCTCCCCTCCCCCCCCCCCCCCCCCCCCCCCCCCCCCCCCCCCCCCCTCCCCCCCTCCTCCCCCCCCTTTTTCTCTCTTCCCCCTCCCTTTCCCCCCCCCCCCCCCCCCCCCTCTCCCCCTCCCCCTCCCCCCCCTCCCCCCCCCCCCCTTTTCCCCCCCCTTCCCCCCCCCCCTTTCTTTCCTCTCCTCCCCCCCCCCTCCCCCCCCCCCTCCTTTTTCTCCCCTCTCTCCCCCCCCTCCCCCCCCCCCCCCCCCCTCCCCCCCCCCCCTCCCCCCCCCTCTCTTTCTCCCTCCCCCCTTCTCCCCCCCCCCCCCCTCCCTCCCCCTCTCTCCCCCCCCCCCCTTTCCCTCCCCCCCCCCCCCCTCCCCCCCCCCCTTTCCCCCTTTCTCTCTCTCCCTCTCTCCCTCCCCCCCCCTCCCTCTCCCCCCCCCCCCCCTTCCCCCCCCCCCCCCCCCCTTTTCTCTCTCCTCTCTTTCTCTCCCTCCCTTTCCCCCCCCTTTTTTCCCCCCTCCCCCTCTTTCCCCCCCCCCCCCCCCCCCCCTCCCCCCTCCCCCCCTCCCCCCCCCCCCCCCCCCCCCCCCCCTTCCCCCCCCTCTTCCCCTCCCCTCTCTCCCCTTTTCTCTCCCTTCTCCCCTTTCCCCCCCCTTCCCCCCCCCCCCTCCTTCTCCCTCTCTTTCCTTCCCCCCTCCCCCCCCTCCCCCTCCCCTTTCCCCCCTCCCCCTTTCCCCCTCTCCCCCCCTTCCCCCCCTCCCCCCCCCCCCCCCCCCCCCCCCCCTCCCCCCCCCCCCCCCTTCCCCTCCCCCTTCTCTCCCCCCCCCCCCCTCTCCCCCCTTTTCCCCTTTCTCTTTTTTTTTCTCTTTTTCCTCCCCCTCTTCCCCCCCCCCTTCCCCTCCCCTCTCTCCCTTCTTCCCCCCTCCCCCCCCCCCCCTCCTTTCTCCCCCCCCCCTTTCCCCCCCCCCCCCTTTTCCCCTCCCCTCCCCTCCCCCTTCCCCTTCCCTTTTTCCCTCTCCCCCTTTTATTTCCCCCCCTTTTTTTTCCCCCCCTTTCCCCCTCCCCCCCCTTCTCCCTTCCCCCCCCCTCTCCCCCCCCCCCCCTCTCCCTTTTTCTTCCCCCCCTCCCCTTCCCCTTTTTTCTTCCCTCCCTCCCCCCCCCTTCCTTCCCCCCCCCTCCCTTTCCTCTCCCCTTCCCTTCTTCTCCCCTCTTTCTCCTTTCCTCTCCCCCTTTTTCCCCTTCCCCTTACCTCCTTCCTTTTTCTTTTCCCCTCCCTTCCTTCTTTCTTTTCCTTTCTTTCCCCTCTTTCCTCCCTTCCCCCTTTCCTTTCCTCCTTTTTCCTTCTTCCTCCCCCCCCTCTCTCTCTTATTTTCCTTTTTCCCCCTTTTCTCCCCCCCTTTTTTTTTTCCCCCCCCCCCCCCCTCCCCCTCCTTTTTCCTCCCCTCCCCCCCTCTCCCCTTTTCCCCTCCCTTTTCCCCCCCTCCCCCCTTCCCTCCCTTTCCCCTCTTCCTCTTCCCTCCCCCCTCCCCTTCCTCCCTTTTCCTCCCCCTTTCCCTTCCCCCTTTTCCCCCCCCCCCCCCTCCCTCTTTTCCCTCCCCCTTTTTCCCCCCCTTCCCCCCCCTTTCCCCCCCCCCTTTCCCCCCCCTCCTTTTCTCCCCCCCCCCCCCCCCCCTTCCTTTTTCCCTTCCCCCCCCCTCCCCTCTTTTTTTTCCCCCTTTTCCCCTCCCCCCCCCCTTCTTTTCCTTCCCTCCCCCTCTTCCCCCCCCCCCCCCCTTCCCCTTTCTCTCTCTTTTCTCCTTTCCCCTCCCCTTCCCCTTTTTCCCCCTTTTTCTCCCTTTTCCCCCTTTTCTTTTTCCCCCCCCCCTCCCTTTCTCCCCCTTCCCCCCCTTTTTTCCCTTCCCCCCTCCCTCCCCCCCCCTTCCCTTTCCCCCCCCCTCCCTCCTTCCCCCCCCTCCCCCCTTTCCCTTCCCTTTTCCCTCTCCTTTTCCCTTTTTTCCCCCTTTCCCCCTCCCCCCCCCCCCTCCCCCTTTCCCCCCCCCCCCTTCCCCTTTTCCCCCCCTCCCCTTTTCTTCCCCCCCTCCCTTCCCCCCTCCCCTTTCCCCCCCCCCCTCTTCCCCTCCCCCCCCCCTCTCCTCTTTTTTCCCTTTCCTCTCTCTTTTCTTTCCCCCCCCCCCTTTCTCCCCCTTTTTTTCCCCTTTCCTCTCCCCCCCCCCCCCTCCCTCCCCCCCCCTCCCCTTCCCTCTCCCCCCCCCTTTCCCCCCCCCCCCCCTCTCCTCCTCCCCCCCCCCCCTTTCCCCCCTTCCTCTTTTTCTTCTCCTTTTTCTCCCCTCCTCCCCCCCCCCCCTTTTCCTTTCTCCCCCCCTTCTTTTCCCCTCTCTTTTTCCCCCCCCCCCCCCCCCTCTTCCCTTCCCCTCCCCTTTTCCTCTCTCCCTCTCCTCCCCCTCCTCCTCCCCTTTCTCCCTCTCTCTCTCTCCCCTCCCCCCTTTCTCTCTCTCTCTCCCCCCCCCCTCCCCCCTCCCCCTTCCTCCTCCCCCCCTCCCCCCTCCCCCCCCTCCCCCCTCTCTCTCTCCTTTGAAACAGTGGGCAGACCTGGCACTGGCTAGTATGTATTGATGTATCCCTATCTATATATTGTATGTATGTCGAGGTTGACTAACCACGATGCGCTCTGAGCTATCAAGGTATCCATAAATCCATAAAAAGATGCTCTTTAACTCAACCACATGCATGGGGCCTACAATCTACGCGGTCGATCCCGCTTACGTGCAGGAAACAGTGGGCAGACCTGGCACTGGCTAATATGTATGTATGTATGTATGTATGTATGTATGTATGTATATATATTATGTATGTAATGGATTATCCAGGCAACCATATTTATACTTGTTGAAGAAAACACACGTAAGATTTACCCATATGGGCTCAAATATACGGGATAATATTTGTTCGATCTGTGCACAGTGTGCAGATTGCTTCTACAGCCACTGGTTGGCTGGCTTTATAAAGACAAGATTAGTTGGCAATTACATACTGCCGGGACTACTTTTTGTTCATTCATGCTTTCATTCATCTGTCATTCTATTACTACAAACTATACATATTTTGTTTTGTTACGATACGAACATATATATATAAGTTATTTTTAATTAGAATTTTTTTTTTAATAAATAAAGACGTCTTTTTACGAAATCAAACGAATACTCGACACCAACCCCAATCTCGATGGAAATGCATCATATTCGGTACCAGCAACAACTGCGTCAAACGTGTCAATGTCTGTAACGTCGCACACACTCACGATTTCCTACACACACGAGGTATCCAACATGATACACAGTCTGTTTTCAGCTCCCATCTACGGTGGTGTTTTCAACATTACCATCAACGCCAAAAGCAACAATGAAAACAATCACAAACATCAAGACACTTCCAAAAATTCGGCTAAACGGCGACGTATACTATCCGATTCGGATTCCGATTAAATTATACAGAAAGCAATCACATGTAAGCCATGTGCAACAAACTGGCTCAAACTAGGACGTGTCAAGGGTCACGCACTGTTCTGTTTTCGAATTGTTTCTATGGTGTGTGTTTTTTGTGGGTTTTTTGTGTGTTTTTTTTGCGACCAATACCTTTCTAACTTCAATGGTTCTTTTTTTGTTACCACATTTTCTGTATTCGTTTTTTATAACGCCGACTATTTCTTCTATAATAACAATTTGAAAAGAACTAATTTGGATGTTTTAAACTAAAAAATGTTTTTGCACTGTGTTCCCTGCTTACGACTGGCGGTTTCTTGGTTGACGTCACAAAATGGCCGGTTTTTAGGGTGGAGTTTGTGAGTGTGCGTGTGTTTACATACGTACGCTCGTGTGCTCGTGTGTTTATATGACAATATTACTGTGATCATTTTCAAAAATTAATAAACACTATATATGTACCAATATTTAAAAAACCCCACTGGTTTTTATTTTATTATTTTGAGTGTTTTTGGAACTATTCTTCTGTGGATACTGTTGTATGTGCACCAGTAACGGCGCGTATGAATATATCGTTAAAGATTGACAATTGGTACTAAAGAGAATAACCATCTCACTACGAGAAATTACGAATTGTCTGTCCCGAGTGAATTAATATTGTAAACCCGAGCCTCCGTAATTCTTCATAGCTTGTTAGTTATTCTCTCTCTCTCTCTCTCTCTCTCTCTCTCTCTCTCTCTCTCTCTCTCTCTCTCTCTCTCTCTCTCTCCGTCCCTCCCCTCTATATCTCTCCCTCACTCGCTCTCTCGCTCTCTCTCTCTCTGTCTCTCCCTCCCTCTCTCTCTCTCCCCCTCTCTCTCTCTCTCTCTCTCTCTCTCTCTCTCTCTCTCTCTCTCTCTCTCTCTCTCTCTCTCTCTCTCTTCTCCTATCTATATATATATATATATATATATATATATAATTTAAGAATTGAACGTGAACATTTTTGAGTTTCATGCTAGTATGAAACGCAAAACCGCTTTACACACTGTATGAATGGCGTAGCGCGTTCAATTCTTATAATTCCAAACACATAACCATGTCATTAATGTAAAGCTTTTTTGAAATAAAAAGTGAACTCTATTTTCCAACTATTTACTATTTTATTAACACGAAATTCATACTCAACATTAGCGGAAGCCCTATGGTGGTGCGGCTTTTCCCATCAATAGCTGAATGAGAGAATAACAATGTTACAATCATTAATACAATTCATATTAATTTTTTGCATTAAATGTCAATACCAACTAGAAACATTTTAAATTCACTATAAACATGTAACGTAAGTAATTTCAATAACTTTTAACTTGTAATACAAATGTCTGAAGCGACCTATTTTGTATGGTATAATTTATATGTGAAGCTGTTGTGTATGAATATTTAACTATGAACTGTGTATAGGCGCCATTTTTTTATTACTGTTCAGATTTACCAATTACGACGTTGAAATTACAGTTATCGAATTTTGAGTGCGTGAAAATTCCATGTGTTGATAGATTTGACATGGGGAAAGTGGTTTCAATATTTCCGGAAATGGATGAAACAGGTGTGTCGCGATTTTCTGTGTTTACTGACCTTGTAATTGTGGAAGTGGCGCCAACACAGGAGCATGAGGATGGTTTTGGTATGTGTGTGTGACTTCAAGTGGTGCGACACAAGTATTCGTGAGATTTGACAGTGCCATGCTCATGTTTCGTTTTTGGAAAGTGGAACATTCTCTGTTGTAGCTTCGAATTGAAGCTTCGTTCCTGTGGCCCGACATGTACATGATATGCCTAGTTTCAAAACCCGAGTCGTTTAAAGACTGTATCGCAGTGGTGCGCAAACTATGTGCTGGGTACGTCATACTACAATGCGCGTTACTGCTAATGGTTGGCATGAACTGACTGAATTTTGTTTTTGAAATTGATTTTGTAAAATACCAAATTCCATTGGAATTATACACTTTTTTGGATCGGCAAAATAGATTTTTAGCTGTGGGATTTTGAATTTACTATAAACATATAACGTAAGTAATTTCAATATCTTTTAACCTGTAATAAAAATGTCTGAAGCGACCTATTTTGTATGGTATAATTTATATGTGAAGATTTTTAGATGTTTAGAAGTTTGACAGCACACGATTACTGTTTGATGTCTAAAAATAGAATCTCAATGAAATTCCTCGGGGATTCCTTTGTGACATAATTGATAAAGTAGTTCCGGCTATAAGCCAAAAATAGTGCTAAACTGAGAATCATGGTGCTACGAATGTCAGTTTTTACAATCACGTGATACGAATTTGACCAATCCAAGGGTTTATAACAAAGGCATTTTTAGAGATTGGAATTATATATATATATATATATATATATATATATATATATATATATATATATATATATATATATATATATATTAAATATTGAAATAATCCTTCATATGTGTCTTTGTGGGACAGGGCTATTCCACCCGAGGGTACATAATTTGTTGTCAGGGACAATAGCCCTGTCCCACATGGATATATAATGGAGGATTATTTTTCTCCATTCCAGTAGATGAAAAGCATGTTGGGAAAACGTGAAAAACCTACATGTTTTTACTTTTATCTTACAATAAAATAATCATAACCATTGAAAAGATCGTACCCCAAAATGGTTTATACCAATAGTATAAACCGAAAGTGATAGTATAATTTCATTATGACAGCAGGTTTCCTTGTTTTTATGAAATATAAAAAGCATTGTTTGCGTTATTTTGCAGTTTACGTGACGCCACCCAATGTTAATATCAGCTCAAACTCTAGAAGTCACGTGGTAATGCAAGACCGATTTATTCCGCATGGGGTGACGTCATAGAATACGCCTGACTTGCATGGCTAGGGATGGGAGATATAAATAAATAAATATATATATATATATATATAGCATAACGACGTTCTTTTTTACAGCCAAATGCTTACAGTACAAAATACAACTGTATTTTCATTTGAAAATAATTATTTTTATATATTACTAAAGCCGTTGCTTATGAAAATATACCATTTCATGTTTACGAAACAAATGAGTCCATTTGTTTTTGTAAATCTATGTAGATCGTATAACGTATGTGCAATTTGACTCATGAATGAACACATTATATGAATGAAAGTGAAGTTCCGGCCATGGCAAGCAACCAATCAAACGTCGTTATTTGTAAGCCAACCAATCAGTGGCTGCAGAAGCATTCTGCACACTGTGCAAAGATCGAAAATATATTACCCCATATATTTGAGCCCATATAGGTATACCTTATATATATACATACATAATACTAATTCATTCCGTAACATTAGTTACAAAGTTTAATTAAATAAAAATTACGGTATGTAATACATATAAGCGCACTGAAATAAAAATGCAAATTCTGTATTTACATGAATTTATTACTAAACAATTTGAATATTTCAACAACAAAAACCCCCAGTACCATCCACTTTCCAGAAATGTCATTCCCAGTCTGGAGCTCGACGCGGTAAGACGTGTTTGTTTCGCTTGTGCATACTGCACGTGCTTTCGTGTGCTGGACTTGGGAATCATCCATTTTGTTTTGTTTTTGTCAGCGAAATGGACTTTTCTACTGGGATGTATGTGGCCATTGGATCTGATAGAACGCTATAAGGCTTCTCGTTTTGACAGCCTGCACCATCAGGTTGTATTCGTTTTTAGCGAGAGTCCTTGCCTCCACGTCATTTCTCCGGCTGAGTATGTTGATTTGTTTTTTCTTGACTCGTATAACGGCCATTCTGCAGAACGCCACGGTTGTTCGCGTTTAGTCTCTACATGTCCGAGCCTGTCCTAGCAGCACTGGAAGATTGACCGCCACACTCTAAAAAGAAATAGGAAGCGCGGTGGGCCCGTACTACTCTTTTTCTAGACTTTACTTTGTTTTATATTGATACCATCTCGTATCCTCCGAAGTCGGGCCTGTCCGCACCACTATACCAATCCACGACGACTGGGCTATACCCTAGTCTGATACTCTCTCTCTCTCTCCCTCTCTCTCTCTCTCTCTCTCTCTCTCTCTCTCTCTCTCTCTCTCTCTCTCTCTCTCTCTCTCTCTCTCTCGCTTATTATCTGTGTGTGCATATGTGAAAGGGCGGTGGTATAAAATTCCACGCAAAAATCGATTATGTACATTATGTTCTCGAACGAAATCAATGTGCACCCTAACGGCCTTAACGAGGCCACTCATGTGGACATATAGATCGGACTGTAAACTTTTAGACCTTCGTTCAACATTTTATGTCGAAATTACTTTCTTTTTTTAATATTATTAAATAGTCCGACCCTCTCTTCTTTCTTTTATTTATTTTTGGACTGTCCTTCTAAAATGCTCCAAATTGTATAAATATTCGACCGAGCAGTCAATTCTTTTTATTTTTGGCTTGTAGCTTCTTCTTTTTTTTTTCTTCTTTTTTTAGATTCTATTAACTGTTTCACTAATTGCTATTTCAAAATTCTGCCCATTTTCAACTCTACCCCTCCCCTCCCCCTCCCCCCCCCCCGCCCCCCATCCCGAGTCAGGCAACCGATCTTATCGGAGGTCAGACTCTAGATGGGCGTGTTCGAAACCCAAGTGGTATATGAGCACGTTAAACTAGATATCTGTCCAGTAATGTCGTTTTCAAAGCAACGCATTATGCACTACTTTGATTGGTATCACGGTTCGTCGCACAGGTACCGTCAAACGAGCTGTACTTGAAATATCTTTATTGGTAGCTGCTTAACCAACAACATGACAAGTGTGTTAACGCAAGGATTACATGGCTATTTTTGCCATTCCTCGATTCCCAAATAATTAATCCGAAGGTCGTAATAACAACTGCAAGCGCATCAATGGCTGGTCCTTTTTGGTTGTTTACCATTTGATATTTGATGGATCACCAGTTCGAGGGAAATTTAGCTATTATCACAGATGACACCGTGGATATATATACTGCATACTTCATACATACACACACACATATATATATATATATATATATATATATATATATATAATATAATATAATATAATATAATATAAGTATTGATACATGAATATCTATATATTGTATGCATGTCGAGGTTGACACACTGGCGCAGGGGATAATTAAATCCTTTCTGGCCTCACAAATTGTCCCATGCCATTACTGGGACTCGAATCTGTGGAACCGAATCGCCCGCAAATTGTAAGACTAACCACGATGCGCTCTGAGCTATTGAGACATCCTTAAACAGGATGCCCTTTAACTCAACCATATCTATGAGGCCTACAATCTACGCGGTCGAACCCGCTTACGTGCATTAAAAAGTGGGTAGACCTACTGAAAAATATGTATTGATGTATGAATATCTATATATGGTATGCATGTCGAGGTTGACTGTTACATACATAGATATTAACGCACTGGCGCAGGGGATAATTATATCCTTTCTGGCCTCACAAATTGCCTCATGCCGTTGCTGGGACTCGAACCTGTGGCACCGAATCGCCCGCAAATTGCAAGACTAACCACGATGCGCTCTGAGTTGTTGAGGCATCTATAAAAAAAGATGCACTTTAACTCAACCACATGCATGAGGTCTACAATCTACGCGTTCTATCCCGCTTACGTGCTTGAAACACTAAATTAACACATGGGGTTATGCCATGGATACAATGGATAAGTTATAGGATATATGATACCGAAATACACGAGGGTAATAATTTCTTTATCATATAAGCTCAAGCTTAATACAACGTGGTTTTGTAAACTGTACATGCAACTTTAATTCCAGTCCGCCATTACTAGATATTCAAATGACGTAAGTATATGTGGCGCGGTGTATTTTTGAATGAAAATGACGTCAAACTCGAATGATGTCATTTTGGATGTCTTTATGTCAAAATAAACTTATGCTAACGTTTTTTGTTTTCTGAACGCTGCCTGCATACGTCATTCATGGAGTGTCACCCAAGTACGTTTGCTTAAATGTCAATAAACCTAGTGCCGATACCTCGACTAATTTAAATCTAATTTGCAAAGTTATTAAATTCTTAAAGTAGGTGATCTGAAAAATATCGCATACTTTGTTTGCACTGAAAATGTAAGTCTATCATTATTTTGTTAGTGTGTATTATGTGCATGTCCCCAAAGTAATGGAGTACTGAGCAGGAAGGTTGGGTTGCACGGGCGTATCGCTTGAGGCAATCTTGCTGCATTGCAGATATTGGTTAGCCAATGGGAAAATGGGTTGGGTTAGTCCCAAGGTATAAAAATAGTTACAGTATTAGCGTAGAACTCAGCCATTTACCTTTCGACTGACCGTTCAAAATTGCGCCAAACTTCCTCAATCAAAATTGCGCACCACTTTCTCTTTGGCATTAACGGCTCCATTCAAAATTCCATAGCACCACCACCACCACCACCACCCCCACCCGCCTGCTACCGATTCGATCGGGCTGCTGGTGCTCCCTTGCACCTGCCAGTGCAGGCGGTCCCTCCTCTCCCCTCCCCCACCTTTCCTGTCGTGGACGGAGGAGCCGACCAAGGCCGGCTCTTGTGCCCGCGACAGGCGTGCGCTACAACAGCTTGTTCTGAATGTGCACGTAAAACCCTATGACCTGACCTAGAGTAGAGCGTGCATTACATAGGTCGGTGAAAGAAACGTACCGGAGCAGGTTATCTGGGTTAGAAGTAACCGTGAGTAAACATTAGTATTGTTTTGTGTGTATACGCTGTTGATGTAACTTGATATATATAAGTTGTGTGTTTATTTGTCCAGTTTGAATATTGTGTATAACCAAGATTACCAGAGATTGTTATATAATGTGTATAGAATTGTGATGAGGGTTATACTATTACAGTGACCGTCTGATACCCGAGTGGAGGGGTGCATAGCGCTGTGGGTTGACATCGGGCCATGTGATGGTAGACGGTTGGTGACAACATAAACGTCGTCGTGGTGGATGACAACATAAACGCCGTCGTGGTGGATGACAACGTAAACGTCGTCGTGGTGGATGACCAGTTAACTCATCGGGGTGGAGGATAACTTAACGTCGTCGTGGTAGATGACAACTAAACGTCGTCGAGGTGTATGACAACTAAACGTCGTTGTGGTGGATGACAACTTCGTGGTGTAGGATGCGAAACCGAACATGTTGTGTTTAAAACTGTTAAACACTAAAAGGGACTGAACTGACGTAGTGATATATGACGGATTTTCTTGGGGTTGTGTAATTTGTTTGTGATTAGCGTTAAAGTATATGGGTATTTTGGGATTTGAATGGAAGCGAATGAATGGAATAAATGTATGCGTGTGTGTTAGTTATAGGGTAAGTGGGGATTTTGTTTGTTTAGTGTAATAATTTTTTTTTTTTTTTTTAACTTCTTGTGTGTTGGTGGTCTTTTTAGTTATCAGTTCGTGACATATATATATACCCAACAATCACTGTATACATTGGCAAGATATGATGACTAGATAAATCTCTATATTTTTGGTCAATGACCAAAAATATAGGTCACGTGATATAAGCCCGACTCGACTCGAGTATTTCAGAGAAGATTTTCAATAAACATACTAGTTAAATCATGTGTTGAAGTGCAGTAGATACAAATAACTTTTAGTTTTGCGATAACAATTCAAAACTTGTATATTTCTTTATGGATTAGAGTTTAGAAACGCTCTTTTTTATGTGACAGACTATAGCTAGTGTCTTACAAATAATGACGCCATGCATCTTGTATGACGTCATACGGCAAAAGCCTTGCTAGGTTAACAATACTCGATTTGCGTACACAAAACTGGAATAAATAATGATTTTCCGAATATTATTTGTAGGATTGCAGGATAAAAGAAATAACTGGTTACTGTCTTAAGATATCGGCTTTATCCTGCGAAGGGTTTATACGAAAATTCCGTCACACAGCGGGCTTTGGGAACCAGTAGCATTTGGGCGACAGTAAATGCCGTCGCCCAAATGCCATTACCACTGTATTGTCGTTAATTGTTAATATATTTAACATTAATTGATGTTCTTTAATAGTTATTCGTTGATAATTTGAAAATATGACAAAACGTTGCTCGAAAAATAAACAATAATTTTTAGAAACGAGCTTTAAATTGGCTTCTACCGAAATGTGTGTGAACGATAAACTGTCAGAGAGCAGGCTTCGGGATACAGGTGTGTGAATTGTATAACGGCGTTGTTTGTTCACCAATAGCGCCAGTACTCTGAAAACCTCGTTTTATTTTTATATTCCATCTATGTGCAAATTATCAATTAATTCTAATACGTGAAAGCTAATAACACCAGGGGAGTGCGCAGGAAATTTTGCAGGGGGGGGGGGGGGGGGGAGGTGTCAGGCGAAGCCCGACACCGCGAGCGCCGCAGGCTCGAAGCCCGTGGCGGGGGGTCGGTAAGACTCGATAAGAATAACGTTATCTAAATTTGATAGAAAAAAAAACCCCTGTGGATCTTTGGTAAAAAAAAAAAAGAAAAGAAATAATAATAATAATATAAAAATCGACACCATATGCGCACGGTATCAAACGAAGGTAAATATATACATGGAAGATGACGCTACTGTACTACATATAGCAACTGAAATTTTAGATGTATAGTCTGCTTTTTTAAAGTCTAGGCACGGATTTAGATTGCCCCTATCGCCTTAATAAAAACAAAAACAAAAACACCTACTTATATCCGCGCATGGATGTTATTTATTGTTGCGATCTATCAGCAGTGACGGCAGCAAATTGTCCTGTCTTCCTAGAAAAATCAGTCAGTCAATCAATAAAGTAAAAAATAAATGAGATGACGATGATTGGTTTCATCCACACTTAATTTACTTTGTTTTTAATTGATGACATTTGGACTGTCTTTGGATTTCTTTCTCTTAATACAGTTTAATAAAGTTCAAAGCCAAATAATAAGAAGACAAAGAAGAAAGACCGTTAAAGTAGTGTCTGATATATGTTATGTATATGTAGAATAAAATAAAATTATCAAGATATATTAACCAAAAACGCATTTAATGGTTAAAGAATTTAACCCCACCCCAATAATAAATAATGAAATTAAATCTCCCAGAATGCACCCACAGACATCTTGAATTAACAAAAAAAGAGAAGAAAGTCTACACATCATTTATGTGGCACGTAATCGGAGGGAACTCTTTTTTTTTACCAAATTGACAGGCTCTATTCCTACCCTCACCCCGAAAAAAAAAGAAAAAGACTCCGCCCAATAATTTTTTACCGTTATGCTACCCACCATTATACCAGCTGGACGGTATTGTAGTGAATTACACGAACCCATGGTCGGGCCACATGGCTTTTATAGGTACTTCGGGCCCCTTCCGGTACTTCAATCTTTCACCCCACTACAGTGCCTCAGCAAAAAAAAAAAAGAAGAAAAAAAAAAGTAAATATATATATATATATATATATATATATATATATATATATATATATATATATATATATATATATATATATACAATTGACGGGCTCGTGTTTACGTGTGCATATTTAGCTATGTCCCAATTATGGCGATAAAATAATGTTGACTTTCTCTTATATTTATGTCATACTTATCTAACAACCAACATAAAGATATTCCACTTCTTCTTTCGCAAAAATATATTTTGACCACTGGTTTATTTGTGTGATATCGCCTTTCTTCATCTCTCCCCCTCCTCTCTCTCTCTCTCTCTCTCTCTCTCTCTCTCTCTCTCTCTCTCTCTCTCTCTCTCTCTCTCTCTCTCTCTCTCGTTCCAGCCAGTCTTCCACAAATGGTGTAACATAGGCCGTGGTATGTACTATCCTGTCTGTGGGATGATGCATATAAAAGATCCCTTGCTGCTAATCGAAAAGAGTAGCCCATGAAGTGGCGACAGCGGGTGTCCTCTCTCAATATCTGTGTGGTCCTTAACCATATGTCCGACGCCATATAACCGTAAATAAAATGTGTTGAGTACGTCGTTAAATAAACCATTGCCTTCCGTTTCAAACGAAAGGCGAAAATCTCACTCGTTTCGGCAGGCACAGTTTCAAAATGTTCACGTGCCTTTAAATAGTGTAACCAGAGCCCCACGATTGGTCAATCTAATTAAAATTAGCTCAACTATTACATGTGGATCTAAAGACAGCCAGTTGGAGTTCATGTCCACCAATCAAAACCTTACTTGCAGAATCCTGCCAGTGATTTAAAAATAATTTGAAAACATTCCGAATTATCCTGAGGGTATACGACATGTTTCGTGTGAATTACGAATGCCTTAAAACATGTTTTATTTTATAAAATAAATAATTTGTAATGTAAAACTGAAGACTGATTTAGTTAGGTTTTTTTATAAATAAATAAATAATTTTGAATGTAAAATTGAAGACTGATAACCCACCCCGTACGTATTGGTATGGTTCGCTGTACTGCGGCCACTAAAATAGACTCGCCCGATATTTTTAGAATTTGTATGCTCCCAAATAACGTTATAAAAGGCGAAGTGTGATTGGTCAATATTTAAATTATTATTTACAGACGAAATGTTACCTGGACATTGGGGACTACGCAGTGTTGTTAGTTTTAAATCACTGGCAGGATTCTGCAAGTAAGGTTTTGATTGGTGGACATGAGCTCCAACTGGCTGTCTTTAGATCCACATGTAATAGTGGAGCTAATTTTAATTAGATTGCTACAGTTACCCGCATGCGGTTATCCCTTGTGACATTTGGATAAAGTTATAACAGAGTGAAACAAGAGTCTGTTATTTCTCAGAGGTGCGTGCTTTTTTAAACATATGAAAAAATACAATTCGTGGTATTAGAAACACCAGGATGACCGCAAACACTTCGGATATACGAAAATGGATCATCTAAACAATGAAATCTAAATAATGTCCGATTTCAGTTACCAAAAAACCGGCTCCAATAGTGAAAACTACGCCGTAGTCTTTGAAAACTAGGGTATGTCACTTTAATCAGTCCCCTCACTTAATACTCACGATTTGCTTTAAATGTCTGCGTGCCCAGGTCCAAACATAAAGAGAGAGAGAGAGAGAGAGAGAGAGAGAGAGAGAGAGAGAGAGAGAGAGAGAGAGAGAGAGAGAGAGAGAGAGAGAGAGAGAGAGAGAGAGAGAGAGAGAGAGAGAGAGAGTTTTGTGTCGATATAAACAATAAAACATTTCTTTTATTTTTTATACGGTTAGATATTAATATAATTACCTGTTTCGTCAATGGTGAATATTTACAGCTAGGGGGTCTTCTTTCGGTTAAACAACTAATTATATCATATTGATTTTATTGTTTGCTTGGTCCGTTTTATGTATATCCAAGTTGCCCACCACCCCTCTCTTTTTCTCTCGATTCCTTTTTGATAATTATAATATTTTCTTCTTTCTTTTTTTTTTTTTTTTTTGTTGGGTGGGGGGTGGGGGAGGGGGGCATGATAAACTGAGTGCAGGTACAGTTTGTGCTATTATAATAAAGAATGGACAGAACTTGATACATGTTCAGTGGTTGTAAATAAATGCTTGAACAGATGCTGGCATTTGTAATTAGTCCAGGTGCATTGACGCTGCAGGATTTCAAACAAATATGAATTGTTATTTCAGTTTCATTACAGGAATCGACTTCTGGTATCGAGAATAAGACCCTTTAATTCACATAGGATACTAAACACTGTGATAACTATTGATTTACAATACAAAGAACACTGTCCTTGAGACGGATTCAAAGGCTGGTCTCCGATTCCCGGACCAACCTATTAGGACAAAGCGAACCTCTCGGTTATTATGCAAAAAAACGGGTATTACTTAAACGTTGTATGAATCAATGTGACAGCTTGGAATACCAACAACAAGGGAAGGGAAGGGAACTGTATTAATGTGCCCACATCCTTTCGGTTCAGGCACGCCCGCCATGGACTCTGGTTCTGACTTCGCCAGCCTACTATTCCATGGCGGGAGGGGGGGGGGGGGGGGGGGGGTTGGTGGGTAATAGTATGATGGGGGACAATTTCAAAATTTAGACGGTAAGACCGGGTTCTAAATAGCCTAATACAGGGAGGCAATATTTAAAGTTAGTATATATAGCTAGATATATATACAAGTTTTAGGCGCACCGTAAAAAATGATTTATTCCAGGATATATATATTTATATATTATTTTATTTGGTGCAATCTAATTAAAATTAGCTCCACTATTACATGTGGATCTAAAGATAGCCAGTTGGAGCTCATGTCCACCAATCAAAACCTTACTTGCAGAATCCTGCCAGTGATTTAAAACTAACAACACTGCGTAGTCCCCAATGTCCAGGTAACATTTCGTCTGTAAATAATAATTTAAATATTGACCAATCACACTTCGCCTTTTATAACGTTATTTGGGAGCATACAAATTCTAAAAATATCGGGCGAGTCTATTTTAGTGGCCGCAGTACAGCGAACCATACCAATACGTACGGGGTGGGTTATCAGTCTTCAATTTTACATTCAAAATTATTTATTTATTTATAAAAAAAAAAACTAACTAAATCAGTCTTCAGTTTTACATTACAAATTATTTATTTTATAAAATAAAACATGTTTTAAGGCATTCGTAATTCACACGAAACATGTCGTATACCCTCAGGATAATTCGGAATGTTTTCAAATTATTTTTAAATCACTGGCAGGATTCTGCAAGTAAGGTTTTGATTGGTGGACATGAACTCCAACTGGCTGTCTTTAGATCCACATGTAATAGTGGAGCTAATTTTAATTAGATTGCACGATTGGTATATCAAAATGTGTTCTATGTGCCGCCCTTTCTGTGAAAAAGCATATAAAAGACCCTTTGCTGCTAATAGAAAAATGTGACAGGTTTCCTCTCAAGACTACGTGTGATAATTACCCGTTGTTTGAAACCTAATAGCAGATTATTAATTAATTAACATGCTCTAGAGGTGTCGTTAAACAAAAAACAATTTGAATTATTTAAGCAAATGTAACAAAGTAATATGGCATATCTAGGCCCAAGATGTCCCAATTGGGACATCTTGGGTAATTGGGACATTTTGGGCTTCAACTTGCCCCTCCATATTCGATGCATATCAGCTAAGCTGCAGATAGATCATGCTGTCTGCTACAGACACAGACGTAGTTTGCCTTAGCTATTGCAACAGTGGGTATACCTGAGAAATGTGAACAGTGGGTAGCTTTTATTAGTACCTGTTCACATCACCCCGACCAAATTGGTAGGGCAAAGGGAATGGGGATTAGTTCTTCTCCAATATCGAGTAATGGCTGACTGGAATTAAAGTTGTGTATGCAGTTTACAAGGCCACGTTGTATTAACTTTGAGATTATATAATAAAGAGATTATTACCCTTCTGTGTTTCGGTATCGTCAATATCACATATTGGGAGTAAAAATAATGTAACTTTAAACGCCATTTCCAACTAAAACGTATTTACGGCCCTAGTACTTCTAGTTAACGTGTGTGTCATAAAGAAATCAATTTCAGATTAACCTAAACACATCACAGTGTAATCGATTTCCATTGCGCCTTTTTCACTGGGTGGTATGGTAGTGGCGACCTTCCCCAAGTTCAGCCAGCAAATGTTTCGCTAACGTTCGCGAACTATTTGACTGGTTTTCGACATGACCATTTTAATTGGTTTAGCATAAACTAGTTTAGCCGACGTTGTTGTTTTTTTCTTTCTTTTTTTTCTCGGTCAGACTAAACTGAGCCCTGGTCATCACCTAGGATCAGGAAGTCATTCATTCATTCATTCGTTAACTTGCTATCACACGTATATGTATTGGCATTATGTGTTATCGAAAAATAACGAATGGTGTTATCACCGACGGGTGTGTGAGAAAAATATTTATTACATACCTATTCAATCTTACTATAGCGATAAAGGCATTTTGAAACTGTGTGGTAAATTTATGTTGTATCGTTAATATATGCGATCTGGACCGGAACTTTTAAATGGGGAATTCCCTTTTCTTTTTACTGCAGTTAGCTCCTTTTAAACACGAATGCCTTGTAAACACGTATATCGCGATTTTGAAAAAAAACCCCACATGAAATAAATATATAAAAAAAAATTTCTTAATTCATAACATAGTGTAACTGACAACAAGAAAAAGGTCAGAGGCGCAAATCAAGTAGCTCGTGCACGTTTGCAGTGACCGCCGATCAACCGTCTAACAGGATTTTTTCCCCCTACTAGTCTAGACGCCGTCTAGCTTGGTCGGAGTCGCCGTCTGGACGCAATTATGGTTTGTTCGCGTACTGTAACCATATCACTTTAAAAAAAAAAAAAAACTCATTGTTACTGCTTACTTACATATTCATATACACTTTGTTATTACAATTAATAGTGCTATTTCTGTTCGTTGTTTAATAAAGAATATTCTTTAATTATGGCTTTTTTTTTTTTTTTTTTTTATGTTTATATTTTTTATATACAGGACAACAAAGACACATTCTAGTTCTTCCCATCAATTAACATAATTATGGAAAATAACAATAGCGTGCTATACATAGTTCTGTGAATATAGGTTCCCCCTACACACACACACAGTTGAAAGGCGATCAAAACATGGATTTGAATTAATGTTTTGTGTTTTATTACGTTTTATTTTAGAGCCAAATATAACCGACCTGTCAGTTCGAGTGTCAACAAAAAAGCCGACCTTAATTGTTAAATTAATATATATCATTAATATAATGCTATTTTGTTTCTAAATAGGACGTTATTTAGTAGTAGTATTGTAGTTATATTAGACGCTGTAAGTTGACCTGTTGTTTATTTACTTCCAAAACGGTTGAGTATCTCTCATGCTTGAAACAATATTTTTAAAATGTTATTTTAGATACAATACTCGAGATCGATAGAGCTAGTAACAACTTTTCAATATTCACTGGCGAGAAAAATGCACTGATGTACACCACATAATTTAAAAAATATATATATAAAAGACCATTAAAATGAACTAGTATTATCTTATTTTATGTGAGAGTCCACTTAATCTGTATTCCTTACAAACAAAAAGAAAGAAGAAGCAAAACAACAAAAAGAACAACACGACACAGGGCCGGGTGGAACAGGGAATGATGGTATGACCCTCTCACGTCTGAAAGGTCACTTTAAATGTATTTTTAATGCTATCAAGCAATTTTATATGTTCGCGTAGATACCGACAACAAAATCATTACTTTTAGAATAAAATCTTTAACTGTAGGCCTATTGGTCACTGCATAGCTCTTCTTCTGATCTATGTACAACATATATATTTTGTGCAACATAATTATGATAACCGTATCCAGGTTTTGTCGTTCAGTTCAAAATAATCAATGTTATTGAAGAAACCAAAACCGTGGTTTGATAACTCCTTCGAAAGCTGTCAAAACTTTGCCAGGAGATTGTTAAAAGGGGTCAATGTATGCTAACAAAATGAGGAAGGGCTATACCTCAACACTAGTTCCACATAATTATTTTTGGTTTCATGCAATATTAGGCTATTCTTATAGGCGTCCGCTAAGTACACTCCCTCGGGTCCAGACCACGCTAAGCCTACGATACGTTCCCACTACCCCAATAATCCATACCATGTCCTAAATAATTTTAACCGACGGCCGCCCCCTATTAGGAATTCAGACTAATGTTTCTTGTCTTCATTAGTTTCCAACTACGTATTAAATCTACTAACATTTAACAACTGGTAAAAAATCCAGCCCTCGTATTAAAATACCGTGCACAAAATAGTCATGTGCCTGTCTTCAATTTCCAGCGCCATTTCCTGCTCTGTCCATCATCCGCCTTGAGGACTCGAGTTATTAATAATACTTGGATTGACCCCAAAGTCAGATGCGAAAAGAGAGGTGGTGGGGTTACAGGGCATTTATGTATTTAATTGTAATAATCAGTTGAAACATATCCTTGTTTTAAAAAAACCCAAATCGATAGAAAATTGTGTTCTTCGAAAATTGGCTAGGCCTATCTGGGTATTTTCTTCATGCAATTTTAAATGGGTAGAACAATGAATAATGAAAATAGCCGAAACGTAGTGTTTTTCTCTTTACATTTTGATAATCTCCATCAGTACACTGCTTTCGCTGCGTTGTAGGCTACTCTCAAATACCTCTATTTTTGTCACGCTTTTAAAATTCGCGTTTTATCACATGTATCCTACAAATTCCGCGTTTTAAACGTGACCATCATTTAAAGGAAAGATAACTCTTTCATTAAATTAAAGTTTATTTGGTGTGACTGTGAATTTTTCATGCAATATGTTTATTAAAAAATACGTTCAAATCGTAACAATATTTGTTTGTTACTGTTCAAAAATTCTGCATTCAAGATAAGTAGGAAACTTTATTATACACTTTAATTTTAACAAAAAAACCCACAACCACCACCACCCAAAAAGCATTCGACAAAATTCAACTCATTCCCCGTTATTTGTTTTTATTAGATCTGAAACTGTCCAAAACCCGTTGTGACAGTCAGAGTGTGTGAGAGCATTTGGGCGACGCGTTGTCATACAGGCTTTGGGCGACAGTTGGTGTGTTTTTGGTAAAACAATTAACTTTTTTCATTTTTATGTTGGAATTATTAATATTTACCTAGATTTTACTCTGTACGTGACAAAATGTGTTGCATAATTATTTTATCTCGGGAAAACACACCTAGCTTCAATACTGTAGCCCGAATACAGCTCTGTGACAACTGTCACCCAAAGCCCTGATTTGTACACGTGTGTGTGTGTGTGTAGATAGCACACACCACGGCCTTTGATATACCAGTCGTGGTGTACTGGCTGGAGCGATAAATAGCCCAATGGGCCCACCGACGAAGATCGATCCCAGACCGACCGCGCATCAAGCGAACGTTTTACCACTGGGCTACACATCCCGCCCCCTCCCCCATATAGGATGGTTTCTTTTTTGTTTGTTTGTTTGTTTGTTTGGGGGGGGGGTTGTTGTTTTTTGCCCGATGCTTCTACTGACGGGGATTGATCAGAACAGGCGAACAGGCAACGTCACGCCCAAAACAGAAACAGACAAAACATAACAACCCCCCCCCCACCCCCACCCCCCTCCAAAAAAAAAGAAAAGAAAAAAAAGAAGGTTTATTTGCCTCAGAGAACAAAAACTGGTAGGGTGACATAATTGTTTTGCTAATATGATGTTACAGTTGTAAGTCACTAGGCACTTTAATACTGAGGTGTTTTTCTTTCTTTCTTTCTTTCTTTTTGTGTTTGCTGTTACATTCCTCCCTTATATACAGACATCCTCTGCTTCATTTACACTGATGCTGAGTAATATGGCAGTTAACGGTAAATGTGTTTATGCAAATCACCGAACTGTTGTTATTACCACGTTAACTGATCAGCCAATACTAATCGACATCAGTCGAGGGTGTCCCACACGCCATGAACAATTCGGATCGCAACGATCTCCTAGATTCTGTTTTGACCAATAAAATGGCAAACGGTAATTGGAAATACAAGCGTTGAATAGCTTGTAGAGCTAACGGTCAATTAAGTTATTCTATGCTTCAAGAACAAGATTTATCAATTAGTTGTTATGCCAGTGCCGGTAAATGTAGCAAAAAAACATGGGAGCGCTTTTGGTTTTGTCAAGTGATGTCGAAAACAACGTCACAATAAAAAAAGTGAGTTTTAGAGTGGAACACATCGATATATTGAATAATATCTCGTGGTGAACACTCAGCCTAAAATGCCTTCTTGTATCTTCAAAAGGTGTGTTATGGATTTTAACAACGGCAATCAAAGTCCGACTTGTGGTTCACATCAACCGAAACTCTTATTGTTATATTGTGCCTTATTGCACTGGATACCACATAACTGGATTATTAAAGTACACTGCATAGACACACATACACACGCGCACATACGCACACGCACAAACACGCACGCGCCTACTTTGCCTTATTTATTACACGTATAGTCTCCAATAAACGGTTACATAAAAGTCATATTTTCCCTACGCTATTGCCTGGGTCATAACAATGTATTGAAAACATACGACTGGCTGGTCCTAGGTGATGACCAGGTCACAAATGTCATACATCAAATAACAAATTCAGGACGATCGAAATCGATTACAATGTGACGTATATTTAACTTGGCAATTATTTGTCTGTGACGCGCAATGGCTGTAAATAACGTTTGGTTGAAAACGATGTTAAAATTGGCTTAACATCTGATTTTTGAGGATAAATACGAAATAGAATACTACATCCGTGTACGTTAGATACCATTTATCTTGTTTAAAAACGTATCCAACTCGCTATAAGATACATGGTATGTAACGGACACACATGTAGTATTATCTATATAGCAAACTACTGACGTTTCGAGTCACATTTACTCTCTTAATGCTATTAACGCCGATTTTGAAGCAATTACAATCATAGTTAACGTGTGTTCAGAGTCATAGTGTATGGATAATAAATAAATTATAACATTCGCTGGAATGCCATACAAAATTTGCGAAACTCGTTTGATAATTGTTTACATCGTCGCTCTCGTTCGGGGAATACAATAAATCGCAAACTCGTTTCATAAATTTCGTATTACACTCCCGCTTATGCAATATATAGAGGTTATTACCAGAGTGTTTCTCGGTATCGCCAATATCATATATTAGGAATAAAAATAGTATTTTGCGATTTTGAGAGAGAGTATGTGATCTGAAAAAGATCACTTACTTAGATTACACTGGAATGGTAGCTAATATATATATATATATATATATATATATATATATATATATATATATATATATATTTATATATATATATATACTCAACCATATATATGTGTGTGTGTGTGGGGGTGTGTGTATGTGTGTGTGTGTGTATGTGTGTGTGTGTATGTGTGTGTGTGTGTATGTGTGTGTGTGCCTGTGTGCGTGTGCGTGTGTGTATGTGTGTGTATGTGTGTGTGTGTATGTGTGCGTGTGTGCATGTGTGCGTGTGTGTGTGTGTGTGCGTGTGTGTGTGTGTGTGTGTGTATGTGTGTGTGAAATCCGTGAATTTCACTTTCTTTAGTCTGCTTAATTGACATCCATTTTTTAAATGCTTACTGAAATGGGAAGAAATTAACATTTACAATGTCAATGAAATATATCCTATTTCGTGAAAAAAAATCCAACCGTTGACGTTTGAACAGTTAACTTGCAACAACTGTACCGCTTTCCAATGACGTCACTGGTTGCTGATGCGAAATGAATTCGTCCATAGGGGTGTTGGTTTAACTGTATTATCTAGTGCTTTAAAACAAACAACACACATTGTTTTCTTACATATGTCAAAGTTATTTAATCAAATCAGCAGAGTGTCAATACATTTTTAATTGGTGAACCTATTTTTGGTGTTTTGTTGAAACCAATTTTAACAATTTTATACGAACAAAAATTAATACCCTACTGTAAATGGGACAGTCTTGACCTACTGAAAGTAATTATTTAATGTGACAGTCGAGTTTTGCATGTTGAAAAGACCACGTGTCACATTTTCTGCAGCACGATCAAATTGGAAATTATGTACATTTTTGTTTGGATTTGGTCTGTTGTCATATGGAGTAAGAACACCCCTTTCACCTTGCAAGATTTGGGAATATGCACGTTTTTGGACAGAGCTTGATTCCAGGGAATATGATTTTAAAGATTCGTCAGTGCGATGACCCGTGATTTTACAAATCTCCCTGTTCTCTACACCAGCGTGCGACAGCAAGGTGACTGCGGTGGCGCGAAGACAATGGTTTGTGTACACTTTTTCAATGTTTGCGGCTTTGCATATTTCTTTCATGAATGAAGCTATGATGTTTTTCCCAATTGGACGTGACGTGTACCAAACTGAATCGCTTTCAGAGACGGATTGTTTTGGCTGTTGGTAAAATGATGGATTATTTTGATTCATTTTGGATTTGTAAATTTTGAACGAGGAAACCGGGCAGTACATGGAATTTGTTGCATAAATGCGTTTTTTAGGTTCAACGGCATCTTTTAAATCACCACGATGATTTTTTGTGATTTCGCAATGTGTCATTTCGATGAACTCGTAACCATCCTCATCAGCTGAAATTTTAAATGAACTGGATGAAAGTTCTCGCTGATTTTCTGACCCACGGCGTGCAAAACCTAGTGTGATGTCAAACCACACCTTTCTAACAAGATCAAGGGGAGAATCTAAATTGAAGCTATTCCTAATCTTGTCAAGCTCTATTGCCGAGATTGCGGGGTGGTGTTTTGTTTCATCAAGTCCCTCTTTCTTTAGATTACGGATCATCGACAGGAAAATATTGTTAGATGTGTGAAATTCGCTATCTTTGAGAATGTTTAGGTTTCGTTCAAAAGGAGGTGCCCTAATGTGCCTATGGATTGCTGCTCGGAGACCAACAAAAGTCGATTTAGAGTACAGTTCGCCCTGGGTGTTCCGGACTTCTGCATAAAACAGGCGAAGCCTCTCGTTCAGAGTAGTCGCATCAAGAGTTTCAAAATCAGTGGAAAATCCACGAACTTCAAGCCATTCTACACAGGAAGAGAGAAAAAAAAGAAGAGAAAACATAAGGTGTGCAGGCAACGAGTGAGTGATGAGGTACCTGTAAGTAATTTTAAAATAAAAATGAAATTTAAAAGAATACGATAGTGACCAGTAATTTGTATTATATATATATATATATATATATATATATATATATATATATGTTTGTTTTTTTGTTTTTTTTCGGGGTGGGTGGGTGGGGGTGGTTGTAAAACATTGCTACTGTAAACTTCTATAAACAAAGCATGTCTTAGTTTAAAATAACCATGTAGGTTGCAAATGTTTGGTTTTGTTGTTGTTTTTATATAACGTTTGTGTTGCAGTACGTCATACATAGTTATACAAAGCGTTTACAATTGGTTATTTATAGACGCAGAAATGAATCGATCGACGTGTATGTAGGCCTTTTTGTTTACTATATTTTTTTAATTGCGGACAAGGGGGCGTAACTCTGACATGTTTTGTTTTAACGCTTTAAACGTTTTTGTTTCTTTTTAGGGCGGCGGATGGGGGGGGGGGGGCTTACGTTTCAATATCTTGACACCCCATATTGTATTCCGTCCTGTGGCTTTTGACAAAGAATCCCCAATTATCTTTTTTAGGTGTTCTTCATCCACCTTGACAAATCGCTGGTTCTTGGTGTCTGTTGCAACTTGTTGATCAAGGTCATCCAGACCGCTGTTGCCATTGGCGCTTGTCGAGGACGTTGCACTTGCTTCAGTCAAGAACTGAAATAGAGAGAGGAGGCCTATTCAGAAGATAGTTAACCCATCATTTTCCATCTCAAAAGAAATTTAAATTTTGAAGAAGAAAATAATGAAATTGGAAATCAACTGACTCATTTTTAAAATGTCACAAAATTATATATCAACAAAACTTGCAATTTAAATGACTCACACAAAATTATATCTAAGTAAACCTTACATTTAAATTACTTACCATCATCTTTCATCAACATATCTATCAAAACTTCATCTGTCTGCCAATTTGTATCGTCGTCAAATAGGTTAAAATTTGGCGTATCCATTTGAAGAGGTGATCCACTTCGGTTGTCTGCCATTTTGTTGTTTGAAATAGTAACAATGTATTCATGAGCAGTGATTAACTTACTAATTTGAGGGTATCGAATGCCATTCGACAATGTTTATTAGCCAATCATATTACAGAACATACTTACCATCAGTTTACAATTAGATATACGTACAGAATCAGTTCATTGAGATTCAGAACATTGATACAATAGTGTGTCTACTAAATGTAAAACTAATAAATAAATAAATAAATAAATAATAACAATAAGAATAACAATAATAATAATAACAACAATAACAATAATAATAATAATAATAATAGCAATAATAATAATAATAATAATAATAATAATAATAATAATAATAATAATAATAACAATAATAATAATAACAATAATAGTAATAATAATGGAAATAAAAATATGTTGTAACCTATGGTATGAGTTACCAGGTCTGTGTTGTGTGGCAACCAGAAACATTTTTTTTTGTTGTTGTTGATGGTTATGAATATACAGCCCAGACGTGTGTGTGTTTTAGCATGAACCGAAAAAAAAGCTGTGCACACTGTATGACTCCAACTGGGTCACAAAATAAGCACCTCTTGTAGTACCCTGAATTGTAATAAATTACCTGAATTGTAATACTGACTTGAATTGTAATAAAAACTGCCCTGAATTGTAATACCTGCCTTGTTCCACGAAGCGATCTTAGCGCTACGATCACCTTAAGTGCATAGAATAGTAATGCACTTAAAGTGATCTTAGTGCTAAGATTATATATATATATATATATATATACTACTACCACTACTACTACTACTCAAAAGAAGTTAAGGGTCAAAGGAACTTTTTGATAATTTTTGGAAGTATGCTTTTTTTTTAGGCCAGATAGGGTTAGAATATTAACCTTTGTATTGTCATTTGGACTAAAGACATCACATTATTAAGGGGCATGCAATCATTGCCCTTATCTTTAGAAACTTTTTTAAGTTAACCCAGATTTCCTTTTCATGGATTTGAAGCAAAAACATAATCAGACTAAACTGACAACCTGCCTCGATACACCCACTGTGACACCTCGTGCACCATTTGCACGTGCTTAGCATGAGTGTAATTCAATGCATGCCAATTGTAGCAATAAAAAGGGATGAGCATTTTCCTTTCATCATCACATTAAATTTGAAGATGGTTCGACGACAACTCAGTTTGCAAGACAGGGGAAGGGCCATTGGCTGGCTACAAGATGGACACATTCAAAGATCTGTGGCTCACCGTCTAAATGTAAGCCAAAGTGTTATCGGTAGACTCTGGCAGAGGTTCAGGACGACTAATTGTATTAAGAATCGCTCCCGTTCTGGAAGACCACGATCAACAACAGCACGAGAAGACCGTTTCCTGGTGATAACGGCGTTGCGACAGCGTTTTGTGACCGCACGGCGTCTTCGTGATCAACTCAGAGCTGCTACAGGCAACAATGTGTCTGACCAGACCATTAGGAATCGTGTGCGAGACCAAGGTTTGCGATGTCGGCGTCCTGTAGTCCGACCACAGCTACTTGCCCGTCACAGAAGGGCTCGTCTTGATTGGTGCAGACGTCATATTCGGTGGAACCGTGGACAATTCACAGATGAGTCGCGGTACTTGCTCCAGTTCAATGATGGCCGGGCTCGTGTTTACCGTCGTCAAGGAGAAAGATTTGCTGATGTTAACGTTGTTCATCATCTACCATTTGGAGGAGGAAGTGTAATGGTGTGGGCGGGCATATCCATGAATCACAGAACATTAATGGAAATTTGACTGGTCAGCGTTATCTCAACGAGATTGCTCAACCTTTTGTAATTCCACTTCTGCAGCGGTTGGACCAGGAGTTTGGTTCCAGGACGACAACGCAAGACCTCATCGTGCCAGGGTGGTGACCGACTTCCTGTAGCAGCAGAACGTTCAGCACATGGATTGGCCTGCATATTCACCAGATTTGTCACTCATTGAGTATGCGTGGGATGAATTAGGGCGGCGAGTTCGATCACATCACGTCCCCAGCAACTGGCTCGCAATTAGTTGCAGAATGGCAAGCGATTCCTCAACGTTATTTCCAACGCCTGGGTAACAGCATACGCCAACGTTGTCAAGGAAGTGTGAATGCTAATGGCGGCATGACTTTCTCCATCTGGGTAGTAAACTAGTTTCCAAGCAAATTGTTTTTTTGTGTTTTCTGTTCTTGAGACATCAATACATAATTTGTATTTAGTCATCACAATTTTAGCATATTAGCTTATTTTTATTTGCACACATATTTTTGACCCATAACTTCTTTTGAGTAGTATACACACACACACACACATTTTATTTACGGTTATATGGCGTCAGACATTATTATGTTTAAGGACCACACCGCCATTCCGCTATTGTGTGCTCCACAGCTGGTATTTCAAACGCTATTTGTCATTATATGCTGATAGTCGAAAGGAGAAGCCTATGTGGCAATAAAGATTGTCTTAAATACAATAAACTCAACAGCCTCAAATTAAAGACATGTGGTGCGGTGTCGTTCAAGCACATGTTCCTTTCCATGGTTGGGTTATTACAAACCAGGGCAGTTTTGATTACAAATCAAGTCCGTATTACAAACCAGGGCAGTTTTTATTACAAATCAAGTCAGTATTACAAACCAGGGCAGTTTTTATTACAAATCAAGTCCGTATTACAAGCCAGGGCAGTTTTTATTACAAATCAAGTCAGTATTACAAACCAGGGCAGATTTTATTACAATTCAAGTCAGTATTACAAACCAGGGCAGTTTTTATTACAATTCAAGTCAGTATTACAAACCAGGGCAGTTTTTATTACAATTTAAGTCAGTATTACAAACCAGGGCAGTTTTTATTACAAATCAAGTCAGTATTACAAACCAGGGCAGTTTTTATTACAATTTAAGTCAGTATTACAAACCAGGGCAGATTTTATTACAAATCAAGTCAGTATTACAAACCAGGGCAGTTTTTATTACAATTCAAGTCAGTATTACAAATCAGGGCAGTTTTTATTTCAATTCAAGTCAGTATTACAATTCAGGGCACTACAACCTCTCGACAAATCAGATTGCAGTACAGTGTGTAGATGAGAAGGAAATTTAATCATAACAGAATGGATAATATTAGTACAACAGTGACATTAATAACGTAAGACCGAGCTGACACAGTCGAACACAAGGTTGCATGGTACCAATAGAAGATAATTCCGTGTCAAATTTCATTGTGCAAATATTAACGGAGTAAAAACAGCTGTGGGTGTGATTGGTAGTAACAAGTGACATTGATTATTTGTGCAAATATTAACGGAGTAAAAACAGCTGTTGGTGTGATTGGTAGTAACATGTGACATTAATTATTTGTGCAAATATTAACGGAGAAAAAAACAGCTGTTGGTGTGATTGGTAGTAACAAGTGACATTAATTATTTGTGCAAATATTAACGGAGATAAAACAGCTGTTGGTGTGATTGGTAGGAACATGTGACATTAATTATTTGTGCAAATATTTTCGGAGTAAAAACAGCTGGGGGTGTGTTTGGTAGTAACAAGTGGCATTGATTATTTGTGCAAACACTACTATCCATTGATAATAAAGAAATACACTTTCATTTGTTATACAGTTGTTATGCAGTATATACCAGAGGTTGAAACTAATGCGGGGTACCCCCAAAATGGAACTGCAATATTCAGCAAAAATTACGGTTGCTATTAAAAACATTAATTAAATCTCTTAAATGGTCTGTGTTCCCCCCCCCCCCCCCCCATTATCTTGCAGGTTGTTTAGATGTGAGGTGCCACACCTTTTATTGCTGTTCGCTGCTTATATCGGTTCTATTAGTAAAGGTTACTATTATCGGCAATAGAAATTTAGTCTATTAGAACCACCAAATAAGTTTGCCTAGACTCAGTCTTTTAAAGAGTTTAGCGCTTTTCACCGGCAATTACATTTCTAATAATTTAATATACTATAACCAACGCTATTTTTAATTGTAACAAAATGTATAATTGATCATTCTTATAGTACTGGTCCACCGGTTATTTATTTTTATTTTCTATATCATCGTCATCATACTCATCCTTCTCCTCCTCCTCCTCCTCCTCATCATTATCATCATCATCATCACCACCCTCATCGCCCTCTTCATCATCATCATCATCACATCATCATCATCACTCATTATCATCACCGTCATCATCATCATCATCACAATAATCATCATCATCGCCATCCTCCTCCTCATCATCACCATCATCATCACCATCGTCATCATCATCATGATACTCATCATCACTATCACAATCATCATCATCATCACCACCATCATCATTATCATAACCCGCATCATCAACGTCATCATCATCACCATCATCATTATCATCATCAGTATCATAATTATCTTCATCACCATCATCATCATCATTATCACCATAATCATCGTCATCATCGCCATCCTCGTCATCATCATCACCATCATCATCACCATCACTATCACCATCATCATCATCATCACCACCACCTCCACCACCACCATCATCATCACCATCACCCTCATCATCATCACCATAATCATCATCATCGTCACCATCCTCCTCATCCTACCATCATCATGATCATCATCACCATAATCAACATCATCATCATCATCATCATTATCATAATTATCGTCATCATCATCACCATCATCATCATCATCATCATCACCATAATCATCATCATCGCCATCATCATCATCATCACCATCGTCCATCACCATCATCATCATCATCCATCATCATCATCATCATCATCATTAACATCATCATCACCATCATCATCACCGTCATCATCACCACCATCATCATCATCACCATCATCGTCATCATCACCATCATCATCGCCATCATCACCATTATCACCATCATCATCATCATCACCACCATCATTCATCACCATCATCATCATTCATCACCATCATCAACATTATCACTATCATCATCATCACCATCACCATAATCATCATCATCACCATCACCATCATCACCGTCATCATCGTCATCATCACCATCATCACCATCATCATCGCCACCATCATCATCATCATCATCACCATAATCACCATCACCATCATCCATCACCATCATCATCATCACCATCATCCATCACCATCATCACCATCATCATCGCCATCACCATCATCATCATCATCACCATCATCCATCACCATCATCACCATCATCATCGCCATCATCATCATCATCATCATCACCATAATCACCATCACCATCATCCATCACCATCATCATCATCATCATCATCATCACCATCATCACCATCACCATCATCTATCACCATCATCATCATCATCACCATCATCATCACTATCATCATCATCACCATCACTATCCTCATCACTATCATCATCATCATCATCATCAAGTACAACAGAAGTGTATTTATTTAGCATTTTCCGGCATACAGTCGACAGAACTTATGTACATGGATGTGTTCCCGGCACCATCAAAGACAATTCAATTTCACTGAGAAGGGTGCCCGTTTTTCTTGGAGAGACACATTATTTTATTGTTAGGTCAATGCTGTGGGGGAGGGGGTGGGGGTGGGGGCGTGAGTAACGTGCACAATGTAGATATACAAGAGGTTCGGTTCATTCAAACATCTAGATCTAGATACCATATTATGCATTTTGCTTACTCAATGTTGAGATTTAATGAGAGTTGCCTCCCTTTTGGGAGCCCTCTACTTCAAGGAATGACAATAGTGTTGTGGTGTTGAACGACGTAACGTGGGTAATTATATTGCTACAAATTAGAAAAGTACACGTTTAGTCTGGTTTAACCTCTCCATGGTTCGTGTTTGTATGGTCCGCTGTTTAAACATAACAGACACATGAGCAGTTGCCTAACAAAAATGTAAAAAAATTGGAAAAGTTCAACCATCTTAACAAAGTTTACAAACTTAATGTTCCGGTGACAGCTGCGATGGCAGTACTCATGACGGGAGACACCGGTGACAGCTGTGATGGCAGTACATATGACGGGAGACCGGTGACAGCTGCGATGGCAGTACTCATGACGGGAGATACCGGTGACAGCTGTGATGGCAGTACATATGACGGGAGACCGGTGACAGCCGTGTGGGAGTACATATGACGGGAGACCGGTGACAGCTGTGATGGCAGTACATATGACGGGAGACCGGAGACAGCTGTGATGGCAGTACATATGACGGGAGACCGGTGACAGCTGCGATGGCAGTACTCATGACGGCAGACACCGGTGACAGCTGCGATGGCAGTACATATGACGGGAGACACCGGTGACAGCTGCGATGACAGTACTCATGACGGGAGACACCGGTGACAGCTGTGATGGCAGTACATATGACGGGAGACCGGTGACAGCTGCGCTGGTAGTACATATGACGGGAGACCGGTAACAGCTGCGATGGCAGTACATATGACGGGAGACTGGTGACAGCTGCGATGGCAGTACTCATGACGGGAGACACCGGTGACAGCTGTGATGGCAGTACATATGTGGGGAGACCGGTGACAGCTGTGATGGCAGTACATATGACGGGAGACCGGTGACAGCTGCGATGGCAGTACATATGACGGGAGACACCGGTGACAGCTGCGATGGCAGTACTCATGACGGGAGACACCGGTGACAGCTGTGATGGCAGTACATATGACGGGAGACCGGTGACAGCCGTGTGGGAGTACATATGACGGGAGACCGGTGACAGCTGTGATGGCAGTACATATGACGGGAGACCGGAGACAGCTGTGATGGCAGTACATATGACGGGAGACCGGTGACAGCTGCGATGGCAGTACTCATGACGGCAGACACCGGTGACAGCTGCGATGGCAGTACATATGACGGGAGACACCGGTGACAGCTGCGATGACAGTACTCATGACGGGAGACACCGGTGACAGCTGTGATGGCAGTACATATGACGGGAGACCGGTGACAGCTGCGCTGGTAGTACATATGACGGGAGACCGGTAACAGCTGCGATGGCAGTACATATGAAGGGAGACTGGTGACAGCTGCGATGGCAGTACTCATGACGGGAGACACCGGTGACAGCTGTGATGGCAGTACATATGTGGGGAGACCGGTGACAGCTGTGATGGCAGTACATATGACGGGAGACCGGTGACAGCTGCGATGGCAGTACATATGACGGGAGACACCGGTGACAGCTGCGATGGCCGTACTCATGACGGGAGACACCGGTGACAGCTGTGATGGCAGTACTCATGACGGGGGACACCGGTGACAGCTGCGATGGCAGTACATATGACGGGAGACCGGTGACAGCTGTGATGGCAGTACATATGACGGGAGACACCGGTGGGACAGGACATACTCACCTTCCACGAACACATGATATTAGTTTTGAGAGCAGCCCACTTTGTGGTCGTGCACGAAGAATGAACTAGCATACTTGATTATAGTATATTTATTGTCCCAACATTTTTAGGATAATAGTAAACTGTTGAAAATTATAAACATACTTTGCTTAAATAACAAGTGCCATTACAGTTATGGCACAGTGATACATGAGTGTACGGCTGTGATTGCATTCAAACTAATTATAAACATACTTTGCTTAAATAACAAGTGCCATTAAAGTGAACGCACAGTGATACATGAGTGTACGGTTGTGATTGCATTCAAACTAATTATTGTTTCTGTATTAATAAAGCTGCTGCTTAAAAGGGCATTCCTGAGTTTGCTCCATTGTAAGATGTTTCCGACTAATATAATAGTTCTACGATTAAACTTACATATTAAATATATTTTCTTGTTTAGAATATCAGTGTCAGTATATTCAATATGTTTCTGGTCGTCTTAATATTTGGGGGGGGGGGGGGGGGGGGGGGGGTGAAACGCTGGCTTAGGACCGGCAGGGCGCGCAGGGGCTCCAGAACAATGGCAGGATGTCACTCCGCAGGATGTCGCCCCTGTAACGCAAACATTAGATTCTGTTTTGGGTTTACAGGATCTTCATTGTATGTTTGAGGAGTTAAATGTAGGTGGGAACCCTGATATGATGATGCTGAATAGAGATGACATTGTGTCGCATGTGCCCATGGTAATGTGCCAAAAAATAGGCTGATCAATGCATAAATATAGCACTACTTCTTAAAGGTGCAGTTGATTTGCATGAATATTTTGATGACAGTAGCTTGTTTGTAACTGGGAGTGGAGCAATTGAGGCCCATCCGCGGGTTAGTAAGGATAAAATTCCCTCTGCGGAAAAATGGACAGATGCTTTCATAATATTTCTGCATATTTATGATCAAATTCCCCAGAGAAAGTCACAGAGCTAACTTCGTGTATATCGGTTGTCAGCGATGCAGCTACCAGAACACATGGTTGTGGTTGGCAGTCTTATGATGAACAGTGTCTCTTACGGCAGGCTCTTACCTTGCAGTCATGGGGTAATATTAACACCGATCTGTAGCTTCGCTGGCTGTCTGTTCCCTAGGTTGGGCAGCATTCGTCTCTAACCAACAACAGTCCTGTTCAGTGGAACAAGGGATTCTGTTTCGCCTTCAGTAAGAGAACTTGCAAATGGAAACCGTGTCATTTTCAGCACTTGTGTCTGAGTTGTCAGGGAAATCAGTCTAACATGAATTGTCCTCATGTGTCAAATGGCCAGTCCTTTCGTGACATCTGTCATGCACGAAGTAATAATCGAGCAAAGAGGGGAGGCAAAGAGGAATACCAGTATGTTTAGCTTCGGCGTTTCACCTGTAAAGCTTGATGCGCTTCGATCAGAGTTCCACATGTATTCGCCTGTTATTGCACAGGAGTTGCTTCATGGTTTTACTGGTGGTTTTCGTTTGTTTTATACAGACCACGGGGTTCCAGTTGATGCAAATAATTGTAGTGTACGATTTGTATTATGACTCGATACTTTGGGGTTGGGGAGGTTATATAGTAAATATCAATCATTTCTATATCACCGACTAACTAGAGGGTGGTTGATATTTTACAAATATAAAGGAAAACAAACAAATAAACAGAGAACAGAAGATAGCTTTATTATCCCCAAGGACACCACTCGGTGACATAACAGGCGTACATAGGTTTACAAAAAGTAAGCAGTCACTGAATTAAATCATATACATTTAAAACATCTAACAACATACCTGATATATGTATA
>NC_054705.1:306536-351536 GCF_016097555.1 Gigantopelta aegis
GCACAAGCCACATCCGGGTCCTGTATGGGACGTCGTTTCCCAGATCGTTGGTCCAGAAGACCTCAGACTTGGCGCCCGTCCTCTTTCCGTCGGAAGGTTTCAACAGACGACCGTTGGGGTTGCAATCTGCGCAGGAGTTAAACCAAAATCCACTTTCAAATAAATCCGCGCAACTTCCGTTAGACCAGTTATCGTTGTCGACATCTTTCGTGCTGAACTTTGACCCTTTCAATGTTGTGAGAGAGTCGCCGAGCGGGTCGACAGAGTATGGAGCTGCCGAGTCGAAATACAGCGTGTAGCCGCTGGCTTCGTCACTAATGGTGAAGTTGAGAAAGCGATGCTGGTAATATGTACCGTTTTTGAGCCGCATGTAAAGACGGAGGTCGAAGGTGCGATCTCTGACAATCTGGTAGACTTTCTCCAAACCCAGCCAGAAGTCAGAGTCGAGCGAGCCGAACCCGTCTCGGTAATCCGTCCAGTTTCGATAGAAGTCTTCAGATGGTAAATGTCGATACTGCATCAATGTTCGGCCGCCGTACTTCATAGCGCAAAGTGCCGGAAATGACGTTGTGATATATGGAGGCTGGATATTATAAATGCCGTCAACATATCCATAAGTGAACCCTTCAGAGCAATCTGTAATAAGATAAAATAAAATCGTGTTTCAATAAAAAGAAAGGAGGGAATGTGTTGTACAAACAATATACACAGTGTAGTTTCTTACGTGCTATATATATATATATATATATATATATATATATATTGTGTGTGTGTGTGTGTGTGTGTGTGTGTGTGTGTGTGTATTTATTTATTTATTTATGTATTATTCATTACCAATATGGTGTACAATAAACTGTTACATAAATGTCGTACTTTCCCCACAAGTAATCGTTATTGCTTGGGTCATGGCAATACCTTGAAAACTGTTATTGTACACTACTGACGTCACGAGCCGCTATAGCAGCTGGAAGCTTGCGGCAGTCGCGTTGTTTGACGTCGCTGGATCTTATTAAGGTCCATTGTGAAGCGATTGCAATCATATTTAACGTTTGTATAACGTTTGTTATAACAGTAGCAGTGTCAGTCGAAATTTATGAAACTCGTTTGAGAATTGTTTTAAACCACTCTCTCTGGCTCATGCAATAATCTCTCTCTCTCTCTCTCTCTCTCTCTCTCTCTCTCTCTCTCTCTCTCTCTCTCTCTCTCTCTCTCTCTCTCTCTCTCTGTGTGTGCGTTTGTGTGTGTGTGCATCTCTCTCTGGCTCTCTCTGGCTCTATATATATATATATATATATATATAATATGTATCTGACTGTGCGACACATTTTGGTGGAGTGTAAGCATTTGTCAGCAAATCGAAAAGATTTATTTGGACAAAGAAATGTGATGGAATCATTTCGATTCCATCCAGAACATTTATTGCAGTTTTTACGTGATACTGACTTTTATTCTAAATTTTAATTTTATATATCTGTGATATTTGTATTTTACACAGTTCTTTACACTGTGTTTTAATTTAACTGTTGACTTTTTATATTGATGTTGATCATCACTTTCGATTTGCGTTTACCATAGTTTGACACCCACTAGCCGATGCATTTTTCGTACTGGGGTGTCGTTAAACATTCATTCATTCATTATATATATATTATTATTATTATTATTATTATTATTATATATATATATATATATATATATATATATATATATATATATATATATATATATACACACACATTAGTGTAGATAGATAATGTACAGGGAAGAAATACAGATTAGTGTAGAGAGATAATGTACAGGGAAGAAATACAGATTAGTGTAGAGTGATAATGTACAGGGAAGAAATACAGATTAGTGTAGAGTGATAATGTACAGGGAAGAAATACAGATTAGTGTAGAGTGATAATGTACAGGGAAGAAATACAGATTAGTGTAGAGAGATAATTTACAGGAAATAAATATAGATTAGTGTAGATAGATAATGTACAGGATGAAACACAGATTGGTGTAGAAAGATAATGTACAGTGGCGCAGTTGTTAAGCCGTCGGACTACAGGCTGATAGGCACTGGGTTCGCAGCCCGGTACCGGCTCCAACCCAGATCGAGTTCTTAAGGGCACAATGGGTAGGTGTAAGGCCACTACACCCTCTTCTCTATCATTAATCACAAACCAACTAACAACTGAGGTGTGTGCTTCAACCTTAATTGGATATAAGCACGAACATAAGTTGAAATGAAACAAATCCGTCACTTGTTCATGAATTGCTTGATTGTTATTTGTCAGCCGTACCCAGTGATACGTAACGGTGATACATATTACACTAGCTCTGTTAGCGGTCAGGTATCCCGAACGAAGACGGCGATGTGACAATAAACGCTACAATTAGTGGCGCAATAATCATTGATACATGTCTAATCGTCCGGTTTTCAGTTAAAATTTGTTCTATATAAAGAGTGTTTGAATTATGCTTCCGGTTTTCAGTTTAGAAAGGTTTCCGGTTTAGATCAGTAAAAGTTAGTGTCAGAATATGTGTAAATCACGGGACCATCAAACACGTCCGCTTTGATAGAATTCCGGTTTAGAGAGCATCCTGTCTTGAGGGGCTTCACTGCGTGTGTGTGTGCGTGTGTGTGCGTGTGTGTGCGTGTGTGTGCGTGCGCTCGCGCGCACAAACATACACACAGAATGGAGAGTTGAACGGTCACAAGATGTATACATCTATTGACCTGTCCCAGTCACAATATAAAGTTATTGTTTTACTTAAGTCGAAACAACGCGTCATTAATCGTATTTGCATCTTATATCTGTATGATATGGTTGGTAATTTAATTTACAAGGCGACTTGTTATTGGTTGAAGTAAGACTTGCATTAAAATTATATATGTATATTCGACGTCTCGACACTGACAGGTAATGTATCGCAAGGTGTGTGATTTCTGCTAGTCATACAGGCAAATATGACAGGTAATGTATCGCAAGGTGTGTGATTACTGCTAGTCATACAGGCAAATATGACAGTATGCCAGCATGTTTTGTTCAGCCATTACACATTGACAAACTGACCCTTTTGTTAATGTAGAATGATTTCTTACTGTTTGCGTCTCGTGCACTAGTTTAATAGGTAACAGAATGCAATGCAAAGCTTTCAACAATAAATGACTTTCTCAAAATGTGTGTTATAGTTTCTTTCAACAAAACATATTAAATGTATGCTTTGTATGACATTTTCTTTGAATAACATTATGCAGTAAAAAATATGTTTTTCTCTCTATTTTATATTTTATGATGACTGTTGATACTTTATGCATTCCAGTTTAGTTCTTTTGTGTGTTTATTAGTAATTGATTTTATATGTATTTTCCTTTAGCTCTATATAACATTCACCTGTCCATATAGGGATCACACTCGTTTTGACTTACCATAGTTTGACACCCAATAGCCGATGTATGTTTCGTGCTGAGGTGTCGTTAAACATTCATTCATTAATTCATTCATTCATATAGGGATCACACCGCTATTTCAGCCAATGAGCGACGTGTAGGTGGCGAATTTAGTTTTATGAAAAAGAGTACCTCTTTTCTTTATTTTATTATGTTGGTGTCTCAACAGACTTGACAGTATGATAATGGAATAATTATTGGAAGGGTGACCGGCCTCGGTGGCGTCGTGGTAGGCCATCGGTCTACAGGCTGGTAGGTACTGGGTTCGGATCCCAGTGGAGGCATGGGATTTTTAATCCAGCTACCGACTCCAAACCCTGAGTGAGTGCTCCGCAAGGCTCAATGGGTAGGTGTAAACCACTTGCCCCGACCAGTGATCCATAACTGGTTCAACAAAGGCCATGGTTTGTGCTATCCTGCCTGTGGGAAGCGCAAATAAAAGATCCCTTGCGGCTAATCGGAAAGAGTAGCCCATGTAGTGGCGACAGCGGGTTTCCTATCAAAATCTGTGTGGTCCTTAACCATATGTCTGACGTCATATAACCGTAAATAAAATGTGCTGAGTGCGTCGTTAAATAAAACATTTCTTTCTTTTATTGGAAGGGCAACATTGCCTCTTGATTTTGGCGTATCAAACTGACAGGCAAACTGACAAACTTAGCTACAGGCAAGACCATTGTTTACAGTGCCTGTGTTGCATATGTTTAACGAGAGTTACCTCCCTTCCTTTACTCCACGTCCCAAGGAGACTGGATAATTGAGGTTGCAGGTGGCGAAATATCACTTTTATTTGCTTAAATCCTGTCACAGAGGCTGTTCTCTTCGTATCAGGTAGTATATGGCACCTACTGTTCATAATTCGGTCAGTGCTTGGCTTTATGTTTGTATTGTCACCAACGTATAATCAATAGTGGTGAGATACTTATATACTATATATATATATATATATATATATATATATATATATATATATATATATATATATATATATATATACTATTCCTCAGCGTTATAACTATGATTTTCATATATGTGTGGCTACATACAGTCAATTTATGTGTAACTAATTACAGACTTTCCCTCACGTGAGAAGTACACATTCAGTTACGGATTTTATACTTACCGGTCATAAGGCGCTCACACGTGGAGCCAACAAATCCGTCCACGCATGTACATGTTCCGTTGACTTCATATCCGCCATTTAAACACACGATAGAATCTTTAACCTGACGGGAGACAAGACAAGACAAGTTTGATTTAGTATGAAGCCCAAAATACATAAGTAGTAAACAAATGACTTGTCGCATGATCAGAATTAAAGTGGTGATGTCCTGTGAACTCTCTCTCTCTCTCTCTCTCTCTCTCTCTCTCTCTCTCTCTCTCTCTCTCTCTCTCTCTCTCTCTCTCTCTCTCTCTCTCTCTCTCATATCACAGGACATTATCACTTTAATTCTGATCTAGGATACATCATATAAAAACATTGAGACGTTAAACAGCAGTAGGTCATTTGTAGATGACATCAGCTTCACAAAAATAACCGGTGGTTGTACATACATGTGAATGCGTATTAAATAAATACAGAAGATAGGTTTTGGTCAAGTCAGTAGATCATGTGTAGATGACATCATCTTCACAAAAATAACCGGTGTTTGTACATACATGTGAATGCGTATTAGATAAATACAGAAGACAGGTTTTGGTCAAGTCAGTAGATCATTTAACCTGAAGGAAGAGGAAGGGACAGATTCATTTGAGCAAGTCAATATTTTAAAATAACAGAAACTGTTTATTGTACCAGATCGATCCACAAACACAAATCGATACTTGGAGAAGCCGATTTGAAATAGTGATTGTGAATAATATGAACTGAGCCACTCGAAATACGAACAGCAGGCTGGATCGTCAGCCGTTCGATTCGTGGTCGTGGTGAGTTTGGGGTGAAGGGGTTTTGCAAAGGGCAATCTAGAAGAGTAAAAACGCATCCGTGGTTCAGCCGTGGAAAACGAGTGACCAAAAACAAAAAAACAAATTATGTTTTCAGTCGGAAAATTTGAAGTTGATTTCAACAATTTAGACGGACCAACATAAATCCTGTAAAAACCACCAATAACTACTGTTGTTCTGTATATATGTCCTTTGTGATTAAACAATAAACTAAGCAGTTTAAATACACATTTAAAACCACAAATACTAAGTAAACCAACATCTGTATTCTGACTTTACACAAACCACACAACCTTTCACGTGCTTATTTCCCTTTCTAAGACTCTATTGTTCATTAACCATTGTCCCTCCTTTACACAAACCACACAACCTTTCACGTGCTTATTTCCCTTTCTAAGACTCTATTGTTCATTAACCATTGTCCCTCCTTTACACAAACCACACAACCTTTCACGTGCTTATTTCCCTTTCTAAGACTCTATTGTTCATTAACCATTGTCCCTCCTTTACACAAACCACACAACCTTTCACGTTCTTATTTCCCTTTCTAAGACTCTATTGTTCATTAACCATTGTCCCTCCTTTACACAAACCACACAACCTTTCACGTGCTTATTTCCCTTTCTAAGACTCTATTGTTCATTAACCATTGTCCCTCCTTTACACAAACCACACAACCTTTCACGTGCTTATTTCCCTTTCTAAGACTCTATTGTTCATTAACCATTGTCCCTCCTTTACACAAACCACACAACCTTTCACGTGCTTATTTCCCTTTCTAAGACTCTATTGTTCATTAACCATTGTCCCTCCTTTACACAAACCACACAACCTTTCACGTGCTTATTTCCCTTTCTAAGACTCTATTGTTCATTAACCATTGTCCCTCCTTTACACAAACCACACAACCTTTCACGTGCTTATTTCCCTTTCTAAGACTCTATTGTTCATTAACCATTGTCCCTCCTTTACACAAACCACACAACCTTTCACGTGCTTATTTCCCTTTCTAAGACTCTATTGTTCATTAACCATTGTCCCTCCTTTACACAAACCACACAACCTTTCACGTGCTTATTTCCCTTTCTAAGACTCTATTGTTCATTAACCATTGTCCCTCCTTTACACAAACCACACAACCTTTCACGTGCTTATTTCCCTTTCTAAGACTCTATTGTTCATTAACCATTGTCCCTCCTTTACACAAACCACACAACCTTTCACGTGCTTATTTCCCTTTCTAAGACTCTATTGTTCATTAACCATTGTCCCTCCTTTACACAAACCACACAACCTTTCACGTGCTTATTTCCCTTTCTAAGACTCTATTGTTCATTAACCATTGTCCCTCCTTTACACAAACCACACAACCTTTCACGTGCTTATTTCCCTTTCTAAGACTCTATTGTTCATTAACCATTGTCCCTCCTTTACACAAACCACACAACCTTTCACGTGCTTATTTCCCTTTCTAAGACTCTATTGTTCATTAACCATTGTCCCTCCTTTACACAAACCACACAACCTTTCACGTGCTTATTTCCCTTTCTAAGACTCTATTGTTCATTAACCATTGTCCCTCCTTTACACAAACCACACAACCTTTCACGTGCTTATTTCCCTTTCTAAGACTCTATTGTTCATTAACCATTGTCCCTCCTTTACACAAACCACACAACCTTTCACGTGCTTATTTCCCTTTCTAAGACTCTATTGTTCATTAACCATTGTCCCTCCTTTACACAAACCACACAACCTTTCACGTGCTTATTTCCCTTTCTAAGACTCTATTGTTCATTAACCATTGTCCCTCCTTTACACAAACCACACAACCTTTCACGTGCTTATTTCCCTTTCTAAGACTCTATTGTTCATTAACCATTGTCCCTCCTTTACACAAACCACACAACCTTTCACGTGCTTATTTCCCTTTCTAAGACTCTATTGTTCATTAACCATTGTCCCTCCTTTACACAAACCACACAACCTTTCACGTGCTTATTTCCCTTTCTAAGACTCTATTGTTCATTAACCATTGTCCCTCCTTTACACAAACCACACAACCTTTCACGTGCTTATTTCCCTTTCTAAGACTCTATTGTTCATTAACCATTGTCCCTCCTTTACACAAACCACACAACCTTTCACGTGCTTATTTCCCTTTCTAAGACTCTATTGTTCATTAACCATTGTCCCTCCTTTACACAAACCACACAACCTTTCACGTGCTTATTTCCCTTTCTAAGACTCTATTGTTCATTAACCATTGTCCCTCCTTTACACAAACCACACAACCTTTCACGTGCTTATTTCCCTTTCTAAGACTCTATTGTTCATTAACCATTGTCCCTCCTTTACACAAACCACACAACCTTTCACGTGCTTATTTCTCTTTCTAAGACTCTATTGTTCATTAACCATTGTCCCTCCTTTACACAAACCACACAACCTTTCACGTGCTTATTTCCCTTTCTAAGACTCTATTGTTCATTAACCATTGTCCCTCCTTTACACAAACCACACAACCTTTCACGTGCTTATTTCCCTTTCTAAGACTCTATTGTTCATTAACCATTGTCCCTCCTTTACACAAACCACACAACCTTTCACGTGCTTATTTCCCTTTCTAAGACTCTATTGTTCATTAACCATTGTCCCTCCTTTACACAAACCACACAACCTTTCACGTGCTTATTTCCCTTTCTAAGACTCTATTGTTCATTAACCATTGTCCCTCCTTTACACAAACCACACAACCTTTCACGTGCTTATTTCCCTTTCTAAGACTCTATTGTTCATTAACCATTGTCCCTCCTTTACACAAACCACACAACCTTTCACGTGCTTATTTCCCTTTCTAAGACTCTATTGTTCATTAACCATTGTCCCTCCTTTACACAAACCACACAACCTTTCACGTGCTTATTTCCCTTTCTAAGACTCTATTGTTCATTAACCATTGTCCCTCCTTTACACAAACCACACAACCTTTCACGTGCTTATTTCCCTTTCTAAGACTCTATTGTTCATTAACCATTGTCCCTCCTTTACACAAACCACACAACCTTTCACGTGCTTATTTCCCTTTCTAAGACTCTATTGTTCATTAACCATTGTCCCTCCTTTACACAAACCACACAACCTTTCACGTGCTTATTTCCCTTTCTAAGACTCTATTGTTCATTAACCATTGTCCCTCCTTTACAAAAACCACACAACCTTTCACGTGCTTATTTCCCTTTCTAAGACTCTATTGTTCATTAACCATTGTCCCTCCTTTACACAAACCACACAACCTTTCACGTGCTTATTTCCCTTTCTAAGACTCTATTGTTCACTAACCATTGTCCCTCCTTTACACAAACCACACAACCTTTCACGTGCTTATTTCCCTTTCTAAGACTCTATTGTTCATTAACCATTGTCCCTCCTTTACACAAACCACACAACCTTTCACGTGCTTATTTCCCTTTCTAAGACTCTATTGCTCATTAACCATTGTCCCTCCTTTACACAAACCACACAACCTTTCACGTGCTTATTTCTCTTTCTAAGACTCTATTTCTCATTTACCATTGTCCCTCCTTTACACAAACCACACAACCTTTCACGTGCTTATTTCCCTTTCTAAGACTCTATTGTTCATTAACCATTGTCCCTCCTTTACACAAACCACACAACCTTTCACGTGCTTATTTCCCTTTCTAAGACTCTATTGTTCATTAACCATTGTCCCTCCTTTACACAAACCACACAACCTTTCACGTGCTTATTTCTCTTTCTAAGACTCTATTGTTCATTAACCATTGTCCCTCCTTTACAAAAACCACACAACCTTTCACGTGCTTATTTCCCTTTCTAAGACTCTATTGTTCATTAACCATTGTCCCTCCTTTACACAAACCACACAACCTTTCACGTGCTTATTTCCCTTTCTAAGACTCTATTGTTCACTAACCATTGTCCCTCCTTTACACAAACCACACAACCTTTCACGTGCTTATTTCCCTTTCTAAGACTCTATTGCTCATTAACCATTGTCCCTCCTTTACACAAACCACACAACCTTTCACGTGCTTATTTCCCTTTCTAAGACTCTATTGTTCATTAACCATTGTCCCTCCTTTACACAAACCACACAACCTTTCACGTGCTTATTTCCCTTTCTAAGACTCTATTGTTCATTAACCATTGTCCCTCCTTTACACAAACCACACAACCTTTCACGTGCTTATTTCTCTATCTAAGACTGTTTCTTTTTAAATCTATTGTATTTGCTAACCCATATCATATAAATCAAACATTTACACATAAAACACATTGTATTGTTCAGGGCCGTAGTTGGGGGTGGAGGGGGGGGGGGCAAGGAGGGCAGTTGAGCCCCCCCCCCGAAAACAATCCGGAAAGCATTATAGAAAATTAAAGAAAATTCTCTTCTTAACTGTTTAAGGAGTTTTAGACTATTAACTACTCAGTTGCCCCCCGACCCAAAAAAAAAAAAAAAAAAAAAAAAAAAAAAAAAAAAAAAAAAAAAAATCCTAGCTACGGCCTTCATGTTTACACTAACGTTTGATATCCACCTTATAGCATGAGCATACATTCCAATAAATACATAATTTAAAAATGAACAGTAATAACAAGTACAATAATAATAATAATAATAATAATAATAATAATAATAATAATAATAATAAAATAATAATAATAATAATGATAATGATAATCGAATATTTCTGTCGTTTAATTTTTGAGCGACCTTGGATCAATACGAATAATTAGTTTAACTATTAGAGTTGTCGACTTTTGATCAATACGAATAATTAGTTTGAGTGTTAGAGTTGTCGACCTTGGATCAATACGAATAATTAGTTTGAGTGTAAGACTTTTATTCAGAGATTGATCTATGTGGCTGGTTTATTTCTGTCGAGAAGTGAACACGTGCACCACATCAAAGGAGTGAAGACGTCAAGACGGTGCAGACTGGGAAATCTATAGTGATGAGATTAGCTGTATGGACCGATCTTTAGTCTCATCCCACCGGTCGATCATCGTTAATAATCGACTAAATGTGCAATCTGAACCAGTACTAATGTGTACATAGGTTGAACAGTTGAACTAACACGAGATAATATCTTGGAAGTGATCATTTATTGGCTTTTAATTAGATCACAAAATAATTCAAGTAAACATGTGAAAATTAACACTCATCACCAATCAGAGATCAACACTAAATACCAGTTGATATTCTTCGCGCATAGAAAAACAGAATCCTAAAAATTAAAAAAGAAATATACTCGTTACGTCAAGCAGTGTTTATTGACCGACTTAATTATTGATTCAGTGTGTCATGATGCATATAACATTATAATCACATCACTTGCTCTGCTTGAAGTCCGACATGGATAGCATAAGATCAGCGTGTTTATATCCCCATACAGGACTATTGCTGAATGAAATATATATATATATATATATATATATATATATATATATATATATATATATATATATATCATTGAAGAATTCAGGCGCAAAACGCGATATAAATCATGTTCTTTCTTGTTTTAGTTAGAGCCATTATTGTATGTCAGTAAGGGCTAATCGTAGGCCCGCTGATTTGCCACAAAACGTGATTGATCCTTATAAAATTGTATAGGGTAAATCCCGGTTGTTGTTTTTTTAAATCACTTTTACTGATAATGAAAAAAAAGAAAGAAAATATATCGCGTTTTGCGCCTAAACTCTTCTCATATATATATATATATATATATATATATATATATATATATATATATATATATATATATATATATATATATATATATGTACACACACACATACATATACACATACATATACACATATACACACACATATACACATACATACACATACATATACATATACATATACATACATATCTATATATATATATATGTGTGTGTGTGTGTGTGATGTTTTTATAAAAAGGTTCATTTAAATAGTATGTTACTAAAGTAATATTCATCTCGTAGTTAAAAAAAGAAAAAGAAAACATTATTCAATTAGCCTTGTAGCAGTGTAGTACTATAGGCAACGAGTCTACATTTGGGCTAATGAGCAACTAATCAGCAAACTAAAAAAAATACGTATGATAAGAGTATTATTTGGTTAATAGGTTACTTATACGGATTTCAGTTTAAAATATGAGGGTTTTTTCCTGCTTTGTCGTCCACATTGTTTATTGTTTATTAATGTTAACGGTTGGCCATATAGTTTGTCCCTCTTTTTCCAATTGTCCGTACACTGCAATATTCGAAATTCCGAATAAACAAACATCGAATCGAATCGAATCGAAGCTTCGCGACGATTTCGAATCGAATCGAATATACGAAACTTCGCAGGGACCTAATATATGCATTGCTAATGTAATTGCAATCTGTGATTATTTTCATAATTTACCAAACTCTTTAAATATGTTTTGCGTCAACTCAAGTAGCAGTGCTTGTAGTTGGATGTAACACTGGTCAGACAGTGTAGACAATAGAATCGATCTTCAATTGTCTTCTATTCTAATAATAGAACTATCATTTAACCTCTAAACAGCTTCAACCTCCCCCAGTTGTGTGCCCCTCTGATGTTTGCTGCCACCACGCCTACCTGTCCTAATTCATTGTCTTATGAAAACAAAAAGATAAAATAAAATACAAAACAATACTTCCCTCTCAAAAATAGGATAGCGTTATTACGGGTATGGGTTATCAGCTAAGAAGCGCTTGACAATGTATCGGTTGGTCACAGGTGTGAAGTCCACCAACGGTACCGTGACAAACTATTTGTTTTCGTGTGTTAGTCATTACGACTGCAGATGGGCATGCAGTCAGTCTTGTCAAACTTGAATCCATGTGCAGTCATTCTAACACTGTCACAGATACAACTACAAACCACCCAGTTGGAAGTAGTTCATCAAGATAAACATTTGTTTAAAGTCAAGTTAAAGTCATCAATATATAATGTAATAAAACATGACTGCAAAACCATGCTAATAAAATGGATCTTGAACTTTAATAATAGTCATGTCTAAAGTGTCAAAGATTAAGTGCAATGAGTATCCTTATGCAAATATATACAGATATCACTTTATGTATTTATTTATTTATTTATTTATTTACTTGCTTGTTTCTTCCTTTCTTTATTTCATTATTTCTTCATTTATAAAAAATAAATAAAAAAATAACAGTGGTCAGACAGTTTGCCATTACCAGGTATGACTTAGTTAAATACATTTGTATTTAAAGATAATAGTGATCAGACAGTTTGTCATTCCTAGGTATGGCTTAGTTAAATACATTTGTATTTAAAGATAATAGTGATCAGACAGTTTGTCATTCCTAGGTATGGCTTAGTTAAATACATTTGTATTTAAAGATAATAGTGATCAGACAGTTTGCCATTACCAGGTATGACTTAGTTAAATACATTTGTATTTAAAGATAATAGTGATCAGACAGTTTGTCATTCCTAGGTATGGCTTAGTTAAATATTTAAAAAAATATATATTATTTAACAGCCTTCGTCTTGTTAATGATCGTAATTTCTCCAGTATGCATCAAGATAATTTGCCCCAGTCGGCAACACCACCACAGGCGTATGCAACATTTATCCAGTCACCCTCCAGCCCAAATATGTGGAACCCGCAAATTATGCAGCCCACCCCACAGAACATAATACCCAATACAGGGGCCCAACAGAGGATAAACTATGTATCGATTCCACAAGCACAGTTCACGGATATGGTAAATAAGTTGAATGTTATTCAGGAGTCAATGCAACAGTTATCAAAACTTGACGCTATAACTGACTCACTCAGTCAGCTAAATAACAGAATGGATATGACCGACGCGAGACAGGTGAAAATAAAACAGAATGTAGCTACAGTGTGTGAGAAATACGACACTATGATCCAGCAACAGACACTTCGTACAGACCAAATACAAGTAACTCAACAAAGGCAAATGGATGAAATAAATGAAATGAAAAACTCATTTTCCGCCTGTTACAATCAAGTTGGGTATTTGCATAACGAAGTTATGGGACTGAAAGAAAACTTTTTGGATATACAGCACCGCAGCATGAAGAATAATATTTTATTCACTGGTTTCGCCGAACAGCCAGAAGCAGAAAAACTTTGAATCGACGAGGAGATCATTTTTCAAAATGCTCATCGTATCGGTCCTCCAGGAAGAAACCGACCGCGTCCCCGTACAATTGTCGCCCGCTTCCTGTGGTACAAACAGAAAGAACTTGTACGCTCGTCTGCCCCTAGTAAACTTCGCGACACACAGTACGGCGTAAATGAACAGTTTCCACGTGAGATCGCGGAGCGGAGACGCGAACTCTACCCGCTACTACGCCAGGCCAAGGCCAGGGGAGATCACGCAAGACTTGTAAAGGACCAGCTGTTCATTAATGGAAGACGAGTGTATCCCCATTCTGACAGAAATGTGCCCCCTCCGCCAAAACCAACATACCCACCCAACCCACCCCAGTCATCCTACCCACCCCACCCTTCCTATCCAACACACCCATTCAATCCACCCCACCCTCCACCACAGTGTCACAGTCACTACCCTCCCTTTTCTGCCCCGGTACAGCCCCAAGCCCAAAACCAACCGCCAAGTTTAATGTGGACTCCAACTACATTAGGTCCCACTGCCCCTCCCCAACCCCAACAGAACCCATCCAAACACAGTTAGAGGTGTCAAACATTATTCCAGCCAGTAGTCGCTTTTTCTCCAGCTGTCTCTCCATGCGAGTAGATGTGTCTACGTGCGCTCTCGACCTGCCCCCCCCCCCCCCCACACACACACACATGGGGGGACTGATAGCCAGCTTTGGTACTCTGTTGGAGTTTCGGGTCACCTATACCGGGTCACGGGCAACCGTGTCTTTGGTATATGGTGACCCGCCTCCAAAGAAGAGGAAAGGAGGGACTGGAAGAGGAAGGACGAAGAAGAAACCCGTGCTAGGGACGACCCAGGGGGGAGGGGGACAAAGCTGGCGGCGGTTCCTTCTGCGTCGCCGCCCCCGCCGAGTTCTCCGGAGAGGACGCGACAGTCATCGGCTCCCGCACCCCCGGATCGGCCATACTCCGAACAGGACATCGCGATGTTCCAGCGGACAAGTGTGACACCACCGACCTCCACCTCCACCCAACGGACGACGACTCCGGTGCAGCGGTCAATTATACCGACCGCTCCCGTTGAGTCGTCACAGGGACTTGTTGTTGCGGCGGCGAAGAGGAAGGCGACATCACCTGCCACCCAGCCAGCCAAGACTAAGCCACCGCCGGAAGCCGTGCCCCCTGTTGACGACGAATGGACCCTTTCCATCAGTGGACTTCGTCGCCAACTCCACCAGTACATGCAGGGGGACACGCGTGAACCACACCGACTTCGGGGAGGATTTCTCAATGTTAACTGGAAAACATTGGATGACGGCAGCGAATACGAGCTACACACCAAGTTCTTCAGTGGGACGCTGGGAATAATCGTCACGCACCGAAGGGACCAGATCTACAGGCAGTGCATCTTGTTTTGGAAGATCGACAATAGATCTATCCACAAGATGCTCAAAGCAGTCTGCGGTCCCGGTTATTCCAGTGTAGTCAAGACTCTACGTCAGCGAAAAGAACAGCTGCCGTCACTCCGAGATACTCCAGGCTCCCCGAAGTAGAACCAACCTTACCTAGGACAGGTAACCTCCTTTTTTGGGCTTAGTTGGACTTTAAAACTTTTTGGCCGCGGCTCAAAATTCTTATGTTTATTTTTTTTATAAATAGTCCAACACATTTTACTTTGGCGCCCGTTCAATTGCTCAAATCACCTTAAAACCTTTTAGGCCGAGCAGTCAAACTTACGTTTGGGTTTAAATTTTAGTCCGGACATGATTATCGGTGCAGTTATTCTCCGTAGACTTAGGTTTTTTACAAGTAGAACCAAAGGAATCGAACTTTAGCCAATGAGAACACGGCCCTTACTTGGTGTCTACTATTTGGTCCGCGCAGTCGCTGGACCTTTACTAAATGGTTTTATTCCAAATTCTGCCCACTTCAAACTCCCCCCCCCCCCCCCCCCCCCCCCCCCTTGTCCTGGACTTAGTCATGACAGGCGTGTATGAAGTTTTCGTGGCATATATGCACGTTAAACTGTTACCCTGACCCTGGCCAGTAGTCGACTACAGCCAAGCTGACCCACAGTTTACTGGCGGTTACTTTGTTTACACAGGACAAAAACTGTGTTGGCTTGGCCCAACTCAGCTGTGCTCAGTATACAGCACCTGTTGATCAGTGACGCGTGACGGACAGAGCACTCACTTACCTGGGAAACACGGACACTTTCTTGACTGGAATAAACTACCAGTGTGATTATTGTATTCCATTTAATGATAATAACAACGATATTTTGTTATGTGAGTTCGATGATGCTATTGATGACATTTTAATATATACTTATAATCACGTTTAAAATAGTTCTGTACATGTAAATTATTACAATATTGCTAGTGAATCGCCTATGTCGACTATAAATAATACAAGCGATAGCGATACACCACTTCGTAAACATGCCACGGTTAGAGTCGACCAAAACGCATTATCTCAGAAAACACACCTTAAGTTTGGAACATTAAACGTGTGTGGATTGCGTCAAAAACTGAATTTTCCTGAATTAACCGACTACATTAAGAACTTTGATATTGTGTGTTTTTCAGAGACAAAGCTAGATTATTTACACATTATTGATATCCATTGTAATAACCGCCAAGCCAGAAATAGTTGTAGATCTGGAGGCATTGCTTTACTTATTAAGCAAGATATAGCTAAATATGTGACTTTTCTAGAAATGGAATCAGATTGTTTACTTTGGTGCAAAATTGATAGACTTTTACAAACTTGGAAGATGATCTACATATTGGTGCTATTTATATACCACCTGAAAACTAAATATTGTAATGCTGACACATTTTACTCCGTAAGACAAGAGATCCAAACAAATGTTAACGTAACAGATTATTGTAATGCTACTAGGTAATATGAATGCCGGGACTGGTGTTTTACCTGCTTATATTGTTGATAGTAATATAGCTCATGTACTTGATTTAGATGGAAGTGTGGATGGATATCTGAACAGTGCTACACGTCTAGCAAATATGAACATACCTTTAAAAAGAGTTAGCCAAGACGCTAAAACTAACCACTTTGGTTCACAATTGCTAGACATGTGTAAATCTAACGATCTTTTTATCGTAAACGGCCGTATTGGCAATGATAAGCTTTTTGGGAAATTCACGTGTAAAGATTCGTCCGTTGTGGACTACAGCATTGCCTCGATAAATCTGCTCAAGCATATATACTTAACTCCAAAAGAAACGCGAATACGTAGATTGGAGGTTTTGAGTGCACTCATTGAAATACGTCCCAAAGTTCTTAAAATAATTGTTTCTATGAAAAACTTAAACAATTCGTAAAGATGAGATTTCATGTTATTGACATGTTAAAAATCGAGGTCGCATTGTCATTTGAAATGTCAAGGCCATGGCGCTTCTTCAGTGGCGTCACATGCCACTCAAACATGTCCACTAATAGCGGGTGTGTCCGCCATTGCTGGCCATGACCGCCGCACACCTCCTACCCATGGAGAGGAAGAGGTTCCTGATGAAGGCCCTGGGCACGTTGTTGTAGGTGTCCATGACGGCCTGGCGGAGCTGCTGCTGTGTCACCACGGGAGCAGGGCGTTGGTTCATCATGCGCTGAACCTCGTCCCACAAGTGCTCGATGGGGTTCAGATCCGGGCTTAAAGCTGGCCAGTCCATTGTGATGATGTTGTGCTGTGCCAGGAATGCCTGGGTGGCCCGTGCCGTGTGTGGCCTGGCGTTGTCGTGCTGGTAAACCATCTGACGGTGACCCGCGAAAAAAGGCACCACCACAGGCGTGAGCACTTCGTCGATGTAGCGCTGTGCTGTGACGCCCCTGCCGCGTCCTCGGCCGTTGTTGTCGAAGATGACAGGTTGTACACGACGTCCCCAGGATATGGCACCCCACAGCATGACGGAAGGCCCTCCCCAACGGTCCCTCTCCATAACACACGCATCTGTGAAGCGCTCACCTCGACGCCTCCACACCCTCATACGACCGTCGGCCCTATCTAAGCAGTAGCGGCTTTCGTCGGAGAAGACGATGTTCTGCCACTGTCGGTTCCGCCACTGTCGATGCAGAACAGCCCAGTTGTGTCGTGCAAGGCGGTGTCGCTGTGTGAGACGTTGTCCAATGTACGGTCGACGACAGTTCAGATGGATGGCGATCAGACGACGTCGTACCGTGGTGTAGGAAACGGGGCGGTTGTGGTTTCCCACTGTCTGCCGGGCTGTTGTGGTGGCTGGTACGAACCGATCACGCATGTGAGTTCGGACGATGTAACGGTCCTGGCGCTGTGACGTCACTCTGGGACGGCCGCTACGTGGACGGTCGACGACGTTGTTGTTCTGTAGAAATCGGTCTATGAGACGGTAGATTGTCGAGACATGGACACCGAAAGCACGTGCAACCTGCCTGGCATCCATTCCGGCCTCCAAATTCCCCAAAGCTCTATGTCTGGAATCAGCGTTAAGTCGTGGCATCGTTGTATCGCTACTCGTAAAATGAGTTGAACATTGTTGTCTGGCGTTTCTTTTATACCCAGGCCTGGTAGTGTTTCACGTGCAATTCGCATCTTTCATGATCCACCCGTTTTGCATTCCAGATCGATTTTGGTCGTCAATTTCAGCACGTGCGTGACGTCACACTGTACTCGTTTTTTTCATGCGTTATGTGGAATTGGATACGCTGACAAGATGGCTATTGGTCAACTTAATCGATTTGTACATAGTTTATTCAAATGTGGGTTTTTTAATATTTTAAAATTTTCGCGTTTCTTTTGGAGTTAAGTATAGATGAGTTCAAAATATTTGATTTTAGTCCCATACTTTCTGATATCCACTGCCCACTTTATATCGATCTGTTATTTTCCACAAGTAGAGAAATTACCAGAGTTAATGACGATAAACAAGCTGATGTAAAATGTAAAATTAAGAAAATTAATAGATGTACAGCTGATATATATAATAATAATATAGATGATGAAAATATCAGAAACCTTACAGCTCATTTAGATAGATTATTCGTCAATTCTGATACACCAAACAGAGAAACAATAAACAGTTTAGTAAAAGATTTGGGGAACATCATGAAAAAAGTGCCGACAAGACAGTAGGAAATTATGCTCGAATAAGTACAAACAAACATACTACAGCTAAAGAGAAAATTTGGTTTGGTAAAGAGTGTAGAATAGCAAGGTTTCATTTTCACAAAGCAAGACTTAAATTTAGTCACAGTAAATGTAATATAGATCGTCTCTCGATGATGGGTTTGGGCCGGCAATATAGGAAAACGGTAAACATGTAAACACGACAAATCATCTGAACAAAAAATATGCAAAATGCAAACAAACAAACCCAAGGAATTTTGGAAACTATTAAATTCAATAAATAAAAAAAGACACCCACTGATATAGAAATGGATTTTTTTTTTTTTGAATAGTTCAAAGAAATACATGAAACAGACCCTAATGATGTTGAAAGCATCCTTTGAAAACAATATCCTAAATAATGAAATCACTGTTGATGTCGTACTGAAAGCTATTAGATGCCTCCGAAACAATAAAGCAATGGGTTCAGATGCAATTTCAAATGAATACCTTAAATATGGAGAAAGCAAACTCGCCCCAATCATAGTAAAACTATATAGGTAGTACTAAACCAAATAACTTCCGGCTGGGTCAAAGTGCGAGGTGCACCGAACTTTTGATAGAGAAGTGAACACCATAAGTCCTGTGATTGGTTATAAATGTGAGTGTGTTGGTTGTAAAAAATAATAGTTTCATCTGGGTAAAAAAGAATTGCAATTTTATTTCATCTAGTACCAATGTGTCAAGTAGCCTTGTGCTTGAAACATGTATGGGGTACCTGTAAAAAAAAGTACTCGAATTTTGTGCGAAACTAGGGTAGTCATAGACGCTACCCGTTATCTCAGAAACGAGCAGCTTGACCCCCATTTTTTTCTGATTCATTTTAAGTGTAAGGGGTGGTAGTATTTATATCCGTGGCGTTTATGTCGGTTGATACGTTGCAGGTAGGAGTTTTAGCCACATATGTCACTATTGTCGTCTATGGGATTTGATTTGGTAGTATACACCCTATAGCTCATATTCAGTGCATAATAAATAATATTATGATTTTGTCATTTTATTTAATTAAACTATACTGGTTGATAAATTAGCCATCACTCGATCATGCAAGTTCACAATGACCTTGATCTTGACAATAATCTCTGTACATGGCTCTGAATGGAGTTTGAATCAAAGTTAGCACTGAAGAAAAGTTGGTTTTGGCCTATAATTCATACTGTAAAGATTTCAATAATTTCTTTTTACATGGTATTTGACTTGCCATATACAACTGCTCTTAAATATGGTATTATATATAAGCAACCTGAACTAAGATTTTAATAGCAATTTATTTTTATATTAAAAATAGCATGTCCCAATAGTGGGTTAATGTCTTTAGTTTCCATTAACATTGTTAATTTTTTATGTATGAAATTCTGAAAACTCAAATTTGTAAAGAAGTTGATTTTTATTGTCATTTTGACATATTTATAGGGTGCTAAGTTATATTTTAGACAAATTTGTAGTTTTATGCAAAATTTAAAGTAAATTTTAACAAAAACTTTACCAAAAACATAATTAAATTTGTTGTCACTATTGTGCCTTCTGTTCTTAGTTGTACATAACAATAAGGTTGTTAAACATATACTTAGATCTCCAGATATTTTTTTTTTTTTAATGATCACTTAGTTAGCTCTCATGAAAAGCATTTTGAGTTTATACTAGATTCAGAACCAATTTTTTCAGATCTGATTATCTGCCTTGGATTAAGTTGATAATTTATTTTATTATTAAAGTTGTATTACCTAATGTTACTAGCTAAATAAAATGCTGGATTACAGATTGTAGGAATACATCTAATGTACATATTGTATTCATCCGGATTAGAAAATAATGCAAGAAAATAGATGTTCGGGTAATTTTGTCATTTAAAAATAGTTTTTTTTCAGTAATTAATCAAAAATAAATGTGTTAAAGCTGCATGATTATTCCAGATATCACAACTATTAAAACCTCCTACTACAGTAGGCTATAAATAAAATATAGTCAGGAATATTGGTGGCTGCCAATAGTTTTGATGGTTCATTATGAAAATCAGCATGGCCGATGGATTTGAAATTCGCACACCTGGTAACTTGAAGACACCCACACCCAGCATACAGGATTTCCTCCCAACACTAATGTTCAGGACATTAAGTCATTACTTCATACAGGTACAGTCATGTTTGTGTTTCCTTCCTCAGACAGTGTATTGTTTTAATACTGATATTTCTTTGATGTGCCTGTTAAGGTCTTCATGATCTAGGGGTCAATCAAGTGCATGTGTTTTAATGGAATTCTTTAAAGGGGTAGAGGTACTCTGACTATCTTTGTTGTCTCTACATATATACCTGAGTACACACACCCAAATGAAAGTAAATATCTTCAGGAGTTTTATTTTAAAACATTTTGTTGTTTAATATGACATATTGCATTTGTACAAAACTATATGCAATATATATCTGCTTTTTGAGGTGTACATTATATTAGGTTGCACTGTAGAAACAACAATTTCAGTGAGGTTGTCAGTTTATGTCAGAATACACCAGATCCTGGTTGTCATAAAGACACATAGCTGGACACTTTTTGAAAAATGTATGTTATCAGTATAGGTAGTACTAAACCAAATAACTTCCGGCTGGGTCAAAGTGCGAGGTGCACCGAACTTTTGATAGAGAAGTGAACACCACAAGTCCTGTGATTGGTTATAAATGTGAGTATGTTGGTTGTAAAAAATAATAGTTTCATCTGGGTAAAAAAAAATTGCAATTTTATTTCATCTAGTACCAATGTGTCAAGTAGCCTTGTGCTTGAAACATGTATGGGGTACCTGTAAAAAAAAGTACTCGAATTTTGTGCGAAACTAGGGTAGTCATAGACGCTACCCGTTATCTCAGAAACGAGCAGCTTGAACCCCATTTTTTTCTGATTCATTTTAAGTGTAAGGGGTGGTAGTATTTATATCCGTGGCGTTTATGTCGGTTGATACCTTGCAGGTAGGAGTTTTAGCCACATATGTTACTATTGTCGTCTATGGGATTTGATTTGGTAGTATACACCCTTTAATATCATTTTCAACACAGACATACTACCAGATGATTGGCTAAATGGAATTATTAAGCCAATTTATAAAAAGAAAGGTAGCCCAAAAGATTCCGAATCTTACAGACCCATTACAATAGTAAGTTGTTTTGGAAAGCTATTTACATCAATTTTAAATAAGAGAATAAATGATTTCCTCGAACTAAACGAAAGTCAAGCAGGCTTTCGCAAAGATTATAGTACTAATGATCATATTTTTTCTTTGCATGCCCTATGTGAAATTATCAAACAAAGAAAAAATAAATTTTACTATACCTTTATAGATTTCTCTAAAGCATTTGATACTGTTTGTCGAACAGGTTTATGGCAAAAAATTTAAGGCTAGATGTAAATGGTAAATTTCGTAGAATTGTTCATAATATATACCAAGGTAACAAATCATGTATACGCCACAATGATGAATATTTGGCTTATTTCCTATGTCAAAATGGAGTACGTCAGGGCGAAAATCTGTCTCCCATATTATTCGCTATATACTTGAATGATCTAGAAAATACATTAAAAGAGAAACAATGTAATGGTATAAGAATAGAGTATGAAAACAACAATACTGACCTACTGTTTATAATTACCCTGCTACTTTATGCTGATGACACTGTGATTTTGGCAGAATCACCAGAAGACCTACAAAAGTCTTTAAACGTTTTCTCGCAATATTGTGCAATTTGGAAACTAAAAGTAAATATAGGTAAGTCTAAAATATTAGTATTTGGTGCAAAACCACCCAACAATAAATCATTCCACATTAAGGACATTAAATTAGACATTGTTGATAGCTATAAATACTTAGGCATTATATTTACTAGAAAAGGATCGTTTATTCAAGTAAAAAAATATTTAATAGCACAGGCTAATAAAGGTATGACCTTACTCAAAATGAGTATTAGAAATCTTAATTTACCAATAGACTGCCAACTACGCTTGTTTGATAGTATCATTGTCCCTATCCTGTTATATTCCTCGGAAATTTGGGATTTTGGTAATAATCAAAATATAGAAAGAATACAGCTACATTTTCTAAGAGACTTATTAAGGCTAAGAAGAAGTACCCCACTGCCCATGATTTATGGGGAATTAGGCGTATTCCCATTAGATATAAAGATACAAATAAGAATGCTCAGTTTTTGGGCCTCGTTGATCACAGGAAAGGCCTCTAAAATATCATATATACTGTACAAAACAATCATTAGTGAAAACACTAAAAATGGGTCAAAATTTAAATGGTTAAGTAATATAAACGATATATTAAATAAATTAGGACTGGGAAATTATTGGTTAAACCAGACAGTCTCCAATAAGAACTCATTTATTAAGTTAGTTACTGAACGTTTAAAATATCAATTCAGACAAACCTGGAACGAAAATATTAACACTTATCCCAAATGTATTACTTATAGAATATTTAAATTGGCACATGCTTGTGAAAATTACCTTCTTTACTTACCTGAAAAAATACGCATTATTTACAGTCGATTCAGAACCAGCAATCACTATTTTCCAATTGAAACTGGCAGATGGCAAAATATTGAACGAAAACATAAAATTTGCCCTCTTGGCAAAAGCACAATTGGTGATGAATTTCATTATCTATTTCAATGTCCACACTTTACTAACGAAAAAGCAACCTACCTAAATATATATTACTTCAACAGACCAAACACTTTCAAATTACACAAGCTCCTTAACACAAAACAATTATCTATTATAAAGAGACTATGTACGTTTCTTAATGTCACTAATAGTGTATTAAAAGACACGCCTTTGTCATAGATTTATTCAACTAATATTTTTTAGCTTTTGTGTATAATATATCTATCTATCTATCTATATATATATCTATAGATAGATAGATAGATATAATTATATGCATGTATATTTTAATCAGCAGCCGCCATTGTATTGTATATATATGTTTGTAAACACCTCAATGTAACACCGTTTGGTGTTCTGGGTGAATAAAGTTTTGTTCATACAATAATTATTCCTATAATTGTGGATGTACCTATTCTTCAATAATCCTAATTTAAAATAATTAATCTGGTTTTAAAAACTGACCCCCACCGCCTCCACAAATGATACGTTCATACATTTGTGAAATTATATATTAAATAATCCAAAATCCGAAGTGAGTAGCGTATTTTGTCATAGTAACACAGTATCGTACTAGTCCTTACCTTGTCAAAGTGAATAGCGTCTGTGTTGGTTGTCATGGTAACACAGTTCTCTGTGGATGACTGCATGTTAAGGTGACAGCTGAGAGAAGATTTCTCAAAATGGAACGACAGACAGTTTTCATCTTGAGAACATTTGAAGGCGCACCGCAGTTCGCTGTTAGACGGAGTGATCGAGTAGGTGTACTGGGCAAGGAGGACCTTGTCTTTGCAGAAGTTATTTTTAACGTAGGATACACTTTTCATATTATTATCACATAAGATAAGATTGAGGAAACAATAACATATGATTAAACCGCACAACATTGCTGCCATCTGTGTGTCAGGCAAAACGGTGAAGATAATCGAATCAAAAGAAGAGATTGTCGGCTAGCATTAGTTTGATTTATTTTTTGGCCAAAACAAATCAGAAAACTGTTCCATTGACTTGGAATTAAACAGACAATGATCGACAATCCGATAACGTAGCACATGAAGCTTTACCAACAAAGCAGAGTATATAAATATATTGAAATAATATCGGTATTCAATAGAAAATTAACGATACCAACACAGCAGAGTAGATCAATATATTGAAATAATATCGGTATTCAATAGACAATTAACGATACCAACACAGCAGAGTAGATCAATATATTGAAATAATATCGGTATTCAATAGACAATTAACGGTACCAACACAGCAGAGTAGATCAATATATTGAAATAATATCGGTATTCAATAGAAAAATAATGATACCAACACAGAAGAGTAGATCAATATATTGAAATAATATTGGTATTGTTACTATTATTTTTATTATTATTATTATTATTATTATTATTATTATTACTATTGTTACTATTATTATTATTATTACTATTATTACTATTTTTACTATTATTATTACTATTATTACTATTGTTACTATTATTATTATTATTATTATTATTATTGTTGTTATTATTGTTATTGATATTACTATTATTATTATTATTATTATTGTTAATATCATTAGTAGTAGTAGAAGTAGTAGTAGTAGCGTAGTAGTAGTAGTAGTAGTAGTAGTAGTAGTAGTAGTAGTAGTAGTAGTAGCGTAGTAGTAGTACTAGTACTAGTAGTAGTAGTATTGTTGTCATTGCTGTTATTATTGTTATTGTTATTAATAGTATTATTATTATTATTATTATTATAGATGTAACGCATCAGATCGGATATGATCGACGTGTATGTGTGTGTGCGTGTGTGTGTGCGTGTGTGTGTGTGTGTGTGTATACTTTCAGAATTTGATAACTTTGCAAATTAGATATAAATTAAACGAGGTCACGGCATTACATTTATTGGCATTTAAACAAACGTACTACGGTAGCAGTCTATAACTGGCGTGTGCATGCATAGTCATCAAACAAAACAAAACACATTTCGATATCAACTTTACACTGAAAGCTGTCCAGCGTTCAGAAAAAGAAACAAAAGCAAACAAACAAAAACACAAAGTTAAGCACGTGGTTTGTTTTCGTGTATGTAACGATAGCCAAAAATGACGTTATTCGAGTTTGACGTCATTTCCATTCAAAAAGACACCGCATCATATATTCTTCCGTCATTTGAATATCGGGTAATGGCTGACTGGAAAAAGAAATGCGTATATGTAGTAGTCTACCAAATAGCATCTCGTCCAGGACAAAGTTCGAACTTTTGCTACAGCACTTCATGGTTCCTCGAATGCCATTGGTGACATGTGTAACAAGACTTGTTATAATAAAGTGTTGTTATATGAGACCAAAACCGTGATGTGATTTGATTTAAGCCAGTGCTAATGTACCATGTAGTGCGATGCTTGGAAGATAGGCGGGATGTCATAAAAATAAGCTTGTGAATTTGTGTGCGGGATGGCGGTTGTGATTTATTTCAAGGGTGAGGTGTTCTAGTATTTATATCAGTTGTGTGTATGTTGATGCATGTAATAGTAATAGCCCCATATTGTAATATGGTCGTCTATATGATTGTGTTTGTTGTTATAGACCATGTATACACATACACACACACACACACAAACACACACACACACAGAGAGAGAGAGAGAGAGAGAGAGAGAGAGAGAGAGAGAGAGAGAGAGAGAGAGAGAGAGAGAGAGAGAGAGAGACAGATACACACACACACATACAGAGAGAGAGAGAGAGAGAGAGAGAGAGAGACACACATACACAGAGAGAGAGAGAGAGAGAGAGAGAGACACACACACACACACACACACACACACACGGTCGGTGGCCAAAGAAATGTAGGAAACTTCACGCCTGTAGCTTATTTATAAGCGTTGTTATACAGCTGTTGGCGAAAATTAAACGGTTCCCCCGACACGGTTCCCTTCATTCACATAAACAACATATACACTAAGCACGAATCGGACAATTAATTCCAATAATGTTTTATCTACATGATCCGTAAAGATGCACACAGCAGCTGCTAGAGGAAATGGCGTCATTTATCAAATTACGTCAGTTAAAACATCGCCTGATTCAAGTAATAATGAATGAACGTTTGCATTCTTACGCGACGTAAGTATCAATGAAGTTTACAAAAACAATACTAGAGGCGTATTTAAAGCTAAGCAAAATAAATTCTGAGTTCATGTAATACATTGTCTAGTAATAATATCACCTGTCCTAGTTCATGTGTGTCAGACATTATCAAGTAATAATATCACCTGTCCTAGTTCATGTGTGTCAGACATTATCAAGTAATAATATCACCTGTCCTAGTTCATGTGTGTCAGACATTGTCAAGTAATAATATCACCTGTCCTAGTTCATGTGTGTCAGACATTATCAAGTAATAATATCACATGTCGTAGTTCATGTGTGTTAGACATTGTCAAGTAATAATATCACCCGTCCTATTTCATGTATGTCAGATATTGTCAAGTAATAATAGCACCTGTCCTATTTCATGTGTGTTAGACATTGTCAAGTAATAATATCACCTGTCCTAGTTCATGTATGTAAGACATTGTCAAGTAATAATAGCACCTGTCCTAGTTCATGTGTGTCAGACATTATCAAGTAATAATATCACCTGTCCTAGTTCATGTATGTAAGACATTGTCTAGTAATAATATCACCCGTCCTAGTTCATGTATGTAAGACATTATCAAGTAATAATATCACCTGTCCTAGTTCATGTTTGTCAGACATTATCAAGTCATAATATCACCTCTCCTAGTTCATGTATGTAAGACATTATCAAGTAATAATATCACCTGTCCTAGTTCATGTGTGTCAGACATTGTCAAGTAATAATATCACCTGTCCTAGTTCATGTATGTAAGACATTGTCAAGTAATAATATCACCTGTCCTAGTTCATATGTATCAGACATTGTCAAGTAATAATATCACCTGTCCTAGTTCATGTGTGTCAGACATTATCAAGTAATAATATCACCTGTCCTAGTTCATGTGTATCAGACATTGTCAAGTAATAATATCACCTGTCCTAGTTCATGTGTGTCAGACATTATCGAGTAATAATATCACCTGTCCTAGTTCATGTATGTAAGACATTGTCAAGTAATAATATCACCTGTCCTAGTTCATGTGTGTCAGACATTGTCAAGTAATAATATCACCTGTCCTAGTTCATGTGTGTCAGACATTGTCAAGTAATAATATCACCTGTCCTAGTTCATGTGTGTCAGACATTATCAAGTAATAATATCACCTGTCCTAGTTCATGTGTGTCAGACATTATCAAGTAATAATAGCACCTGTCCTAGTTCATGTATGTAAGACATTGTCAAGTAATAATATCACCTGTCCTAGTTCATGTGTGTCAGACATTATCAAGTAATAATATCACCTGTCCTAGTTCATGTGTGTAAGACATTGTCTAGTAATAATATCACCTGTCCTAGTTCATGTGGATCAGACATTATCAAGTAATAATATCACCTGTCCTAGTTCATGTATGTAAGACATTGTCAAGTAATAATATCACCCGTCCTAGTTCATGTGTGTAAGACATTGTCAAGTAATAATATCACCTGTCCTATTTCATGTATGTCAGATATTGTCTAATAATAATATCACCTGTCCTAGTTCATGTGTGTCAGACATTATCAAGTAATAATATCACCTGTCCTAGTTCATGTGTGTCAGACATTATCAAGTAATAATATCACCTGTCCTAGTTCATGTGTGTCAGACATTATCAAGTAATAATATCACATGTCGTAGTTCATGTGTGTTAGACATTATCAAGTAATAATATCACCTGTCCTAGTTCATGTATGTAAGACATTGTCAAGTAATAATAGCACCTGTCCTATTTCATGTGTGTTAGACATTGTCAAGTAATAATATCACCTGTCCTAGTTCATGTGTATCAGACATTGTCAAGTAATAATATCATCTGTCCTAGTTCATGTATGTAAGACATTGTCAAGTAATAATATCACCTGTCCTAGTTCATGTATGTAAGACATTGTCAAGTAATAATATCACCTGTCCTAGTTCATGTGTGTAAGACATTGTCAAGTAATAATATCACCTGTCCTAGTTATTGTGTGTAAGACACTGTCTAACAATAATATCACCTATCCTAGTTCATGTGTGTAAAACATTGTCAAGTAATAAAATCACCTGTCCTAGTTCATGTGTGTAAGACATTGTCAAGTAATAATATCACCTGTCCTAGTTCATGTATATCAGACATTGTCAAGTAATAATATCACCCGTCCCAGTTCATGTGTGTAATACATTGTCAAGTAATAATATCACCTGTCCTAGTTCATGTTTGTAATACATTGTCAAGTAATAATATCACCCGTCCCAGTTCATGTGTGTAATACATTGTCAAGTAATAATATCACCCGTCCCAGTTCATGTGTGTAATACACTGTCAAGTAATAATATCACCCGTCCCAGTTCATGTGTGTAAGACATTGTCAAGTAATAATATCACCTGTCCTAGTTCATGTGTGTCAGACATTATCAAGTAATAATATCACCTGTCCTAGTTCATGTATGTCAGACATTGCCAAGTAATAATATCACCTCTCGCATCAAGTAATATCAAGTAATGTCATATGTTTGTATTCTCGCGTATACACTATATAATAAAACCATATAGGTATCACATCGAGACATATTACATTTAGAAACATCTGGCATATTGCAGGTACTTTGAGACAAGAGCCAAAATTTGTTTCGTGCAATGGTTCTTTTGTGTCATTTCTAAAAACATTTTTTTACCTAAATTATTATTATTATGATTATTATTATTATTATAAATAGTAGTAATAGTAGTAATAGTAGTAGCAATAGTTGTAGTAGTAATAGTAGTAGTAGTAGTGGTAGTGGTGGTGGTGGTGGTGGTGGTAGTAGTAGTAGTAGTAGTAGTAGCAGTAGTAGTAGTAGTAGTAGTAGTAGTAGTAGTAGTAGTAGTAGTAGTAGTAGTAGTAGTAGTAGTGTAGTAGTAGTAGTAGTATATACTGGCTATTAAACTGACTGACATAAAAACATGGATACAACTGGATCATTAGTTCACATTGACATACAGACATGGATTTAACTCGATATTAAACTCACCTTGACATACAGACATTGATACAACTGGATACTAAACTGACCTTGACATACAAACATGGATACAACTGGACCATTAAATAACACTGACATACAGACATGGATACAGCTGGATATGAAACTGACCTTCACATACAGACATTGATAAAACTGGATACTAAACTGACCTTAACATACAAACATGGATACAAGTGGATCATCGATTCACACTGACATACAGACATGGATACAACTGGACGATATAAATGGCAATCAGTACTGAACAAGAGAGCTTAACTTCATTACATTTTCCTTTATATTTGTGCAACAAGAGTGATTTCCCTGTTCGGAGACTGAGACAGATGGACACAAAACCGGCCTAGGTGGCGTCGTGTTTGAGCCATCAAGCATAAGGCTGGTAAGTACTGGGTTCACAGCCCGGTACCGGCTCCCACCCATAGCGAGTTTGAACGACTGAGTGGGTACGTGTACGGCCACTACACCCTCTTCTATCACCCATGGGATCAATTTCCGTCGGTGGTCCCATAGGGCGATCTATCGTTCCAGTCAGTTCATGACGACTGTTATATCAAAGGCGGTGGTCCCATAGGGCGATCCATCGTTCCGGTCAGTTCACGACGACTGTTGTATCAAAGGCGGTGGTCCCATAGGGCGATCCATCGTTCCGGTCAGTTCACGACGACTGTTGTATCAAAGGCGGTGGTCACATAGGGCGATCCATCGTTCCAGTCAGTTCACGACGACTGTTGTATCAAAGGCGGTGGTCCCATAGGGCGATCCATCGTTCCAGTCAGTTCACGACGACTGTTGTATCAAAGGCGGTGGTCCCATAGGGCGATCCATCGTTCCAGTCAGTTCACGACGACTGTTGTATCAAAGGCGGTGGTCCCATAGGGCGATCCATCGTTCCAGTCAGTTCACGACGACTGTTGTATCAAAGGCGGTGGTCCCATAGGGCGATCCATCGTTCCAGTCAGTTCACGACGACTGTTGTATCAAAGGCGGTGGTCCCATAGGGCGATCCATCGTTCCAGTCAGTTCACGACGACTGTTGTATCAAAGGCGGTGGTCCCATTGGGCGATCCATCGTTCCAGTCAGTTCACGACGACTGTTGTATCAAAGGCGGTGGTCCCATAGGGCGATCCATCGTTCCAGTCAGTTCACGACGACTGTTGTATCAAAGGCGGTGGTCCCATAGGGCGATCCATCGTTCCAGTCAGTTCACGACGACTGTTGTATCAAAGGCGGTGGTCCCATAGGGCGATCCATCGTTCCAGTCAGTTCACGACGACTGTTGTATCAAAGGTGGTGGTCCCATAGGGCGATCCATCGTTCCAGTCAGTTCACGACGACTGTTGTATCAAAGGCGGTGGTCCCATAGGGCGATCCATCGTTCCAGTCAGTTCACGACGACTGTTGTATCAAAGGCGGTGGTCCCATAGGGCGATCCATCGTTCCAGTCAGTTCACGACGACTGTTGTATCAAAGGCGGTGGTCCCATTGGGCGATCCATCGTTCCAGTCAGTTCACGACGACTGTTGTATCAAAGGCGGTGGTCCCATAGGGCGATCCATCGTTCCAGTCAGTTCACGACGACTGTTGTATCAAAGGCGGTGGTCCCATTGGGCGATCCATCGTTCCAGTCAGTTCACGACGACTGTTGTATCAAAGGCGGTGGTCCCATAGGGCGATCCATCGTTCCAGTCAGTTCACGACGACTGTTATATCAAAGGCGGTGGTCCCATTGGGCGATCTATCGTTCCAGTCAGTTCATGAAGACTGTTATATCAAAGGCGGTGCTATGTACCACCTTGTATGTTTGATGGCGAATATAAACGATCCCCTTGTTATTAATTGTAAAACGTAGCGGGTTTCCTCTTTAATGTGCTCTAGTGGTCTTAATAAATAAAACTTTATTCAGTTTTGTAATTATTTTTATTTTGTCGAACAAATGAGAGAAAACAAACAATTTTACAAGTGCACAGCAACACATTAAACACATAAAACAAGTCTCATTCAAGGCACAGAACAGTGCCAAAGAGTAATTTTGTCAAATTCGTGACTAATCACATTAAACAAATTCGTTTGTTTTGCCCTTAGTTGATAGCTGAGATCTATATGTTGACATGCTTCTGTTTCTATCTGTGTATCTGCGTGTTGACGTGTCTCTGTTTCTATCTGTGTATCTGTGTGTTGACGTGTCTTTGTTTCTATCTGTGTATCTGTGTCTTGACGTCTGTCTGTGTCTGTCTGTGTTTCTGCGTGTTGACGTGTCTCTGTTTCTATATGTGCATGTGTGTTGAACGCAGGTGTCTGTGTGCTTGTTTGTAACGTACGCGGGTCCCTGTGTGTGCGCGTGTGTTAACATCCACTAGTGGAGAGAGACTCAGAGAGAGAGAGAGAGAGAGAGAGAGAGAGAGAGAGAGAGAGAGAGAGAGAGAGAGAGAGAGAGAGAGAGAGAGAGAGAAAGAGACAGAAAGAGATATAGACAGATAGAGAGACGGAGAGCAAGAGAAAGACAGAGACGATATCAAAGGTTCAAACAAAGGAAACAGATAGGAGGGTTAGAGTAGCAAAGAGGGTGATAGGGCAGACAGTGTGTGAGTGACTGACAGGATGAGAGTGGCAGAGAGTGTGAGTGTTACAGAGGGTGAGAGTGGCAGAGAGTGTGAGAGTGACAGAGAGGTTGAGAGTGGTGATAGTGGCAGATAGTGTGAGAGTGACAGAGAGGGTGAGAGTGACAGAGAGGGTGAGAGAGGGTGAGAGTGGCAGAAATGGTGAGATTGACAGACAGGTTGAGAGTGGCAGAGAGGATGAGAGGGTGAAAGTGGCAGACAAGGTGAGAGTGACAGAGAGAGTGAGAGCGGCAGACAAGGTGAGAGTGGCAGAGAGGGCGAGAGTGGCAGACAGGGCGAGAGTGGCAGACAGGGCGAGAGTGGCAGAGAGTGGCAAACAGGGTGAGAGTGGCAGAGAGGATGAGATATATATATATATGGATAGAGAGAGACAGTTTATGCGCGCGCGCATGTGTGTGTGTGTGTGTATGTCTATTTATATGTGCGTGTTTGTGTGTGTGTGTGTGTGTGTTTTTGTGTGTGTGTGTGTGTGTGTGTGTGTGTGTTTGAGTGTGTATGTGTTTGTGTGTGTGTCTGCGTGTGTGTGTATGTGTGAGTACCCCTCAAAACCAGACCCTCAGTAAACCGGAATTCCCTCAAAAACGGATGTTTTCCACGGTCCCTTGATTTTCGTATCTTTTAACACTAAAATTTACCCTTCTAAACCGGAAACCCCTCTAAACTGCACCGGACGAAATTATCCGGTTCCATTGTGTTCCTTTAATGTAAATTTTACAACGACATCAATCATTACTGCATTACTTATACTTTAAATACCCACTCAGTCGATAACGTGATTGCGTACGCAGGCTAATTTCATGTGCGCATGCTCCAGTGTCACTGTTGTGCAGTTGACAAATACCAATTAAGGGATTAATTAATAGCTTTGATGTTTAAATAACTGGAGGAAACACATGTACTCCCTTTACTCTGAGCCCGATTGTTACAAAGTTAGATTAACTTACGAATTTCATAGCCTACATGTACGTCTCTCGATTACCGCAATGAACGGCAAAGCAACTAGGAATTTGATTAATTTTTCCAATTGTTTGATCCATTGTTTTAATTCTTTTTTTTTATCTTTGCAAAGTTTATTTGACCCCAAAAAAAGAGGAACCAAGAGTAAAATTGTTTGGCTTGGTTTGGTGGAAAATGTGTCAACAGCGTTTCATTAAAATTTAGTATCTACTTTGGACATGTTGGAATGTCCAGCAAAACGCCGCCATGTTGAATTATCACTTGGTGATATAAACTTAAAATAATAAACCTCTGTAAACCGGATACCCCTCAAAACCGGACTTTTCCTTGGTCCCGTGGCTGTCCGGTTTTGGGGGGTTTCGCTGTATCTGTGTGTGAATGTTTGTGTGTGTATGTTCGTGTATGCGTGTGAATACGTGTACATGTGTGGGCGCGTTTGTGTGCGTGTATATATGTGTATCTGTATGCGTGTGCGTTTGTGTGTTTGTGTGTGTGTGTGTGTGTGTGCGTGTTTTCGTTTGTGTGTGTGTGCGCGCGCGCGCGTTTGTGTGTGTACGTGTGTGCGTGTGTGTGTGTGCGTGTTTTCGTTTGTGTGTGTGTGCGCGCCCGTGTGTGTGTGTTTGTGTGTGTTTGTGTGTGTGCGCGTGTGTGTGTGTGTGTGTGTGTGTTTGTGTTGATAAACGCTCGTGATAAAGGATACCAGGTGTTCTACAATAACGTCTGATAATATCGTACACGGCTGACATCACACCGCCAGAAGCCAGATGTAGATGTTGTAGGGGGCGTTGTCGTCGATGTCATACGTCCAGAACACATCTGACTCGTCGTTCTTCCTCTTCCCGTCCGCAGGTCGCAACAGTCGACCGTTAGGGTTGCAACCTGCGCAGTTATTGAACCAAAACCCACTTTCGTACAGTTGTGCGCAGCTTCTGTTCGACCAGTTGTCGTTGTCGACGTCCCAGGTGCTGAACTTTGATCCTTTGAGTGTGGACAGCGAATCGCCGAGAGCGTTTGAACTGCTGGACCCACTGTGTGAGAAATACAACGCATATCAACCGGCCTCGTCGGTTATGTTGAAGTCGAAGAATCGCTGCTGGTAGTAAGTTCCGTTTGCAAGTGACATGTGGAACCTAATTTCAAAAGTACGATGTCTCACAATCTGATAGATTTTCTCCAGACCTAGCCAGAAATCTGAATCCAGCGATCCAAACCCATCACGATAATCGGTCCAGTTGCGGTAGAAATTAAGCTGCGTGTCGAATCGATATTGTAAAATAGTCCTGCCGCCATAGTCCATAGTACAACTTACGGGAAATGACGTAGTGGTATATGGAGGCTGAATATTGTAAACACCGTCATCAACATAACCATAGGTGTACCCTTCAGAACAGTCTGTAATAGAAATACAATTTAATTATTTATATCAACAACAACAACAATGCTATAGCAGAGTAGGCGTGTGGATCTATACGCACTAATTTAAAAAAACAAACAAAAAATAACACAAGAAAATAGCAACAACAATAACAGTAACAACACACCTCTTCGCTAATCATGACATGAGACTCGGGCGGTGAACAAAGAAATCATATAGGGAACTTCACGACTGCAACTTATTTGTAAGCGATGTTCTACATCTGTTGAGAAAAGGTCTACAGGCTGGTAGGTACTGGATTTGGATCCCAGTCGAGGCATGGGATTTTTAATCCAGATACCGATTCCAAACCCTGAGTGAGTGCTCCGCAAGGCTCAATGGGTAGGTATAAACCATTTGCACCGACCAGTGATCCATACCTGCTTCAACAAAGGCCACGGTATGTGCTATCCTGCCTGTGGATCAAATAAAAGATCCATTGCTGCCTGTCGTAAAAGAATAGCATATGTGGCGACAGCGGGTTTCCTCTAAAAAACAGTGTCAGAATGACCATATGTTTGACGTCCAATAGCCGATCATAAGATAAAAAAAAACAATGTGCTCTACTGGCGTCGTTAAATAAAACAAACTTTACATAGTTGCTGTTGTGGAAAATTAAACTTGTTTACCAAATAACGTCATTTAAAAAAATCACCTGTTTCAAATAATAGTGAATGAACGTTTGCATTCTTACGCGATATAAGTATCAATGAAGTTTACACAAACAATACTACAGGCGTATTTAAAGCGAAACAAAATAAATTCAGTTATGTATTGTTAAAGTATGCATATATATTTAATTATAAGATTTGACTGCATTTTTATTATTTATTTTTTTGCATGTGCACACTTTTTCTCAAGACATGCTACGCGGAATCATACAGTGTGCAGATCGTTTTTATTGGTCCATACTTGCATGAACCAAAAACTAATTGCGGTCAATTCTTAAAGTACTTGACATGGAGAATAATGGTTCTTCAGAAGCCATCAACAGTTCAGCTTTGGTAGAGTATTTAGACATCCATGTACATGTGTAGCTATAGATACAAACAAATAAACATTGTAACAAGGAATACTATTACAAATAAACAATGTAACTAACATGCGGGACGCGCGCAATTAGGCTATGCTAACTTTTGATTCATTGGAGGATTAAACAGCTTAATGCAATGTATGTTTAGAGTTCAAAAGTAGATTAACGTTTTGTTCATGATTAGCAAATACTTTGTATAATGGAAATATCTTAAATTGTCAGCCGCACAAGAATCGATGTTTGGAAACATAAAGATGTCTGTGTTCTGCGTGAACAATGTGTTGCTTATGAACAGTTCTCTTTTTCGGAGATCCTCGACAAATACCGATTAAAATAGACTCGGTTGATATTTTTTGCACATTCAAAAACAAAGTAGCGAATTCTATTTATCCTATAACACTTCTAAAATAACATTTTAATTAAATTTTTAGTAAACCACAGTACTAAAGTCGCCGTCATCGGTAATATGTGTCATCACGATTAGCACAAATTAGTTTGACGTCACGCATTTTATCCAAATCTTTGAAGACGTTACGCTTAGGTACACAGGTCTTGTTGGCTTGTAAGGAAATGGCCCATCCACACCAACACATTACCTAGAGACCTTGCATACCATTATTAACCGGGTTAAAGGCATATTGCCGCAGACCACTGACCTATTTAATGGCCTAACAAAGTATTACCTGAACAAAAATAATTCGATTTGTAAAATAATTGAATTATGGCAATGGTCCATAATTAAAAAAAACTAAAATTGGCGAGAGGGTTGGCATGAATTTCACACCATCATGGTTCAGTTAAGGTGATGCGATAGCTAGATTTGGTTTCCAACAATTGATGTAATTTTTATTTATCATATACTATCTTACATTTTAAGTGCAATAAAAGTATGTGATGTTTTTCAGATCACATACTTTAAGAATTTGATAACTTTGCAAATTCGATGTAAATTAGTCGAGGTCTCGGCACTAGGTTTATTGACATTTAAGCAAACGTACTTTGGTGACACTCCAAGATTGACGTATGCATTCATAGTCATCAAATAAAAACATTTCAATGGCAATTTGACACTGAAAGCTGTCCAGCGTTCAGAAAATAAAAAAAACGTTAGGCATAACTTTATTTTGATGTAAGGACATCCAAAATGACGTCATTCGAGTTTGACGTCATTTCCGTTCAAAAATACACCGCGCCACATATTCGTACGTCATTTGAATATCTAGTAATGGCGGACTGGAATTAAAGTTGCGTGTACAGTTTACAAAAACACGTTGTATTAAGCTTGAGCTTATATGATAAAGAGATTATTATCCTCCTGTATTTCGGTATCGTCAATATAATATATTAGGAATAAAAATAATGTATTACGCTCGCGAGAGGCTCGCATAATACAATTTTTATTCCTAATATATATTGACGATACCGAAAAACACTCTGGTAATAACCTCTATTTATGATATAATATCTGACATTTTCAGTGCAATCAAAGTATGTGATATTTGTCGTCTGGGAAAGCCGCCTGGCTTGGTTGTAAATAGACAAAGTAGTGAGACTGGACAAAAACTATTTTAGTCTTGGTTTTCATCACATCACGAGGGCGGGGCGTAGCCCAGTGGTAAAGCGTTCGCTTGATGCGCGATCGGTCTCGGATCGATCCCCGTCGGTGGACCCGTTGGGCTATTCCTCGCTCCAGCCAGTGCTCCACGACTGGTATATCAAAGGCCGCAGTATGTACTATCCTGTCTGTGGGATGGTGCATATAAAATACCACTTGTTGCTAATCGAAAGGAGTAGCCCATGAAGTGGCGACAGCGGGTTTCCTCTCTCAATATCTGTGTGGTCCTTAACCATATGTCCGACGCCATATAACCGTAAATAAAATGTGCTGAGTGCGTTGTTAAATAAAAACATTTCCTTCCTTCATCACATCACATCCAAGATGGTATTCTGGAGTTCGGTTAAGGACTTAATTGCGACTTGTTTCAGTGAGAAAGGTTGGCGCGGTGCAAGAATCATAAAAGAATTTCCCGGAAAGAAGTGGGTTACATCATCAGTAAAAAAACCTGAAAGTACATGATCCGCTAAGAGGAAAGTGGGAAGTGGCCGATCTAAAACAGCGTTGGGGTTAGGGCTAGGGTTAGGGTTATGATATTATCTGCTCCTAGGAGGACAATCCAGGAACCCACAGGTCACAGATACAAATTGCGACTGGTCTTGGAGAATCCCACACTTCAGTTCCGAGAATGACCAAAAAAAACAAAAAAAACAACAAAAAAACTGGAATTGAAATCTTATAAGAGGATACGAGTTTGACGACGAGACGAGAAAGTAAAACAGTAGAGGAAAACGAGGTGCAAAGCTAGATAATAAATATTCCACAAAAGACTTTGAGAAAATGGTTTTCACGGACGAGGAGGAGTTCACTTTGACATTGCTCGCAATCGGCAGAATGATCGAGTGTACGGCAGAAGGAACAAAAACATTTCTGTCAAGCGACTGTATCATGAAACTACACGGTTTACGAAGAAAGTGATGGTCTCTACAGGAGTTTCCTGGCGTGAAAAAACGCAGATATATTGACACTAAGACCACAAAAGTCAATTCTAAGAATTACATTAAGTTACTTAATCGTGGACTACTCCGAGACTGCAAACGTTTGTACCCTGACAATGACTTTATCTTTCAACAAGATGGGGCAACCTCGCATACCTCGCATACCTCGCATCTAATTCAGCAACATTTGGAGGATGCAACACCAGCATTCATAAAGAAGGATGAATGGCCGCCACAAAGTCAGGACTGTAATCCGATGGATTATTAAATGTAGAATTCATTAAGTGAGAAAGTAATCGAAGGTCGAGGAGGAACTAAAGACTAAAATCAAGGAACGTTGGGAAAAGATCACCCTCGAAGAGATTCAGAGCTGCATTTCATATTGGAAAAACGCGACTACGAGCAGTCTGCAGGGAAAATGGAGGGCCCATTGATCATCTGTTCAAGTAGACTAATGGTAAAATGACATTCTTACATTCCGGAACTGCGATTGTCGATATCGAATTTTGATTTTGACCTTACGTAAAAACTACTAGAGATATCAACTTGAAGTTACGGTCAACATCCATCTCTTTAATCGTGTAAATTTGTAGAATGTTTCAAAATGTGTTTCTTAATATATGAGATGTTAAATTTCAGAGCGGGTTTTTTGTTTGTTTGTTTTTGTTTTGTTTTTCTTTGGGGGTTGTTGTTTGTTTTTGTTTGTTTGTTTGTTTGTTTGTTTGTTTTTTGTTGTTTTTTGTTGTTTTTTGCCCTACCCGATATATACGAATTACAAATTACGATATTTGGTAACAATGGATGCAATTCAGATTATTTTGTAATAACTGAACTCTTGCACACATTCATATTGGTACAAGTTTAGTTCAGTTGCTCATGACAAAAAAAAAAAAAACAAAAAAAAAAAACGTTGTACTAAAGTTGATATGATCTTGCTAAACTGGTATATTTAATGTTGAATTATTAAAATGCACATTTTAAGTAAATGATGTACTAGTAAAATGCAAATTATTGGAAATGTTTAAAATTCTGACTGCATTGTTATTTGCAATTAATTTAAAGGTAAATTCTTAAATCACTGCTGTATATTACCCAATGGGATTGCAAACAAACAGCTTATTGTATATGATGTTTAATACCACGATAGATAATTAATGTATGCTATAAAACTAAAAGTAGTTTTATAATGAATAACGAGTTTAGTTTGGAACAATCTGTTATATAGGAACCCTGTGGATAAACCAGTTTTAGTCATTTTACTTATTACAAAATCACATCTCATAAAAGTAAATATTTATCTATTTATTTATGTATTTATTTATTTGTGATCGACTTACTTATGAGACCTACAAAAACTGGACAAGGTAAGATAATGCCTTCATGACAATGGAGTGTTATGGAATCTCAACATGATTTAAGAGTTACCAATACTGGACAAAGTAATATAATGTCTTCATGACAACGGAGTGTTATCGAATCTCAACATGGTATAAGACCTACAAATACTGGACAAGGTAATATAATGTCTTCATAACAACGGAGTGCTATGGAATCTCAACATGGTATAAGACCTACAAATACTGGACATGTTAATATAATATCTTCATGACAACGGAGTGCTATGACATCTCAACATGGTATAAGACCTACAAATAATGGACAAGGTAATATAATGTCTTCATGACAACGGCGTGCTATGACATCTCAACATGGTAAAAGACCTACAAATACTGGACAAGGTAATATAATGTCTTCATGACAACGGAGTGCTATGGCATCTCAACATGGTATAAGACCTACAAATACTGAAGAAACTTATTGTAATGTCTTCATGACAACGGAGTGCTATGGAATCTCAACATGGTATAAGACCTACAAATACGGGACAAGGTAATATAATGTCTTCATGACAACGGAGTGCTATGGAATCTCGACAATGATATAAGAGTTACAAATACTGGACAAGTTGATATGTCTTCATGACAACGGAGTGCTATGGAATCTCAACATGGTATAAGACCTACAAATACTGGACAAGGTAATATAATGTCTTCGTGACAACGGGGTGTTTACAAGAGTTACAAATATGAGAAAATATATAATTTCTGTATGATACGATTTACACACAGGCAGGACTATAGCACTTCTACATGATATAATAGTTTCACAAACGGATCAAGATTGCATGACCCCAACATGGTATACGAGCTCCAAACATAAAATAGTGATGATATATAATATCAGAATAAACTCAAACTTTTGTACTAACTGACATTCAGTGACCAACACAATGCGGAATTATGGAATCTTAACAGGATATAATAGTAAGTAAATAAGAAGTAAATGTTTTATTTAACGACGCACTCAACACATTTTATTTACGGTTATATGGCGTCAGACATATGGTTAAAGACCACACAGATATTGAGAGTGAAAACCCGCTATTGACACTTCATGGGCTACTCTTTTCGATTAGCACCATCAAACAGACAGGATAACACATGCCACGGCCTTTGATATGCCAGTCGTGGTACACTGGCTGGAACGAGAAATAGCCCAATGTGCCCACTGACGGGAATCGATCCAAGACCGACCGCGCATTAAGCGAACGCTTTACCACTGATCTACGTCACTCCACATAAAATAACACATACAAACACAAGACATAATTGTGGAATCTTAACACGATATAAGATTAACCAACCCAAGACATAATTGCGGAATCTTAACACGATATGAGATTAACCAACCCAAGACACAATCGTGGAATCTTAACACGATATGAGATTAAACAACTCAAGACACAATCGTGGAATCTTAACACGATATGAGATTAAACAACCCAAGACACAATCGTGGAATCTTAACACGATATGAGATTAACCAACCCAAGACACAATCGTGGAATCTTAACACGATATGAGATTAAACAACCCAAGACATAATTGTGGAATCTTAACACGATATGAGATTAACCAACACAAGATGTAATTGTGGAATTTTAACGAGATATAAGAGTTACAAACACAAGACACGATTGTAGAATTTCCAAAGGATATGACAGATATAAGAACAAGATAGAAAGGAGCTCACTTTTAGGCTTTGATCTTGTAAACATCAAACATTGACCGTGTTGTGTACGTACCAGTCATGAGACGTCCACACGTGGGCCCGACAAAACCGTCCACGCACCTGCAGGTTCCGTTAATGTCCAGTCCACCGTGTAAACAGACAATCGAAGGTTTAACCTGAAAGAAGCATTTTAACATTGTCGATATGTTTCTTCATCATTAGACATACTACAAAATTGTGCACTAGGTGTCATTACTATGGAAACTAAAAATAAAATTGTGTTTGTGTTTCTGTGTGTCTTTGTGTTTGTTTGTTTGTTTGGAGAGGTTTTGGTGGTGGTGGGGAGGGGGTGATTGTGGTGTTTTTGTGTGTTTTTTGTTTGTTTGCTTTGTTGTTTTGTTTGTTGTTTGTGTGTTTGATTTGTTTTGGAGGGGGTATTTTGAATTTTTGTTTATCACTTACCTTGTCAAAGTGAATAGCGTCTGTGTTGGTTGTCATGGTAACACAGTTCTCTGTGGATGACTGCATGTTGAGGTGGCAGCTGAGAGAAGATTTCACAAAATGGAACGACAGACAGTTTTCATCTTGAGAGCATTTGAAGGCGCACCGCAGTTTGCTGTTAGTCGGAGTGATCGAGTAGGTGTACTGGGCAAGGAGGACCTTGTTTTTACAGAAGTTATTTTTAACATAGGATACACTTTTCATATTAATATCACATGAGCCGAGATGGAGGAGACAACAAAATACAAGTAGACTGATGCAGAACATCATTTCCTTTCCGTTTTCGCTTTAACCTGAGTAACTGCGTTGAAACGATAACATCAATTAAATGTTCAATGCCCAGTCTAGTTTTACTACATACTTTTAGTCGTACACAAATAGCAAGTATATTGGACACGGACAGTACTCTACTCTAAACAAATACATATAAGGGTAATCGAAACAGACACGCAGTGAACGTGACACTGGATCACAAGACCTTGCTTTCGATATATTATAAAACATAAACAAGTGAATTGTATTAAACAATGAATGCGATTCATGATCAAATTTGTCTATCACAGTTAAAATAATCATATTTTATTGGCTGGAAAGTAGAAAGAGAGAAAGTGGACGATCGAAATAATTGATTATTTTTCTGCTGATTTTGCATGAGAACTTACATAAAACTAGACGCACGTCAATCCTGCTGTTCAAGGTAGTCCAATATTAAGACATGAACATTTTAAAGTAGATGAAAAGAGTTCAGCAAAGTTAGATCAGTTATACCAAATAAGGTCTGTTTCATCAAGCGTGTTCTCGAAATCAAACTTGTAGGATCGTCATGAATGAGCGAAGTCGTTTATCGCTATGTCAACCTGTAACGGCATCAGTCCAGTCCGCATAAGTATTATTCTTCAGCTGGTGGTAATTTCTTCATATAAGCAATGTCACACTGAACATGTTATTTTGATTCAGTAGACTAGTCTGGCAGTGGCAGTCCACTTTGTGGCGATACAAGGCGGACTCGGGGAAGGCGTGTTCGAAACCCCAGTGGTACATGAGCACGCTAAACTAATTAAACTGAACTCAAAATGTGGCTGGTTAAATCTGAACGTATCTCTGCCTAAAAGCCAGCCGTGTAAACACTTAAATGATTGCCTTCACGAGGAAGCCCGTTTTCCAACAGTATGGAGAATGGCCACTTAAAAACGGCTAGTGACAATACAAGTAAAATAACCAGTTTTCTTAGCTGTCTGAGATATTTATTATCTGGGAAGTCATTGGTAAAATATATACCACTTTTAGTATTCCTCTTTTTGTCTACGCTGACATTATGTGACATAATTGTACATTGTATTTATCTCAGAAGCTTGGACGGCCTCAGACCACAATTAATTTCGCTATATGTTTCTATATAGCCTTAGTGGCTGTAACATTTTTATTAATATCAGCAGGCCCATGGATTTTTGTATGTACCTTTGCCTGCCTGGGGGACACATACCCTGAAAAGGACAACCCCTGTTGTCCAGCTCTTTCTCCCAGCATATTGGTTTAAACAAACACACCCTCTAAACCAGGCCGGAGTACACCCATTTTACACAAAAAACACTACTTTTGCATGGGCCGGAATTACCACAAACAAGTCTTCAATGTCAACAAGTTACACACGTTTACAAACTACATGCTCTCCCCTGTCACTTCAATTAAATAGTTGCCACTTCATAGCTGTCTGCCATGAAATAATCACAGTCAAACAGCAGACTACTTGCGCGGTCAAATTTCCGGATTTTGGACAACCAAATGGGAAGATAACTGTAATCTGAGGCCATATTCAACTCGGTGCTCTTCGCACAACTCCTGTTCGTCGAACATCACATCAATGTTTTGTATACAGAAATTAGTTTCATCCCTTTATTGGAAAGGAGATAATGCCACAAATTATGTATGGTGTATCGACTCTGCAAATGTACCAATCCAGGATATCTATCAGAGAAACTACCTAAAACAGTTGCACAACATTGTCAATGCCGATCACTTACATAAAAGTTTCATCGCAAAACGCGATAAACCCCACTATACACACCCAATCCTAATAACGTTTCATTTCAAACCACCATAAACACCACTCTAGTTTCTCTGCAATCTGAGATATATCCTCAGACAATCGTATCGCGTTTTGCTTAAAACTGAATTTGAACGAACTTGTGTTTGTCTACGTGTGAACAGTGTCTGAGTGGTGTTCGCATAATGGTTTTTAATATGGCGTTTATCGCGTTTTGCGATCAAACTCTTCATATACTGAGTCAAATTAAAAACTTGAATAAAGTCAATGAGTGTTGAAAACAGGTATTTTTCAGGAATAAATATTGTAATGGCAATGTCTACACTCCATTTGAAGCCCATCACAGCCCACGTGACCCGATCCATAGCACGTGCAGAGCACAATTGAGGCAACAGTGGTTTTGCACGTGTCACTGGCCACGTGACTACAATAGCATACGTGTTATCATAGTTACCTGCTCACAGTAGTCTGTCACAAAGAAAGAAACACATTAAAACGATATTTATTATCACCTGTTTCGATACCATGCCTCACAAATGTGCAGCGTGAACGTGCCGTCTGCATGTTGCACGCTGGAACGTCAGTAGCTGACGTTGCAAGGACGTTGGGTTGCAGTCGATGGGCAATTTATGCTCTGCGGACACAAGTACAACAAACGGGCACCACAGTTGATCGTCCCGACCGGGTAGACCACGTTTGACGTCAAAGGCAAATGACCAAAATATTGTGTAACGTATCCTCTGCAACCGTTTCAGGACAGCTACAGCAACCAGTAATGAACTTTTCAGACGTCGAGTGTCCGCGCAAACAATCCGAAATCGTCTGCGAAACGCTCACCTCCAAGCACTGTGCCCATATGTTGGACCCATTTTGACCCAATTTCATCGACGTCAGCTTCAACTGTGGGCACAACGCCACTTGCGATGGACTCGGAGGGAATAAAATAGAGTTGTGTTTAGCGATGAATCAAGTTTCACACTGCGATTTGCCAATGGCAGGCAGAGGGTTTGGAGACGACGTGGTGGACGCCATGCTCAGTGTTGTGTCAGTGAATATGACAGATTCGGAGGCGGAAGTGTAATGGTTTGGGTGCTTTCTGTGGAAATAGACGATCTCGACTTCTTGTCATCCTTAGCAATCTCAACGCTGCTGCATACCACGATCAGTTGCTGGCCCAGGAACTCGTACCCTTCATGGCAGCTCATGGTCCAGGCCTGATCTTTCATCGGCAGGCCCCCCAACAAAGTTATCTTGTCAAGGGATTACCTGAGGAACGCGGGCACCAA
>NC_054705.1:356536-379036 GCF_016097555.1 Gigantopelta aegis
AAAACCGGCCTAGGTGGCGTCGTGGTTAAGCCATCGAACATAAGTAGGTACAGGGTTCGCAGCCGGGTACCGGCTCCCACCAATAGCGAGTTTTAACGATTCAGTGGGTACGTGTACGGCCACTACACCCTATCTTCTCTCCCTTATCAGTAACAATTAACAACTAGCCCACTGTCATGGACAGACAGCCCAGATAGCTGAGGTGTGTGCCCATGATAGCGTGCTTGAACATTAGTTGGATATACGCACTAAAATAGGGAAAGAGCGGAAGCCAGAGAGAGGATGGGGGTAAGAGATATTTGGAGGATCCTGCAGGGGCCGACTTCCGCCAATAAGGGGGAAGGCTGATTGTAAATGAAAATGTAAATATCATCAGCTAGCTTCAGTTATTTTCCTATTTCAGTAGTGTCGGCCATCAATGAACACTGCATGCAACAGCGCAAGTTGTAAAACGCTCGTCTGATGCGAATTCAGTCTGGGATCGACTCCCGTCGGGGGGCCCATAGGGCGATTTCTCGTTCACCACGTTCACCAGTTCACCACGACTGCTATACCAAAAAGGCGGTGCTATGTACCACCTTGTATATTCGATGGCGAATATAAACGATCCCCTTGTTATTACTTGTAAAATGTAGCGGGTTTCTTCTTTAAGACCATATGTCAATACTGCTATTGTTTACGCCCAGTAGCCGATGATTAATAAATCAATGTGCTCTAGTGGTTTCATTAAATAAAACAATCTTTAACTTCATTCAATTTTGTAATTATGTTTATTTTCTCAAACAAATGAGAGAAAAGAAACAATATTACAAGTGCACAACAACAAATTAAACAGATAAAACGAGTCTCATTCGACACTGAATCTGAAACGAGCAACAAAACAGTTTTCACAATTAAATCGTATCAATGCACATGACAATGCCAAAGGGTAGTTTTATCAAATTCGTGACTGATCACATTAATCAATGTCTTTTGCTTTGCCCTTAGTTGACAGCTGAGATCTGTGCCTTGACGTGTCTTAGTTTCTATCTGTGTGCTGACATGTCTCTGTTTCTATCTTTGTATCTGTGTGTTGATGTGTCTGTTTCTATCTGCGCATCTGCATGCTGACGGGTTTCTGTTTCTATCTGTGTGTTGACGTGTCTCTGTTTCTATCTGTGTATCTGCGTGTTGACATGTCTCTGTTTCTATCTGTGTATTTGCGTGTCGACATGTTTCTGTTTCTATCTGTGTGTCTGTGTACTGACGTGTCTCTGTTTGTATATGTGTATATGTGTGTTGATGTGTCTCTGTTTCTAGCTGTGTATCTGTATGTTGACGGGTCTCAGTTTCTATCTGTGTGTTGACGTGTTGACGTGTCTCTGTTTCTATCTGTGTATCTGTGTGTTGATATGTCTGTTTCTATCTGTGTATATGTGTATTGATGTGTCTCTGTTTCCATCTGCGCAGCTGCATGCTGACGATATCTGTTTCTAGCTGTGTATCAGTATGTTGACGGGTCTCAGTTTCTATCTGTGTGTTGACTTGTCTCAGTTTCTATCTCTGTGTTGACGTGTCTCAATTTCTATCTGTGCGTTGACGTGTCTCTGTTTGTATCTATGTATCTGTCTCTCGACGTCTCTCTGTTTCTATCTTTGTGTGTATCTGTGTGCTGACGTGTCTCTGTTTATATATGTGTATCTGTGTGTTGATGTGTCTCTGTTTCTATATGTGTATCTGTGTGTCGACGTGTCTCTGTTTCTATCTGTGTGTTGAAGTGTCTCTGTTTGTGTCTGTGTATTTGTGTGTCGACGTGTCTCTGTTTCTATATGTGTGTTGACGGGTATCTGTTTCTATCTGTGTGTTGACGTGTCTCTGTTTTTATCTGTGTGTTGACGTGTCTCGGTTTGTGTCTGTGTATCTGTGTGTCGACGTCTCTCTGTTTCTATCTGTGTCTTGACGGGTATCTGTTTCTATATGTGAGTTGACGTGTCTCTGTTTGTATCTGTATCTCGACGTGTCTCTGTGTGCATCTGTGTGTTGATGTGTCTCTGTTTCTAACTGTGTATATGTGTGTTGACGTGTCTTTGTTCCTATCTATGTGTTGGCATGTCTCTGTTTCTATCTGTGTGTCGACGTGTCTCTGTTTCTATCTGTGTGTCGATGTGTCTCTGTTTCTATCTGTGTATCTGTGTGTTGACATGTCTCTTTTTCTATGTGTGTATCTGCATGTTGACGTGTCTCTGTTTCTGTGTGTTGACGTGTCTCTTTCTATCTGTGTATCTGTGTGTTGACGTGTCTCTTTTACTATCTGTGTGTCGACGTCTCTCTGTTTCTATCTGTGTCTTGACGGGTATCTGTTTCTATATGTGAGTTGACGTGTCTCTGTTTGTATCTGTATCTCGACGTGTCTCTGTGTGCATCTGTGTGTTGATGTGTCTCTGTTTCTAACTGTGTATATGTGTGTTGACGTGTCTTTGTTCCTATCTATGTGTTGGCATGTCTCTGTTTCTATCTGTGTGTCGACGTGTCTCTGTTTCTATCTGTGTGTCGATGTGTCTCTGTTTCTATCTGTGTATCTGTGTGTTGACATGTCTCTTTTTCTATGTGTGTATCTGCATGTTGACGTGTCTCTGTTTCTGTGTGTTGACGTGTCTCTTTCTATCTGTGTATCTGTGTGTTGACGTGTCTCTTTTACTATCTGTGTGTTGACGTGTCTCTGTTTCTATCTGTGTATCTGTGTGTTTGACATGCCTCTGTTTCTATCTGTGTATTTGCGTGTTGACGTGTCTCTGTATCTATGTATCTGTCTGTCGAGGTGTCTCTGTTTCTATATGTGTGTGTATCTGTGTGTTGACGTGTCTCTGTTTCTATCTGTGTGTGTATCTGTGTGTTGACGTGTCTCTGTTTCTATCTGTGTGTTGACGTGTCTCTGTTTCTATCTGTGTATCTTTGTGTTGACGTGTCTATGTTCTTATCTGTGTGTTGACGTGTCTCTGTTTCTATATGTGTGTCGACGTGTCTCTGTTTTAATCTGTATATCGACGTGTCTCTGTTTCTATATGGGTATCTGTTTGTTCACGTTTCTCTGTTTCTATCCGTGTGTTGAGGTGCATCTGTTTCTATCTGTGTTGACGTGTCTCTGTTTCTATCTGTGTGTCGACATGTCTCTGTTTCTATCTGTGTATATGTGTGTCGATGTGTCTCTCTTTCTATCTGTGTATCTGTGTGTCGACGTGTCTCTGTTTCTATCTGTGTGTCGATGTGTCTCTGTTTCTATCTGTGTATCTTTTTTTTGATATGTCTATGTTTCTATCTGTGTATCTGTGTGCTGACGTGTCTTTGTTTCTATCTGTGTATATGTGTGTTGACGTGTCTTTGTTTCTATCTGTGTATCTGTGTGTTGACGGGTCTCTGTTTATATCTTCGCGTTGACGTGCCTCTGTTTCTATCTGTGTATCTGTGTGTTGACGTGTCTCTGTTCCTATCTGCGTGCTGACGTGTCTCTGTTCTATCTGTGTATCTGTGTGTTGACGTGTCTCTTTTACTATCTGTGTGTTGACGTGTCTCTGTTTCTATCTGTGTATCTGTGTGTTTGACATGCCTCTGTTTCTATCTGTGTATTTGCGTGTTGACGTGTCTCTGTATCTATGTATCTGTCTGTCGAGGTGTCTCTGTTTCTATATGTGTGTGTATCTGTGTGTTGACGTGTCTCTGTTTCTATCTGTGTGTTGACGTGTCTCTGTTTCTATCTGTGTGTTGACGTGTCTCTGTTTCTCTCTGTGTATCTTTGTGTTGACGTGTCTATGTTCTTATCTGTGTGTTGACGTGTCTCTGTTTCTATCTGTGTGTCGACGTGTCTCTGTTTTAATCTGTATATCGACGTGTCTCTGTTTCTATATGGGTATCTGTTTGTTCACGTTTCTCTGTTTCTATCCGTGTGTTGAGGTGCATCTGTTTCTATCTGTGTTGACGTGTCTCTGTTTCTATCTGTGTGTCGACATGTCTCTGTTTCTATCTGTGTATATGTGTGTCGATGTGTCTCTCTTTCTATCTGTGTATCTGTGTGTCGACGTGTCTCTGTTTCTATCTGTGTGTCGATGTGTCTCTGTTTCTATCTGTGTATCTTTTTTTTGATATGTCTATGTTTCCATCTGTGTATCTGTGTGCTGACGTGTCTTTGTTTCTATCTGTGTATATGTGTGTTGACGTGTCTTTGTTTCTATCTGTGTATCTGTGTGTTGACGGGTCTCTGTTTATATCTTCGCGTTGACGTGCCTCTGTTTCTATCTGTGTATCTGTGTGTTGACGTGTCTCTGTTCCTATCTGCGTGCTGACGTGTCTCTGTTCTATCTGTGTATCTACGTGTTGACGTGTCTCTGTTTCTACCTTGTGTTGACGTGTCTCTGTTTCTATCTGTGTATCTGTGTGTTGACGTGCCTCTGTTTCTATGTGTGTGTGTGCGTTGAACGCAGGTGTCTGTATGCTCGTGTTGTTGAGAGACAGAGATATACACACACACACACACACAGAGAGAGAGAGAGAGAGAGAGAGAGAGAGAGAGAGAGAGAGAGAGAGAGAGAGAGAGAGACAGAGAGACAGAGAGACAGAGAGAGAGACAGAGAGAGAGAAAGAGAGAGTTTGTGTGTGTGCGCGCGCGCGTGTGTGTGTGTGTGTGTTTGTGTGTTGATAAACGCTCGTAATAAACGCTACCAGTTTTTCTACAATGACGTCTGATCATATCGTACATGGCTGACGTCACACCGCCAGGAGCCAGATGTAGATGTTGTAGGGGGCGTTGTCGTCGAGGTCGTACGTCCAGAACACCTCGGATTCGTCGTTCGTCCTCTTCCCGTCCGCAGGTCTCAACAGTCGACCGTTAGGGTTGCAACCTGCGCAGTTATTGAACCAAAACCCACTTTCGTACAGTTGTGCGCAGCTTCCGTTTGACCAGTTGTCATTGTCGACGTCCCAAGTGCTGAACTTTGACCCGTTGAGTGTGGACAGCGAATCGCCGAGAGCGTTTGAACTGCTGGGCATGTTGTGTGAGAAATACATCGCATATCCACCGGTCTCGTCAGTTATGTTGAAGTCGAAGAATCGCTGCTGGTAGTAAGTTCCGTTTTCAAGTGACATGTGGAACCTAATTTCAAAAGTACGATGTCTCACAATCTGATAAATGTTCTCCAGACCTAGCCAGAAATCTGAATCCAGCGATCCAAACCCATCACGATAATCGGTCCAGTTGCGGTAGAAATTAAGCTGCGTGTCGAATCGATATTGTAAAATAGTCCTGCCGCCATAGTTCATAGTACAACTAACCGGAAATGACGTAGTGGTATATGGAGGCTGAATATTGTAAACAGCGTCATTAGCATAACCGTAGGTGTACCCTTCGGAACAGTCTGTAATAGAAATACAACTTAATTATTTATATCAACAACAACAACAACAAAAATAATGTTGTTATATTGAAAACAGATAATAGAATATACCAAAGTTTGTTTTGTTTAACGACACCAGTGGAGCACATTGATTAACTAATCATGGGCTACTGCGTGTCAAACTTTTGGTAATTCTTAGTAGTAGTCATCAGAGGAAACCTGGTACATTTTTCCTAATGCAGCAAGGGATCTTTTATATGCACTTTCCCAAAGACAGGAAAGCACATACCACGGCCTTTGACCAGTTGTGGACACGAATGTAATATTCTGTTTATTACCGTAGAACTGTCTTGCTAAATGAACATTCCAGTTATTGTTTACAAACTAACGTTTCCTTAACGGCGGAGTAATGTTTGTTCATTGATGTCTTGAAACCCAAATCACAACCTGTTCTAAAGTTACGTGATATTTATACGCCCATAAGTAAAGAGTACACGTGTATCAACAGCTGTAAATTGTAAAGCATGTGTATACTAAAAAGCAAACAAATACACAGTAATTGAAATAATTAGTTTGGAATTTGAATGACGCCAGTATTCCAATGACGTCACTTTGCATCTCCTTACAATAACTATAAATTGGGTACATGACGTTTCCGTTTTAAGAATGCTGGAAAAATTCCAGTGCAAAATTGCTATTGGATTTTTATTTTTTTTGAACATTATTAATGCACCTGAATGTGTTTGAAGAAAATCTTGTGATTAAAACATTGTACCTTTTACTAAATATGGCTTTCAAGTGAAATTACGGTAAGATATGCTACTTTATTATGTACGAAGCCAAAACAAGGGTGCGAAAATTGACTCGTCGACCTTAGTATAGAGTTCTAACAGTTGTGAACGTTATGTTCATAATTAAGTGTTTGATGTGTCACAACTACATCGTAATATAATACAAGTTATCATAAATAATCAATTAATCTTTTATTAAATTAATTAAAAACACGTATTTGTCATTACGGCATGTGATCAGCTTACATTCGAAATAAAACTGTATTAATGAAGAAAGTAGTATCTGTGGAATGTCGTGTCAGCCAATCACAAAGAAATGTACTCTTACAACAGCCAATCGTTAAACGACAATGTTAGGAGGACATACGATTTAGTTATGACATACGAGGGAAATCGTACGATAAATATGACCCTCGTTATGCTGTACCTCGTAGGTAATAAATAAGAGATACAAACACAAGACACAATTACAGAATGTCCAAAGGATATGGCAGATGTAAAAACAAAAGATAAAAGAGCTCCCTTTTTGGCTTTGATCTTGTAAACATCAAACATTGACCGTGTTGTGTACGTACCAGTCATGAGACGTCCACACGTGGGCCCGACAAAGCCGTTCACGCACCTGCAGGTTCCGTTAATGTCCAGTCCACCGTGTAAACAGACAATCGAAGGTTTAACCTGAAAGAAGCATTCTAACATTGTCGATATGTTTCTTCGTCACTAGACATACAACGAAATGTTGCACTAAATTTCGTTCGTATTGACACAAAATTGTGTTTGTGTTTTTGTGTGTCTTTGTGTCTGTTTGTTTGGTGAGGGTTTTTTGGTGGTTGTGGTGGAATTTTGCGGGGTTTTTTTTATTGTTGTTGTTTTTGCTTTGTTTTGCTTGTTGTTTGTTCGTTTGTTTTGTTTTGAAGTGGGTGTTTCTGTTTTGTTTTGGGTTTTTGGATTTGTTTTAATCACTTACCTTGTCAAAGTGAATAGCATCTGTGTTGGTTGTCATGGTAACACAGTTCTCTGTTGATGATTGCATGTTGAGGTGACAGCTGAGAGAAGATTTCTCAAAATGGAACGACAGACAGTTTTCATCTTGAGAGCATTTGAAGGCGCACCGCAGTTTGCTGTTAGTCGGAGTGATCGAGTAGGTGTACTGAGCAAGGAGGACCTTGTTTTTACAGAAGTTATTTTTAACATAGGATACACTTTTCATATTAATATCGCATGAGCCGAGATGGAGGAGACAACACAATACAAGTAGACTGATGCAAAACATCATTTCTTTTCCGTTTTCGCTTTAACCTGAGTAACTGCGTTGAAACGATAACATCAATTAAATGTGCAATGCCCCGTCTAGTTTTACTACATACTTTTAGTCGTACACAAATAGCATGTATATTGGAGACTGACAGTACTGTCCTCTAAACAAATACATATATGGGTAATCGAAACAGACGCGCAGTGAACGTGACACTGGAGCACAATACCTTGGGTCGTGGTTGCATTATATGTATCATAGAACATAAACAAGTGAATTGTATTAAACAATGAATGCGATTCATGATCAAGTTTGTCTATCACAGTTAAAATAATCATATTTTATTGGCTGGAAAGAAGAAAGAGAGAAAGCGGACGATCGAATTAATTGATTATTTTTATCCTGATTTATGCATGAGAACTTACACAAAACTAGACGCACGTCAATGCATTGCCATGAATATTGCAATTCGATGCGATACGTTAGTCAACCCTCGTCACATCCGCCTTACCGTTTTGGCCGGATTAACAGTCAGGTGATACGAATATCACTACAGGGAATAAAGAAAAGAGGTAGCACACAGACACACGCACGGACGCACGTACGCACGCACGCAGACACTCACGCACGGACACACACAGGTGAACATTAACACACTAACATTAACAATAAATTAAATAATTACAATGAACAGTACATGTGTTTGTGAGTCTGGGCGTGCGTCTGTTTGTCTTTGTGTCTAGATATATATGCATACACAAACACATATATTTAGGTAACGTTCGTTCATCTCATAAATTTCGTATGGCATTCCAGCGAATGTTGTAATTTATTTGTTATCCACAAACTATAATTGTGAAGAAACGTTAAATATGATTGTGTGTGTATATATATGTGTATAGTTTATACGAGCTTGTGTATTATACTGATTTTACGAAACGAGTGTCAGGACTACCAGAGCGGGCGTAAAATCAGTACAATGCACACGCGAGTGTAGTAATTTCGGTATTATCCACATTATCCAAACTATTATTTTCATAAATAACAAGCTAGAATCGTTTCAACAAATGTCAAACGCAGCTAACAAATGACGTCATTAAGGTAAGTTACGAAATTACATCATTCGCTGTGTACGTGAAATCACTGGTTATATTTCTCTGAATATCTTGAACTACGAAGATAATGCATATTTATCATACAATATGATACATTTTCAATGCAATTAAAGTATATGATATTGTTTAGATCACATACTTTAAGAATTTGAAAACTTTGCAAATTAGATGTAAATCAAACGAGGCCACGGCACTAGGTTTATTGACATTTAAACAAACGTACTTTGGTGACATTCCATAATTGACGTATACATTCATAATCATCAAATAACAACATTTAAATAGCAATTTTACACTGAAAGCCTTCCAACGTTCAGAAAACAAAAAACGTTAAACCCTAGTTTATTTTCATATAAGGACATCCGGACATATGAGGAGTTTGACATCATTTCCATTCAAAAATACACAGCGCCACACATTATTACGTCATTTGAATATCTAGTAATGGCGGCCTGGAATTAAAGTTGCGTGTACAGTTTACAAAAACACGTTGTATTAAGGTTGATATTATATGATAAAGAGATTATTACCCTCGTGTGTTTCGGTATCGTCAATATCATATATTAGGAAACAAATTAATGCATTATGCTCGCCAGAGGCTCGCGTAATATATAGAGGATTCGTCACGAGTATTTTTTAATATGGGAAATATCAACCGAGGCTTCGTTAATCTGTATTTGTCGACAAATACAGATTAACAGGCCGAGGTTGATATTTCCCATATTAAAAAATACGAGTGACGAATTCTATTTATCATATCACTGTCAATTTTGTTTATTTTTCACTTAAATGATTAATAAACAAAACCCCAACGCTCGGACGTAACAATCTGTTATGACGTATGAATACATGTACATGTCAATCACTCAGCTGATAATCGGTTTGTCAATACACCTTGAAGGTTATCTATGCTTTCTGAAACTAGGTTAAAAGCGGAAACAAAGATTGTAGCTATTTAAACAAGTTAATACTAATTTAACAGTTTTATATATAAACAATGAAATTATAATAAAATAATTGACAATAGCCAAATGTTTCAAAATAACTTTTCGCAGCATTTTGCTGAATACTACGTCATTGTCAGACATAGCCCTATCTACGTCACTGACCTATTTAAGGGCTTCATCAAGTTCAGTCTGAGTCTGAATCACTGTCGAAAATGATTCTTCGTCGTTTTAGGGGGACAACAGGACTTTTAGGCTGAGCCATATTTATTACGATGTTGCTTTGGAAAGAGGTAAGACTGTTCGGTTCGTAATGTCCTCCGGTTTCTTTTCGTACACTGATGTAAAACTTGCACAGAATTACATCGAGTTCTTTGGGGGGCATTTCATGTATTGGTCTGGACTCATTGATTGATTGTAGATAGTTTTCAAAAATGCGCATGTCGTATAGAGTTTTTTTGGCAGTATTCTTATTTTCATTTTCTGTAATGACATTACCAATCATCGTATCATCTACTTCTCAAATCTACGAGTTTTGTTTTTGGGCCTGCCGGATTGTGGCGTCTGCTTCGATGTCCGTGGATCTATCCTATGCCCTGTTTGCACTAACTGTAAACGTTCTGGTGACAATTCAGCTTGATAACTGGACCCGTCAATCATAACTATATAATTACCGGAAGGTAGAGTTGCTTTGATTGTAGCACTTCCTTTTTTATCGATAGTAATGCTATCTCCGACTTCAAAACACGCCATGTTTGTTTGTCAACAATTTTGACAGGTGTAAATAGTTCTACGTTTTCGGTATATAATTTGCATAATAATGTAATTTGCATACTTATGTTCTAAATATTTGCATACTTATGTCTCAAAATATGTGATTTATGTAATGGGCGTGCCCAATGCTATTCCTTAGTAGTGATATGATAAAATGTTTTATTCCTAATATACATGTGTGTGTGCGTGCGAGTATGTGTGCGTACGTGCGTGTGTGTGTCTGTGTGAACAAGTGATATATTTTTACAACTCGTGATGTAAAGTACTAAACATGATGACTGTGTTGTGTTTGGTAACGAAAGATGGCGATACAGTTGTCACGACAACGTGCAGGTATGTGGAAATATATGTTATTAAGATATGCGCTATACTGTGTTACAGAAATATGTCTTATACTGTTACAGAAATATGTTACAGAAATATATTTTATAATTTGTTGTAGAAATAATGTTTAATATAATATACAATTATGTGTCCTAGTATTGTTAGGCGATATTCTATTGATTAACGGTTTCGAGTGTGCACTGTGTTCTTATTCCTGCAGCAGAGGCAAAAAAAAAAAGATAGCATTAAGGTGTTAATAACCCGGGCTGGAAGTATAACATGTGTCACTATGGTTGGCGTTAATCTCTGGGGTGTGTAGTTCACGAAAATATAAGATGACATTTTCTAACGTTGGTGCGAACAAGATAGCATCCTGCTATTCAAAATAGTCCAATATTAAGACATGGACATTTTGAAGTAGATGCAAAGAGTCGAATGGTGCGCACCAGGATGTTCAGCAATGTTAGATCAGTTATAGCAAATAATGTCGGTTTCATCAATCGAGTTATCGAAATCAAACTTGTGGGATCGTCGTGCATGGGCGAGGTCGTTTATCGCTATGTTAACCTGTAGCAGCATCAGTGCAGTCCGCATAAGTATTATTCTTCAGCTGGTGGTAATTTCTTCGTCTAGGCAATGTCACACTGAGCATGCTAGTTTGATTCAGTAGACTAGTCTGACAGTGGCAGTCCTCTTTGTAGCGATACAAGACGGAAGTGTTGTCCAGTAATGGATAACATCGGGAGTGGCTGTCCTCTTACAGAATAGGCACTAGACAGACATTAATTGAATCAACGACTAGTTTGCCACATGCCAATTCGACTTATTATGCAGACTTTGATCACGGATAACGCTTTTGTCGTTCATGCAATTTAGCTTGGGCGAGGTTACACCGATTTCTTGCAATGTACCTGGTAGCTGTTTAACACCATGTAATCATTGCATGCCATGTCAGCATTGTTTTCTTGTTCCCACTGTGCTGAATTCATATGTGGGTATTATTTATACTTGATATTATCGTCGTAAAATGGAAACTAGTGTATAGCAATCGGAGCTAATTACTTGTCATTGTTCGAGCATTATTAACGTGTAGTTATCGAAGATCATTTCTCTAGTACCAAACTATACATACTAGCATTCCCCAGGCTCTGTCCTAGCTCCAGTGCCATTTGTCATATATATCAGCATTCATTCATCCATTTCACTTCAACTTATTTTCGTGCTTATATCCAATTAAGGTTCAAGCACGCTGCCCTGGGCACACGCCTCAGCTATCTGGGCTGTCTGTCTAGGACAGTGAGTTAGTTGTTAGTGGTTAGTGAGAGAGAGAGGAGTGTGTAATGGTCTTACACCTACCCATTGTATCGTTAAAACTCGTTCCGGGTGGTGGAGGGCACGGGCTACGAACCCTGTACCTATCAGCCTTATGTCCGATGACTTAACCACGACACCACGACATCAACGATATAGTGAATGAAATAGAAGTGAATGATCGATTGTTCGCTGTAGAATCGTTTTACCTTCACGTGGATTTCATATCCACTAATTAAGCCCGTTTCTATGTTCAAGATAATAAAATGAGATCAATAAATGCTAGTAAATCTTATAAGAAATCTATATTTAAAGCATATTCACATAATACATTTAAACAGAAAAGAAAATGAGACAATTACGTTCAGATGACCCAAAAGACTGTTACAAAATATACTCTTCAAAAGAAGAAACGCAAAACCACATTGTCGTAACATTTGGAGAATTGATTTAATTATTGAATGGTGAGTCCGATAATTACCAAATGTTGCAGGATTGTTCACAATTCACTCTAGTCCATTGTGAGTAAGTGATAGGACACACCACCAAGGTCAAGGTCATCTGGATTCAATATCGGGTGTGGCCTCCGCGTGTGTTGACAACTGCCTGGCACCGCCTGCCCATTGAAGCAGCCAGAGTACGGATGACGTCCCGGGGGATGGTGGCCCACTCGGCCTGCAAGGCTGCTGCCAGCTCGGGCAGGGTCTGGGGCTGTGGTTGTCGCTGTCGAAGGCGTCGGTCCAACTCGTCCCATAGATGCTCAATTGGGTTCAAATCCGGTGATGTCGATGGCCAAGGAAGGACATTAATGTTGTTGTTCTGTAGGAAAGCCGTTGTGAGACGTGCTGTGTGAGGCCTGGCGTTGTCATGTTGGAACACTGCGTTGGCGTTGGCCATAACTGGAACGATGTGTGGCCGGAGGATCTGGTCAATGTAGTCCTGTGCATTCAGGTTGCCCTGCACGTGGACCAGGTCAGTTCTGCCAGTGTGTGAGATGGCTGCCCACACCATGACACTACCCCCGCCGAATCTGTCCACTTCCTGCACGCAGTTTGCCGCATAACGTTCTCCACGACGCCTATACACGCGACATCTTCCATCATGACGTCGGAGCAGAAATCGGGACTCGTCACTGAACCACACCTGTCTCCATCGCAGTTGAGGCCATTGTCGATGAATCTGGCACCACTGCAGTCGGAGTCGACGGTGTTGTGGTGTTAAGATGACACCTCGAACTGGACGTCTGGCACGAATTCCTACCTCACGTAGGCGGTTCCGTACGGTCTGGTCGGATATCCTGCGCAAACCTGGTATTGCTGCGGCTGTGGAGGTGGCAGTAGTCAATCGTTCCCGAAGGTGGCGTACCCGGATGTAGCGGTCCTGCCCGGGGGTAGTGACCCGTGGTCGACCGGATCTAGGGAGGTCACGTGTTGATCCATGTTGCTGGTAACGGTCCCACAGTCTGGAGATGGTGCTTGGGGACACATGGAATGCCCTGGCAACGGCCGTTCTGGATTCGCCTGCGTCTAGTCGGCCGATGGCATTGTTTCTCTGCGGTTCACTGAGACGTGGCATGTCCTGGATTGTCAACTGTCGGCCAGATACAGAGGCCAGGCAAGCGAACACCCTGCACTTTTATACTGTCGGTGTTCATGTTGCACGTGAAGACAACGCACGTGCAGTGGTGACATGGTTTGCACGTGGCTGCGTTTTTGCGAATATTCACATTTTGGAACTTTATTGTACAGTAGCTGCGTTTTATCGAATGTAACCGTGGGAATGTGTTTGGGACATGCAATGACCTTATATTCACAAAGCATGAACCGGTAGGAAACATAAAATCGGAGTTATAACCCATTTGTACCCTTTTGCGTTTCTTTTTTTGAAGAGTATATTTAAGAATATAGAACAATGCAACCTGGACAAAAACGCCCGTTCTATAGATTTTTTTTAGTATTTCAGTGCCTTAAATAAGGGCGAACACAATGATGATAACCAATTTGATTTTTGAAATGGACCAGATACTAAACGAAGTAAATAATGACTGCCGTTTTATTAACGGGAAAATCAGCGAAGATGAAATAATGAAAGCTATAAAAACAATTAAAAAACGATAAAGCAGTAGGTGTAGATAAAAAGCTAACGAATATATTAACTCAACCGCCACCTTGATCATGCCAGTCTATGTTAAACTTTTTAATATTATATTTGATCACGGCGTTCTACCTGAGGAATGGCGTACAGGTATTATTATACCAATTTTTTTAAATAAAGGGAACAGACAATTACCCGAAAATTATCGACCAATTACATTAATCTGCTCTTGTTCTAAGCTATTCACAACTTTACTTAATAACCGTTTAAACGTATTTATTGAGGAAAACAATATAATTAGTGAGGCCCAGACTGCATTTCGTAAAGGCAATTCAACTACAGACCACATGTTCACATTACATAACTTGGTTTCTTGAGAAAAAAAAATTATACTGTGCTTTTACTGATTTTCAGAAAGCTTTCGATATGGTACTAAGAACTCAACTTTGGCATAAGCTGTTACAAAATAACATAACCGGTACATTTTTCAGAATTATCTATCAGATGTATCAAAGTCTAAAATCATTAATTTCCGTAAATAATCAGCAATCAGCTTTATTCCCTTGCAACAACGGTATCCGCCAAGGCGAAAATGTATCCCCTATTCTGTTTTCCTTGTATCTCAACGATTTATAAGATTAATTATCCAACCAGGGATACGAAGGAATTCCAGTTAAGACAGATAATCAAGAAAAGGCGGTAGACATTACTATGCACATCCTTTGTTTGTTAAATGCAGATGATACGGCCTTATTAGTAACAAATGCAACTGACCTTCAAATATACTTTAAATACCTTTTACATGTATTGCAATGATTGGAAACTTAAAATTAATAGTAACAAAACAAAAATACTGATTTTTAACGGACCTGCTAAAGACTATAAACATATTTTTAAGATTGGAAACACTATTTTAGAAAATGTTAAAGTAAATTAAATAACTTCCGAACAACCAAATACAGACTAAGTCAACAGGCTACCAAGGCTATGTACTTTGTACTAGCAAAATCAAAGGAATACCATCTATCAACTGAAAGCAAACTTAAAACGTTCGACTCGATGGTCCTTCCAATCTTATTATATGGCTGCGAAATTTGGGGGCACGAGAAAAATGATATATTTAAATCTGTACAAATCAACTTATTTAGACATATTTTACCTTTTAAGAAATCATCACCATTTGTATGTTATACGGAGAGCTAGGACGAATGCCAGTTGAATTACTCATACATAGAAGAATGATATCAGATATGCTTTTATCAGGAAAAGAATCAAAACAATCTTTCTTATTATACGAACCCATGTTAAATGATCATCTTACTAACGGAATCAACTATAATTGGATCACCGCTATCAAAAACATTTTGGATAACTTAGGAATGATTAAGACATGGATATCTCACTCGTTCATATCATTAAACTGTCTCTCGCAAGAAATCAAACAAAGGCAATACAGGGGCGTGCGCAGAAAATTTTGCAGGGGGGGGGGGGGTTCGAGGTGTCAAATTTTGCAGGGGGGGGGGGGTCGAGGTGTCTGATTTAGGGGTCCAGTATATACATCCATATTACTATAAACGACCAAGTATTTAAAGAATTAATGAACGGTAAGCGAATAGCATATTTTGTAGATGTAATTATTAGTAACTTTAAACGTCCCTAACCAAACAAATCAAAACTATATAGTTATTATTACGATGACATGTTTGCTTATAAGTACTTGGCCACATATGATGTATATCTAAATTATATTTATAAGAACACCAACTTGTGGTATGTGTATAACGATGTTCTTAAATATGTACATCTATCTAATGTATTTAGAGTTTTTGTTATACATATTGCTCTTATATAATTTTATATATTGCTCTGTGTATATGTTTATTATTAACCATATTGTCACGTGAATGTTATAAATTGTATATGTATATATTCCTCCTATGTCGTTGTGTAACGGCTCGAGTGTAAATAAAATCTTGTGTTGTCTTGCAACCAGTAATGTACTTTTCAGACTTCGGGTCTCCGCGCAAACGATCCGAAATCGGCTGCGAACCGCTCACCTCAACACACGGCGCCCATATGTTGGATCCATTTTGACCCAATTTCATCCACGTCAACGTCAACTGTGGGCACAACGCAACTTACGATGGACTCAGAGGGAATGGAATAGAGTCGTGTTTAGCGATGAACCAAGATTCACACTGCGATTTGCCTATGGCAGGCAGAGGGTTTGGAGACGACGTTGTGAACGTCGTGCTCAGTGTTGTGTCAGTGAAGCTGACAGTTTCGGAGGCGGAAGTTTAGTCGTTTGTGGTGTTTTCTGTGGAAATAGACGTTCTCGACTTCTTGTCATACACGGAAACCTCAAAGCTGCTGCATACCGCGACCAGGTGCTGGCCCAGGAACGTGTGCCCTTCATGGTAGCTCATGGTCCAGGCCTGATCTTTCAGCATGACAACGCCAGACCCCACACGGCCATCTTGACAAGGGATTACCTGAGGAACGCAGGCATCAATGTCATGGATTGGCATTCAAGTTCAGGAACTCTCCACAGACTTTGCAGGAACTTGGATCGCCGTATCCCTAATGCAGTCTTTACTCGCATCAGGCAGTCGATGGCGAGACGTTGCCTTGCAGTTGTGGGTACAAAGGGAGGACATACTCGCTACTGAACTCTGATTTCATCAGACTACCCTGCTTGTGAATTACCATTTTGACTGTTTGTGGTTTTGTCGAATGCTGTGGGCGAGTCGAACAGATTTTTGACTCAACTTTTATTCCTATTATTTCTTTGGACGTCATACAATAGAAATACCTTATTTAACACGTCATTCTGTCATATTTGCTAATCACGATAAAACGGTTGTGAAGTTTTTAATTTGACTCAGTATAGATATAGACGTTAAACAAAACTAGTTTCTGATTCTTAGTACCCGTCAGAAGTTAAACTGTCGAACAAACTATCAATAAACACTAGACATTATTTATCCATCAGTTCCTTTAAAATATATAAATATACCTCAAACTAAAATTCCGCCTTTTTAGCACATGTTAGAGAAAATCAGAAATGTTACACTGTCGTCTTCGTCTAAATATTAGCGACCTTAACGAAAACTCTAACTTAAATTGCAAAATGTTTTTGTTTTTTATGTTGAAATCCAGATATTAATAGTCAAGGAACTGTTGACATGTTTAAACTATTTTAACAATTTATAGTTGCAAACAAACCTTCTGACAACTTCTGACAATCTATTCTGTATGCGGCGCAAACGCAATAAATACAGAGATAATGCAAACTAACAAACACAACTTGAAACGCGGGTGTTTCCAATTATGGGGCGAATAAACAAACAAACAAACAAATAGACAGGCAGACAGGCGAAAAGACAGATAGACAGACAGACAAAAAGACATGTATATAAAACTAACGAAAACATTTGAAGCAAGAGTTCTTCTAAGAATTCAGTGACTAACAAACAAACAAACAATAACTAACTAAAGAAAGACAGAAAGAAAAACAAAAAGAACGTTCTCTTTTTCGAAATATGGTTCGAACAAATATACAAGTAAATAAATAAACAAACAAACAAACAAACAAAAAAAGCAAACTAAAAAAAGCATTTGAATCGCATGCTTTTCCAAGTATGGTTAGAAAAAAGATACAAAGAAATAAAAAAAGAATGAAAGAAAGAAACAAAGACAGAAAGAAAGAAAGCATTCTAAGAAAAGTATTTGAATGTAGTTATTTTCCAGTCATGGTGCGGTGTTTCTTGCCCATTAGATCGAACTGACTTGGGTGCACGAGCGTGGCCGCCTCCAATACTCACGGAATACAAATGTGTGAACTCTCAGAACACAAATGTGTGTACGTCCGTCTTTATCGCCATTCATAGATTCACCTGCACTCTACATAAACAGGTCAGCGAGAAGCGATTGGAGAACAAATGTGTGTACGTCCGTCTTTATCGCCATTCATAGATTCACCTGCACTCTACATAAACAGGTCAGCGAGAAGCGATTGGAGAACAAATGTGTGTACGTCCGTCTTTATCGCCATTCATAGATTCACCTGCACTCTACATAAACAGGTCAGCGAGAAGCGATTGGAGAACAAATGTGTGTACGTCCGTCTTTATCGCCATTCATAGATTCACCTGCACTCTACATAAACAGGTCAGCGAGAAGCGATTGGAGAACAAATGTGTGTACGTCCGTCTTTATCGCCATTCATAGATTCACCTGCACTCTACATAAACAGGTCAGCGAGAAGCGATTGGAGAACAAATGGTGTTTTGTTATTAAGACAACTTGTGTAATGAAGCATTCGGGTTTTTTGCTGAAACTGTTTTAGTAAGTAGAATTATATTGTCTGATTAAATTCTATTCTAAGACAATCGGCTCAGTCATAATCTTCCGGCATTCGATCTGTCAGAATACGGAGTATTAGTTATTGGTACACAGTCGACCCCGTCAGTCCCTTCGCCCGCTACCGACCCTGGTCGAGCTGCTTATGTTCCCTTACACATGCCAGCGCGGGCGATACCCTCCCCACCAAACATTCCCTGTCCGACAAAAGGCGACACCTGATCCCATGACAGGCGTGGGCTACTACAGCTTGTTTTGAATATTCATGTTAAATTATATGACCTGACCTCACCTGACCCATGTGAGTACTGTATATGTGTTAATGAATGCATCGTGATGGGTTTTGCTCTCGTGTGAGAAATGAAACTGAAGAGACACATGCTCACGAAAGAGATTAACCACTATACACACGTTCAACATATCGAATAGCTGCATTCCTCATTTAGTACATATCGCCTCCAATTATGGGTAGGTGTAGACTGCGCAGTGTGGAACAGTCGAATGCATACGTTATTAAACACATTGTTTAATTTTACGTTGCAGTAGGTCAACTATAACATTGATATGCTATCCGCCCAACATCACATATACGTCAAAACAACTCAATACGTCAAATATGCCCAATACATCAAAACCTCCCAATACTTAAAAAAAAGAGTTTGTTTTGTTTACGACAACATTAGAGCACCTTAATTTATTAATCATCGGGTATTGGATGTCAAACATTTGGTAATTTTGACATATAGTCTTAGAAAGGAGAGCAAGAGACCGTTTGCTAGAATATGCACCATCCCACAGACAGGATAGAACATGCCACGGTATTTGATATACCAGTCGTGGGGCACTGGCTGGAACCATAAATAGTCCAACGGGTCTATCGACGGGGATCGATCCCAAACCGACCGACCGGGCATCAAGCGAGCGTTTTGCCACTGGACTATATCCCCAAGCCGATACGTCAAATACTCTCAATAGGTCCAGTACGTGCACTACGACAAATACTTCAATTACGTCAATTACGCCTAATACATTCAATACGTCCAATACACACAATACGTCCAGTACGCCCACCATGACCAATACGTCCAATACACCCAATACCTCAACCACACCCAATACGTGCAATACACCCAATACGTCAAACACACCCAATACGTCCAATACACCCAATACGTCAAACACACTCAATACGTCCAATACACCCAATACGCCCAATACACCCAATACGTCAAGCACACTCAATACTTCCTAAATACCCAATACGTCAAACACACCCAATACGTCCTAAATACCCAATACGTCAAACACACCCAATACGTCCACTACACCCAATACGTCAAACACACTCAATACGTCCACTACACTCAATACGTCCAATACACCCAATACGTCAAACACACTCAATACGTCCAATACACCCAATACGCCCAATACACCCAATACGTCAAGCACACTCAATACGTCCTAAATACCCAATACGTCAAACACACCCAATACGTCCTAAATACCCAATACGTCAAACACACCCAATACGTCCACTACACCCAATACGTCAAACACACTCAATACGTCCACTGCACTCAATACGTCCAATACACCCAATACGTCCACTACACCCAATACGTCAAACACACCCAATACGTCAAACACACTCAACACGTCCACTACACCCAATACGTCAAACACACCCAATACGTCCAATACACCAAATACGTCAAACACACCCAATACGTCAAACACACTCAATACGTCGAATACACCCAATACGTCCACTACACCCAATACGTCAAACACACCCAATACGTCCAATATACCCAATACGTCAAACACACTCAACACGTCCACTACACTCAATACGTCCACTACACATAATACGTCAAACACACCCAATACGTCAAACACATTCAACACGTCCACTACACCCACTACGTCAAACACACTCAATACGTCCAATACACCAAATACGTCAAACACACCCAATACGTCAAACACACCCAATACGTCAAACACACTCAATACGTCCAATACACCCAATACGTCCACTACACCCAATACGTCAAACACACTCAATACGTCCAATACACCCAATGCGTCAAACACGTCCAATACGTCAAACACACTCAATACGTCCAATACACCCAATACGTCAAACACACTCAATACGTCCACTACACTCAATACGCCAAACACACTCAATACGTCCAATACACCCAATACGTCAAACACACTCAATACGTCCAATACACCCAATACGTCAAGCACACTCAATACGTCCAATACACCCAATACGTCAAACACACTCAATACGTCCAATACACCCAATACGTCCTAAATACCCAATACGTCAAAGACACCCAACACGTGTCCAATACATCCAATACGTCCACTACACACAATACGTCCAATACACCCAATACCTCCAATACACCCAATACGTCAAACACACCCAATACGTCCAATACACCCAATACGTCAAACACACTCAATACGTCCTAAATACCCAATACGTCAAAGACACCCAATACGTCAAACAGTCAATACGTCCAATACACCAAATACGTCAAACACACCCAATACGCCCAATAAACCCAATACGTCCAATAAAAACAATACGTCAAACACACCCAATACGTCCTAAACACCCAATACGTCAAATACACCCAATACGTCCACTACACCCAATATGTCAAACACACCCAACGCGCCCAATACACCCGATATGTCTAATACACCCAATACGTCAAACACACCCAATACGTCAAATGCACCCAATACGTCCAGTACGCCCAATACGTCGGATACGCCAAGTAGCGGCTAAATGTTGATTCATACTTCACTCGCCGACCTCCACACGGAACGGAAATTTAGGTCGCCGCAAGGTTGCCGACAACAAAAATCCGTCGAACAAACTCGCGCGGAAGGCGCACGCAAGATGACGTAGCGAAGCGAGTGAAACTGACATGTTTTCAGTGTTCGCACGGGTGATCCGTTTCCAATCCGCCCGAGATGAATTTTATTTCTCTTTTTGCGCATTGCGTTTCTGCTTTGTTGAGGTAAAAATTAAGATGGCTGGCGTTAAAAAAGTTCCCCTTTCTTCAATAGAAGACGAACTTCTCATTAACGAAGTGTGTAAGAATCCAAACCTGTATGATACCAGTTTACTAGAATACAGGGACCATGGACGGACAGAACAATCGTAGATTGCTGTAGGCAATATTGTTGAAAATAAAGATCGTGGAGGGAAAGTATTTGCGGGATCAGTACGACCTACTGAGTTTCCTATCCGACCATGTAAAACATAGAGAAACAGATGGGAACCTATTCAGGTATATCAAATCTAAATTCTATTCTACAGTTCAGTTATGAATTATAACTTAAGCCCCTTTCGTATGAAACTACATTGTAGTTAGTGACAATTCTACTGTTGACGCCCCAATCACACCTTATTTTCCTGCATAAATAATTGTTTTTGTATAATATTATGTAATACTGCTTACTTAAAACCCTTTGAAATGACAAACGTTGCACATCTATGTCATTAAGCATACATGTTAAATTGTTTATGTATGTAAAAGTATATTAAAATGTCGGTAAGCATTCACATGTCTTACAAATATTACATGTAGGTTAAAAAATAATAATTCAATTAAACACTATGGATAATATGTTTTTCACACATCCATAGAAATTTGGTAGACCACTGTCAGTACCAAGTAGTTATATACATGATCTGCTGTCATAAGAGAAACCGTGCAAATATGCATACATGTATATACACACTGTGGAAATGTTTGTAGAGGGTGACATTCGTCACAACTCGGTCGATTCCGTTGATACCGGAATCGACCGAGGTTTGTCGAATAAAGAGTGTGTGTTTGCTAAATTTAGTGCGCATAGATTTATGTTGTAAATACTATCAGCGAAAACAGTATTATTGTTTCTGCTTGATATTTTGGTAAATTTTTTCCCCCAATAAATCGAATAAGGTAATAAAAATGCAAAACATACAATAGTGTATGTTCTTTGAATATACATTTTTCGGGTTTTTCAAATATACGACAATTGATTTCGTTTTCGAATTATTTACATGTGGTTACGGTCGTATTCGAGCAGACAAAAACTGGACCTGTTTAAATACGGATTTTCATGTGACAAAGACCCGTCTGA
>NC_054705.1:382105-425432 GCF_016097555.1 Gigantopelta aegis
GTGTTTAGATTAGAAACAGGCCATCATAATGATTGTTATAAAGCAAGTGTTTCGATTAAAAACAGGTCATCATAATGATTGTTATAACGCAACTATTTTTTTTTTTATTATTAGAAACAGACCAACACATTTATTGTTATACAGCAAGTGTTTAGATTAGAAACAGGCCATCATAATGATTGTTATAAAGCAAGTGTTTAGATTAGACACATGCCAGCATATGATTGTTATAAAGCAACTGTTTAGAATAGAAACAGGCCATCATAATGATCGTCATAAAGCAAGTGTTTCGATTAGAAACAGGCCATCATAATGATCGTCATAAAGCAAGTGTTTACATTAGAAACAGGCCATCATAATGATCGTCATAAAGCAAGTGTTTAGATTAGAAACAGGCCATCATAATGATCGTCATAAAGCAAGGGTTTAGATTAGAAACAGGCCATCATAATGATCGTCATAAAGCAAGGGTTGACCGTCATAAAGGAAATGTTTAGATTGGAAACAACCACCATAATGATCGTCATAAAGGAAATGCTTAGATTGGAAATAACCACCATAATGACTGTCAAAAAGGGAGGGTTTAGATCCGAATTAGACAAACGTAATTCATTTTAAAGTATTTTCAAATCTCCTTCATTTTGTTGTTTTGAATTTATCTCAGTAAATAGTGTCCGTGTCACTATTACGAATACAGAGCCTTTTCTAGCTGGGATAGGGGTGAGATAATGTTGTCATTGGCACTAGTTACTGACTGGGTGTGTGGGTTATTGTCAGTTATTAGCTGCATGTGTAGGTCATTGTGTTGTTACTAGCTGGGTGCGTGGGCCATTATCAGTTGTTACTAGCTGGGTGTGTAGGGCATTGTCAGTTGTTACTGGCTGGGGGTGTGGGTCATTGTCAGTTGTTATTAGCTGGGTGTGTAGGTCATTATCAATTGTTACTAGCTGGGTGTGTGCATTGTCAGTTGTTACTAGCTGGGTGTGTGGGTCATTGTTATTTGTTATTAGCTGGGTGTTTGCGTCATTGGCAGTTGTTAGTGGCTGGGTGTGTGGGCAACTGACAGTCATTGGCAGTTGTTATTTGTTATTAGCTGGGTGTGTGGGTCATTGACAGTCGTTAGTGGTTGGGTGTGTGGGTCATTCACAGTTGTTACTAGCTGGGTGTGTGGGTCATTGTCAGTTGTTAGTAGCTCGGTATGTGGGTCATTGTCATTTATTATTAGTTGGGTGTGTGGGTTATTATCCGTTATTATTAGCTGGGAGTGTGGGCCATTGTCAGTTGTTAGCAGCTGGGTATGTGGGTCATTGTCAGCTGTTACTGACTGGGTGTGTGGGTCATTGTCATGTTTACTATCTGGATCTTTATGTCATTGTCAGTTGTTATTAGCTGGGTGTGTGTGTCATTGTCAGTTTTTACTGGCTGGGTGTGTGGGTCATTGTCAGATGTTACTGGCTGGGTGTGTGGGTCATTGTCAGTTGTTATTAGCTGGGTGTGTGGGTCAGTGTCAGTTGTTATTAGCTGGGTGTGTGGGTCAGTGTCAGTTGTTACTAGCTGGGTGTGTGGGTCATTGCCAGTTGTTACTAGCTGGGTGTGTGGGTCATGGTCAGTTTTTACTGGCTGGGTGTGTGGGTCATTGTCAGTTGCTATTAGCTGGGTGTGTGGGTCATTGTCAGTTGTTACTAGCTGGGTATGTGGGTCACTGTCAACTGTTACTGGCTGGGTGTGGGAGTCACTGTCATTTTTACTATCTGGATCTTTGTCATTGACAGTTGTTACTAGCTGGGTGTGTGGATTATTGTCAGTTGTTACTAGCTGGGTGTGTGGGTCATTTTCAGTTGTTACTAGCTGGGTGTGTGGGTCATTATTAGTTGTTACTGGCTGGGTGTGTGGGTCATTGTCTGTTGCTACTAGCTGGGTATGTGCGTCATTGCCAGTTGTTACTGGCTGGGTGTGTGGGTCATTGTCAGTTGTTACTAGTTGGGTGTGTGGGTCATTGTCAGCTGTTGCTAGCTGGGTGTGTGGGTCATTGTCATGTTTACCATCTGGATATTTATGTCATTGTCAGTTGTTATTAGCTGGGTGTGTGGGTCATTGTTAGTTGTTATTTGCTGGGTGTGTGGGTCATTGTCAGCTGTTACTAGCTGGGTGTGTGGGTCATTGTCAGTTTTTATTAGCTGGGTGTGTGGGTCATTGTCAGTTGTTACTAGCTGGGTGTGTGGGTCATTGTCAGCTGTTACTAGCTGGGTGTGTGGGTCATTGTCAGTTGTTACAAGCTGGGTGTGTGTGTCATTGTAAGTTGTTATTAGTTGGGTGTGTGGGTCATTGTCAGTTGTTACTAGCTGGGTGTGTGGGCCATTGTCAGGTGTTAGTAGCTGGGTGTGTGGGTCATTGTCAGTTGTTATTAGTTTGGTGTGTGGGTTATTATCTGTTGGTATTAGCTGGGAGTGTGGATCATTTTCAGTTGTTACTAGCTGGGCATGTGGGTCATTGTCAGCTGTTACTGGCTGGGTGTGTGGGTCGTTGTTATTTCTACTAGCTGGATCTTTATGTCATTGACAGTTGTTATTAACTGAGTGTGTGTGTCTTTGTCAGTTGTTAGTAGCTGGGTGTGTGGGTCATTGTCAGTTATTAGCTGGGTATGTGGGTCATTCTCAGTAGTTACTAGCTGGGTGTGTGGGCCATTGTCAAGTGTTAGTAGCTGGGTGTGTGGGTCATTGTCAGTTATTATTAGTTTGGTGTGTTGGTTATTATCTGTTGGTATTAGCTGGGAGTGTGGGTCATTTTCAGTTGTTACTAACTGGGTATGTGGGTCATTGTCAGCTGTTACTGGATGGGTGTGTGGGTCGTTGTTATTTTTACTAGCTGGATCTTTATGTCATTGACAGTTGTTATTAACTGGGTGTGTGGGTCTTTGTCAGTTGTTACTAGCTGGGTGTGTGGGTCATTGTCAGTTGTTACTAGCTGGGTGTGTGGGCCATTGTCAGTTGTTACTAGCTGGGTGTGTGGGCCATTGTCAGTTGTTACTAGCTGGGTGTGTGGGTCATTGTCAGTTGTTGCTAGCTGGGTGTGTGGGTCATTGTCATGTTTACTATCTGGATATTTATGTCATTGTCAGTCGTTATTAGCTGGGTGTGTGGGTCATTGTAACATGTTATTAGCTGGGTGTGTGGGTCATTGTCAGTTGTTACTAGCTGGGTATGTGGGTCATTGTCAGCTGTTACTGGCTGGGTGTGTGGGTCGTTGTTATTTTTACTAGCTGGATCTTTATGTCATTGACAGTTGTTATTAACTGGGTGTGTGGGTCTTTGTCAGTTGTTACTAGCTGCGTGTGTGGGCCATTGTCAGTTGTTACTAGCTGGGTGTGTGGGTCATTGTCAGTTGTTGCTAGCTAAGTGTGTGGGTCATTGTCATGTTTACTATCTGGATATTTATGTCATTGTCAGTTGTTATTAGCTGGGTGTGTGGGTCATTGTAAGATGTTATTAGCTGGGTGTGTGGGTCATTGTCAGTTGTTACTAGCTGGGTATGTGGGTCATTGTCAGCTGTTACTAGCTGGGTGTGTGGGTCATTGTCAGTTGTTACTATTTGGGTATGTGGGTCATTGTCAGCTGTTACTGGCTGGGTGTGTGGGTCGTTGTTATTTTTACTACCTGGATCTTTATGTCATTGACAGTTGTTATTAACTGGGTGTGTGGGTCTTTGTCAGTTGTTACTAGCTGTGTGTGTGGGCCATTGTCAGTTATTGCTAGCTGGGTGTGTGGGTCATTGTCAGTTGTTGCTAGCTGGGTGTGTGGGTCATTGTCATGTTTACTATCTGGATATTTATGTCATTGTCAGTTGTTATTAGCTGGGTGTGTGGGTCATTGTAAGATGTTATTAGCTGGGTATGTGGGTCATTGTCAGTTGTTACTAGCTGGGTGTGTGGGTCATTGTCAGTTGTTACTAGCTGGGTGTGTGGGTCATTGTCAGTTGTTACTAGCTGGGTGTGTGGGCCATTGTCAGTTGTTACTAGCTGGGTGTGTGGGCCATTGTCAGTTGTTACTAGCTGGGTGTGTGGGCCATTGTCAGTTGTTACTAGCTGGGTGTGTGGGTCATTGTCAGTTGTTGCTAGCTGGGTGTGTGGGTCATTGTCATGTTTACTATCTGGATATTTATGTCATTGTCAGTCGTTATTAGCTGGGTGTGTGGGTCATTGTAAGATGTTATTAGCTGGGTGTGTCGGTCATTGTCAGTTGTTACTAGCTGGGTATGTGGGTCATTGTCAGCTGTTACTGGCTGGGTGTGTGGGTCGTTGTTATTTTTACTAGCTGGATCTTTATGTCATTGACAGTTGTTATTAACTGGGTGTGTGGGTCTTTGTCAGTTGTTACTAGCTGGGTGTGTGGGTCATTGTCAGTTGTTACTAGCTGGGTGTGTGGGCCATTGTCAGTTGTTACTAGCTGGGTGTGTGGGCCATTGTCAGTTGTTGCTAGCTGGGTGTGTGGGTCATTGTCAGTTGTTACTAGCTGCGTGTGTGGGCCATTGTCAGTTGTTACTAGCTGGGTGTGTGGGTCATTGTCAGTTGTTGCTAGCTAAGTGTGTGGGTCATTGTCATGTTTACTATCTGGATATTTATGTCATTGTCAGTTGTTATTAGCTGGGTGTGTGGGTCATTGTAAGATGTTATTAGCTGGGTATGTGGGTCATTGTCAGTTGTTACTAGCTGGGTGTGTGGGTCATTGTCAGTTGTTACTAGCTGGGTGTGTGGGTCATTGTCAGTTGTTACTAGCTGGGTGTGTGGGCCATTGTCAGTTGTTACTAGCTGGGTGTGTGGGCCATTGTCAGTTGTTACTAGCTGTGTGTGTGTGTCATTGTAAGTTTTTATTAGTTGGGTGTGTGGGTCATTGTCAGTTGTTACTAGCTGGGTGTGTGGGCCATTGTCAGGTGTTAGTAGCTGGGGGTGTGGGTCATTGTCAGTTGTTATTAGTTTGGTGTGTGGGTTATTATCTGTTGGTATTAGCTGGGAGTGTGGATCATTTTTAGTTGTTACTAGCTGGGCATGTGGGTCATTGTCAGCTGTTACTGGCTGGGTGTGTGGGTCGTTGTTATTTCTACTAGCTTGATCTTTATGTCATTGACAGTTGTTATTAACTGGGTGTGTGTGTCTTTGTCAGTTGTTACTAGCTGGGTGTGTGGGTCATTGTCAGTTATTAGCTGGGTGTGTGGGTCATTCTCAGTATTTACTAGCTGGGTGTGTGGGCCATTGTCAAGTGTTAGTAGCTGGGTGTGTGGGTTATTGTCAGTTATTATTAGTTTGGTGTGTGTGTTATTATCTGTTGGTATTAGCTGGGAGTGTGGGTCATTTTCAGTTGTTACTAGCTGGGTATGTGGGTCATTGTCAGCTGTTACTGGCTGGGTGTGTGGGTCGTTGTTATTTTTACTAGCTGGATCTTTATGTCATTGACAGTTGTTATTATCTGGGTGTGTGGGCCATTGTCAGTTGTTACTAGCTGGGTGTGTGGGTCATTGTCAGTTGTTGCTAGCTGGGTGTGTGGGTCATTGTCATGTTTACTATCTGGATATTTATGTCATTGTCAGTTGTTATTAGCTGGGTGTGTGGGTCATTGTAAGATGTTATTAGCTGGGTATGTGGGTCATTGTCTGTTGTTACTAGCTGGGTGTGTGGGTCATTGACAGTTGTTATTATCTGGGTGTGTGGGCCATTGTCAGTTGTTACTAGCTGGGTGTGTGGGTTACTACTGTCAGTTGTTACTAGCTGGGTGTGTGGGCCATTGTCAGTTGTTACTAGCTGGGTGTGTGGGCCATTGTCAGTTGTTATTAGCTGGGTGTGTGGGTCATTGTAAGATGTTATTAGCTGGGTATGTGGGTCATTGTCAGTTGTTACTAGCTGGGTGTGTGGGTCATTGACAGTTGTTATTATCTGGGTGTGTGGGCCATTGTCAGTTGTTACTAGCTGGGTGTGTGGGCCATTGTCAGTTGTTACTAGCTGGGTGTGTGGGCCATTGTCAGTTGTTACTAGCTGGGTGTGTGGGCCATTGTCAGTTGTTACTAGCTGGGTGTGTGGGTCATTGTAAGATGTTATTAGCTGGGTATGTGGGTCATTGTCAGTTGTTACTAGCTGGGTGTGTGGGTCATTGACAGTTGTTATTATCTGGGTGTGTGGGCCATTGTCAGTTGTTACTAGCTGGGTGTGTGGGCCATTGTCAGTTGTTACTAGCTGGGTGTGTGGGCCATTGTCAGTTGTTACTAGCTGTGTGTGTGGGCCATTGTAAGTTGTTATTAGCTGGGTGTGTGGGTCATTGTCAGTTGTTACTAGCTGGGTGTGTGGGTCATTGTCAGTTGTTACTAGCTGGGTGTGTGGGCCATTGTCAGGTGTTAGTAGCTGGGTGTGTAGGTCATTGTCAGTTTTTATTAGCTGGGTGTGTGGGTCATTGTAAGATGTTATTAGCTGGGTATGTGGGTCATTGTCAGTTGTTACTAGCTGGGTGTGTGGGTCATTGACAGTTGTTATTATCTGGGTGTGTGGGCCATTGTCAGTTGTTACTAGCTGGGTGTGTGGGCCATTGTCAGTTGTTACTAGCTGGGTGTGTGGGCCATTGTCAGTTGTTACTAGCTGTGTGTGTGGGCCATTGTCAGTTGTTACTAGCTGGGTGTGTGGGTCATTGTCAGGTGTTACTAGCTGGGTGTGTGGGTCATTGTCATGTTTACTATCTGGATATTTATGTCATTGTCAGTTGTTATTAGCTGGGTGTGTGGGTCATTGTAAGTTGTTATTAGCTGGGTGTGTGGGTCATTGTCAGTTGTTACTAGCTGGGTGTGTGGGTCATTGTCAGTTGTTACTAGCTGGGTGTGTGGGCCATTGTCAGGTGTTAGTAGCTGGGTGTGTAGGTCATTGTCAGTTTTTATTAGCTGGGTGTGTGGGTCATTGTCATGTTTACTATCTGGATATTTATGTCATTGTCAGTTGTTATTAGCTGGGTGTGTGGGTCATTGTCAGTTGTTATTAGCTGGGTGTGTACGTCATTGTCAGTTTTTATTAGTTGGGTGTGTAGGTCATTGTCAGTTTTTCTTAGCTGGGTGTGTGGGTCATTGTCAGTTATTAGCTGGGTGTGCGGGTCATTGTCATTTGTTAGCTGGGTGTGTGCTTATTTTATGCAGCCCCTGCTTGTGCTGTAACCTCACCGTGGTGCAGGGGTGTAACATTCTCTTTGAGAATGGCCAATACAGCACAAAATTGAAGTTTTGAGTAAAATTTGGTATCCGTAAAATTCTGTGATATTTGTGTTTTTGCGCGGTTCTTTGCACTGTTTTTGTTTGAGTCTTGAATTTTTATATTGATGTTGGTCATCACTTTATTTATTTGCATTACCATAGTTTGACACCCAATAGCCGATGTATTTTTCGTGCTGGGGTGTCGTTAAACATTCATTCATTCATTCATTTTATGCAGTACCACCTGTTAATTTGTAGAATTGATGAATATTTCAAAGTATTTCTTTAAAATGGATATGTTGCAAGATAGTTTAGGAGTTTGATGTGTTTAATAAGGGTTAACCCCCCGATACAGCCCCCAAATGTGACAATTTGTGACATTTTGTGTTTAAAATAAGTCAGGTTTTCTCTCAATGTAATTGCATTATATATGATAACAGTATGAATGTTGATGTAGTTCATCTGGGAGTATTCCCTTCCATCAAAACAGTCAGTTAGACTCGGTAACAGTATGAATGTTGATGTAGTTCATCTGGGAGTATTCGCTTCCATCAAAACAGTCAGTTAGACTGGGTAACAGTATGAATGTTGATGTAGTTCATCTGGGAGTATTCCCTTCCATCAAAACAGTCAGTTAGACTCGGTAACAGTATGAGTGTTGATGTAGTTCATCTGGGAGTATTCCCTTCCATCAAAACAGTCAGTTAAACTCGGTAACAGTATGAATGTTGATGTAGTTCATCTGGGAGTATTCGCTTCCATCAAAACAGTCAGTTAGACTCAGTAACAGTATGAATGTTGATGTAGTTCATCTGGGAGTATTCGCTTCCATCAAAACAGTCAGTTAGACTCAGTGACAGTATGAATGTTGATGTAGTTCATCTGGGAGTATTCCCTTCCATCAAAACAGTCAGTTAGACTCGGTAACAGTATGAATGTTGATGTAGTTCATCTGGGAGTATTCCCTTCCATCACAACAGTCAGTTAGACTCAGACGTAAAGTGCACAACTTGCTAAATTAACCATTTTTGTTCTGTAAAAGCAGATTAATTTTTTTTTTTTAAAAACAAAACAAAAAACAAATCCTATTTAATCAATAAATATTGATGACTTCTATTTTTTAATATAATATAATATGATTCACTTCAGCAATCTGCATTCCATTTGTTAAACATATCATTTGAACCAAGATACAAAAGGCACAGCGTGATAAATTAACCCATTGATTGCTGTAACATGAAAACGTTTGTCCTACCCTCCCACCCCCTAACAAAATCCCTCCAAAAGCCAACTTTGTGAAATAAAACATAAACTTATAGTGTTAATGAATATATTTGAATATTTATTTATATTTAACTTTTAACAAATTATATTTAGGGCTCTTGGTACTGATTTTGGGGTTAACAAGTACAAAATGCACCAACAATTTTGCAATGTTTTACATTTTTGTTGAAAACAAGTTAATTATTTTGTACTCTATACCATAATATAATATGATTTAATATAATTTATTTCATCAGTAAGGATTTCAACTGATAAAAAAACAAAACAAAACAAGTAAACCAATATAAGAACTACATTAACCCATTATATGTTGTAATGTATGAACATTATACTTTCATCGAACTGTGCATATTTAACGAATCATTGGATGTGATGAATATACTTGCAGTGTATATGGTATTCATTTGCATTTTAACATGTTTCAAGATATGTAAGCTTTAGGTGCTACTTTAGGGGTGAATGGGCCCTAAATGCAACATCCACCACGCTCACTCCGCTCAAATGTGTTATATGTTATAGCAGTATCAAACTTGACTTATTCATCAATCAAGATGTACAAATAATAAAAATGCCATTTGTACCCAAAAAATAAAATTAAAATTAACATCACAATAACTAACCCCTTGTTCATGACCACACCCACAATGCTACACTAATTATTTAAATGTTATTGTCATTTTTCAATTTGTAACATATACCCATATTGGTTTTACTTGTTTTCCTTATGTGAAGTTTTAAGCAACCCGCGACCGAAGATCCCGTGTGATTTTATTTTCCACCTTGACAACTTTGCCAATTTCAAATCTTCCAGCTATTACAATAGATGTTACTTTCGGTAATTGTTCATGTGCATGGTTCATAATGTACTGTGAGACGACGTTTTTGCTAGATTCACATTGTCGTCCACTCTATCTAATCGATGGCAGTTTGGTACTTTGCCTGTGGCCATAACTTGTACGTGTTGATGCCATATTAGTATCTCCACTTCGCTGCCTTTCAATTGATTTGATTGAAAGTGTCAATATATTGGTCAAAGATGACATATATATGCTTGTCGCCTCCATTGAAAAAGTATTCTCAATCTTTTCTGAACAACTACAGCCAATTCCTCGAATATTTGTAAGTGATTGTCATTAAAAGAATAAATCAGTTATACCATCAACTATATATGTCGATGGTGTGAGTGTAGATCTAATGTAAGTTTAAGGCAATTCTGTCTAGACCACCGCACCGTTCCCTTCTAGTTTATTGGCAAGATCAGACTTGTTGGTCTGTCTCACAGAACCATCATCATGAAATAGTGAAGGTGGCACTGCAGCTAGTTTGTAACGAAGTACATACTTCAAGCCCACTTCACGATTCCTTGAGACCGCCAGTAACCTCGTGAACAACACATCCTTGTTATTGAAAGTGCCTTTTTCATTTTTTGAAAATGTCAACATTACTTTTCTTCAAGGCTTCCCAGAAACTCTTTGAATGTTTATCTCCACCTCGTTCTTTTATGAACTCTTCAAAGACAGCTTTCCCTTTTCTTGGAATACCATGCATAGAATCCTGAACTTCTTGAGATGTCATTTGACCGATAGTGATGTTCACAAGTGTTTCTGGTGCAGCACACTTGTTAACAGTATCTCGACATTGACCGGCAATGTATTCTTTGATGTTCTTCACACCATATCTGTACTTCAAGCGTGAATTCTCTAACTCATCATGAGTTTTATGTTTGGACTTTGAGTGACACAGTTCCTTAAATGACTCCGAGTATTCACCGGTGACATGTCTCATCTCCACCCATTGTAACAGGGCTCCTTTTCAAAGGATAAAGACCCCCCCCCCCCTAACCCACCGCCCCTTCCCCTGTCTCTCTGCTTTACGATAGTCTGCTCGAGTGCTTGATCAGCTGGGACACAAATAAGTGGTTAATTCACCATGCTGTATACTTTTAATTTTATTTCATCTGACTTTTTTGTATCAATTTGACAGCTTGGCTGATTAAATCAAATCAGGTTTGAATTTGTATGATATATAATGGAGCTGTAGCGAGTATAAGCAAAAATATCAAACTTGCACACTTTAGTGGTTCGTCATCAGTAAAACAGTATCTAACCATTACAAAGTATCATCAAAGATGTTTTATATATGAATCCATAATCAGATGCATATATATTAATCGAAACTACAAGCTAACAGTGTTCATTTCATTAAATAGACAATTGTTTTGGGGAAATGTTCACGTTACAGCACACATGGGGTTAATTAACTAGGTTGGTGTACTTTTTATCTGGTATAAATGAATTGTGTATGAACTGGGATATAGACTCCTGAATTAAACACTGTTACATTGTGGTGCGTTTGGGGGTCATTGATCCCAAAGGCAGCACCAATTCCCCATAAATATCTTGAAAACTTTACCATGCTGTGCACGTTATATATTGGTTTCACTGAATATTTTAATCATAGGGAATACTGACTGATGCATTACGTCAAGTTCCATACTGTTATATCATAAACTACAGTTTCGGTGAGAGACAATATGACTTATTTTAAAGAAAAATGTCAAAAATTGCCACATTTGGGAGATGTTTTGGGGACTAAACCTTATTACAAGCATCAAATTCTATAAATATCTTGCATCATATCAAGTTAACAGTACTCACTGCATCAATTCTACAAGTTAACAGTACTCACTGCATCAATTCTACAAGTTAACAGTACTCACTGCATCAATTCTACAAGTTAACAGTACTTACTGCATCAATTCTACAAGTTAACAGTACTCACTGCATCAATTCTACAAGTTAACAGTACTCACTGCATCAAATAAGCAAATATTTGAACACTTTTTTTCCCACACATTATAGCACAATATGTTGTGCAGCATTTCAACAACTACAACCTCTATTTTCAAAAATTAGACATCCAGACGGTTCAGATGAGGCCAGTGTCAGCTTGTTATACCTCCGGTTGGGGTGAATCTAATGTTTGGGGTGTCGGTCACTACACTATAAAGTATGCCAGCTGTGGCTATCAACAGTTAAAGTTTGTTTTGCGTAACGACTCATTTGTTAATCATCGGCTATTGGATGCCAAACATTTGGGGTTTTGACACAGGTATCCCGATAGAGTTGACATTGCGACTGAGAACCTCAAGTGTAAAACAGCAGAGCTGTCCTCATTGGATCTTCCTTCCATGTACAAAAAAACAGATATATATATAAGATACATATTATATTGGTTGTCACGTAATGGCCAGTCACTGGCTATCTGAAGATTAAGTTATTGCATAAATGGCAGGGGACAGAATAACAATTAATTGAATCGTACATGCACAGCTAAATATATAAATTGCATTTGAATATGTTTGTAAATGTTGCACTCTGGCGATGAAGTGCGGACCGTGTTTTACAGCCGATACCCGAGTCAACATGACGGCGATGAAGTGCGGACCGTGTTTTACAGCCGATACCCGAGTCAACATGACGGCGATGAAGCGCGGACCGTGTTTTACAGCCGATACCCGAGCCAACATGACGGCGATGAAGCGCGGACCGTGTTTTACAGCCGATACCCGAGCCAACATGACGGCGGTGAAGCGCGGACCGTGTTTTACAGCCGATACCCGAGCCAACATGACGGCGGTGAAGCGCGGACCGTGTTTTACAGCCGATACCCGAGCCAACATGACGGCGATGAAGCGCGGACCGTGTTTTACAGCCGATACCCGAGCCAACATGACGGCGATGAAGTGCGGACCGTGTTTTACAGCCGATACCCAAGCCAACTTGACGCTGATTAAGCGGGCCGTGTTTCACAGCCGATACCTGTGCCGACCGTGTTTTACAGCCGATACCCAACCAACATGACGGCAGTGAAGCGCGGACCGTGTTTTACAGCCGATACCCAAGCCAACATGACGGCGATGAAGTGCGGTCCGTGTTTTACAGCCGATACCCAAGCCAACATGACGGCGGTGAAGCGCGAACCGTGTTTTACAGCCGATACCCAGGTCAACATGACGGCGATGAAGCGCGGACCGTGTTTTACAGCCGATACCCGAGCCAACATGACGGCGATGAAGCGCGGACCGTGTTTTACAGCCGATACCCGAGCCAACATGACGGCGGTGAAGCGCGGACCGTGTTTTACAGCCGATACCCGAGCCAACATGACGGCGATGAAGTGCGGACCGTGTTTTACAGCCGATACCCGCGCCAACATGACGGCGGTGAAGCGCGGACCGTGTTTTACAGCCGATACCCGAGCCAACATGACGGCGATGAAGCGCGGACCGTGTTTTACAGCCGATACCCGAGCCAACATGACGGCGATGAAGTGCGGACCGTGTTTTACAGCCGATACCCAAGCCAACTTGACGCTGATTAAGCGGGCCGTGTTTCACAGCCGATACCTGTGCCGACCGTGTTTTACAGCCGATACCCAACCAACATGACGGCAGTGAAGCGCGGACCGTGTTTTACAGCCGATACCCAAGCCAACATGACGGCGATGAAGTGCGGTCCGTGTTTTACAGCCGATACCCAAGCCAACATGACGGCGGTGAAGCGCGAACCGTGTTTTACAGCCGATACCCAGGTCAACATGACGGCGATGAAGCGCGGACCGTGTTTTACAGCCGATACCCGAGCCAACATGACGGCGATGAAGCGCGGACCGTGTTTTACAGCCGATACCCGAGCCAACATGACGGCGGTGAAGCGCGGACCGTGTTTTACAGCCGATACCCGAGCCAACATGACGGCGATGAAGTGCGGACCGTGTTTTACAGCCGATACCCGCGCCAACATGACGGCGATGAAGTGCGGACTGTGTTTTACAGCCGATACCCGAGCCAACATGACGGCGGTGAGGCGCGGGCCGTGTTTTACAGCCGATACCCGATCCAACCAACATGACGGCGGTGAAGCGCGGGTCGTGTTTTACAGCCGATACCCAGTTCAAAATGGCGGCGATGAAGCGCGGATCGTGTTTTACAGCCGATACCCGAGTCAACATGACGGCGATAAAGCGGGACCGTGTTTTACAGCCGATACCCAAGCCAACATGACGACGATGAAGCGCGGACCGTGTTTTACAGCCGATACCCAAGCCGTAGTAACTATGCTGTGTAGTTCGCCCTGTACGGAAGTGGAGGCCGACAAATCGAGCGGACACGACGCGAAGTGGGTTCAGAAGAAAGATAACTCGAGCCGCTTATGTTGTTAATGGATTCTGCGGGTTTCGCTCATTGTCACCAACCGAGGACAACTTGCCAGTAATGGTGCAATCAACCGAGATGCCTTAAGCTAAAGATCCCAAAATACGCCAGTATTATAAGGAGGCAGAGTGACCCAGAATGTAGGGAAGGAGGCGGAGTAACCCAGAATGTAGGGGAGGAGGCGGAGTAAGCCATAATGTAAGGGAGCAGGCGGAGTAACCCAGAATGTAGGGCAGGGGGCGGAGTAACCCAGAATGTAGGGGAGGAGGCGGAGTAACCCAGAATACAGGGGAAGAGGCGGAGTAACCCAGAATGTAGGGAAGGAGGCGGAGTAACCCAGAATGTAGGGGAGGAGGCGGAGTAAGCCATAATGTAAGGGAGCAGGCGGAGTAACCCAGAATGTAGGGCAGGGTGCGGAGTAACCCAGAATGTAGGGGAGGAGGCGGAGTAACCCAGAATACAGGGGAAGAGGCGGAGTAACCCAGAATGTAGGGAAGGAGGCGGAGTAACTCAGAATGTAGGGGAGGAGGCGGAGTAACCCAGAATGTAGGGGGAAGGCGGAGTGACTCATAATGTAGGGGAGGAGACGGAGTGACCCAGAATGTAGGGGAAGGCAAGTAACCCAGAATGTAGGGGGAAGGCGGAGTAACCCAGAATGTAGGGGAGGAGGCAGAGTGACCGTGGATGTAGGGGGGAGGCGGAGTGACCCAGAAAGTAGGGGGAGGCGGAGTAACCCAGAATGTAGGGGGAAGTCGGAGTAACCCAGAATGTACGGGGGAGGGGAGGCGGAGTAACCCATAATGTAGGGGGGGGGGGGGGGCGGATTAACACATAATGTAGGGGAGGTGGAATAACACAGAATGTAGGGGAGGCGGAGTAACCCAGGATGTGGGGGGGGGGAGGGGCGGAGTAACCCATAATGTACGGGGGAGGGGGAGGCGGATAAAATGTAGCGGATTTCCTCCCTAACACTATGATAAAATTACCAAATATTTAACATCCAATAGCCGATGATTAATGAATCAATGTGCTCTAGTGGTGTCGTTACACAAAACAAACTTTTTTTTTGGTAATTGTCGGGCACTTGTCGTTTTGAGATGGCCCCTGGAAGACGGAATGACTGAGTGGGCGATCATGTGACGCAACGTCACGATATAAGTCGGCGAACTTAGAATTCTACCTTCCGGAGTTTGCCGAAGCTTAGCTGAATGTGGGTGCTGTCGGGTTTCTTTCTGTAGTGTGTGTATTAGTGATTAATATCTGAATTTGTAATATCTAAATGTATTTGGCGTCAAACATAGGATTGTTGTGGTATTAGAGCGGAAATCTTTGACACATTTTTGGTTGTCGGCAATTGCCAAAAAAATACATAGCTTGGTCTCTGACTGTAGGCCTAATGAGAGCGTGTTTGTATCCAAATCTCCGTCTAGGTCTCTTACAGTCAGAGTACTCGGGCTAATATAGTGTGAGCTATTTATAACGTGACCTTCTTTGCCATATTCAAGGGATCGTTAATTTTATCGTGACCTTAATTACCTTATATGGAATATTCCTATTTTTATCCGACCTTTTTGCCCAAATAAGTGATTGGTACGGGGTATAAGAAGCGCGACGTCATGACGATTGGTACGGGGTATAAGAAGCGCGACGTCATGACGGTTGGTACGGGGTATAAGAAGCGCGACGTCATGACGGTTGGTACGGGGTATAAGAAGCGCGACGTCATGACGATTGGTACGGGGTATAAGAAGCGCGACGTCATGACGATTGGTACGGGGTATAAGAAGCGCGACGTCATGACGGTTGGTACGGGGTATAAGAAGCGCGACGTCATGACGATTGGTACGGGGTATAAGAAGCGCGACGTCATGACGATTGGTACGGGGTATAAGAAGCGCGACGTCATGACGGTTGGTACGGGGTATAAGAAGCGCGACGTCATGACGGTTGGTACGGGGTATAAGAAGCGCGACGTCATGACGATTGGTACGGGGTATAAGAAGCGCGACGTCATGACGATTGGTGTTCTGTCTCTCGGACCATAAAGATTTACAGAAATAAAAACTAAAGAGCTCCAAAGGTAACAACAAATACACACAGATACAGCACATACACACAGATACAGCACATACACACAGATACAGCACATACACACAGATACAGCAAATACACACAGATACAGCACATACACACAGATACAGCACATACACACAGATACAGCACATACACACAGATACAACACATACACACAGATACAGCAAATACACACAGATACAACACATACACACAGATACAGCGCATACACACAGATACAGCGCATACACACAGATACAGCGCATACACACAGATACAGCGCACACACACAGATACAGCGCACACACACAGATACAGCGCACACACACAGATACAGCACATACACACAGATACAGCTCGTATCACACAGATACAGCACATACACAGAGATACAGCTCGTATCACACAGATACAGCTCGTATCACACAGATACAGCACATACACACAGATACAGCACATACACACAGATACAGCACATACACACAGAAGAGATAAAGATAGGCTACATTATTTAAAGATTACAGACACAGATTACAGATTTTTATAGCGTTAGGTTCACGGTAAAGTTACGTCGTCTCCTTGACTTAGTGAGTGACGGAGTAGGATAAAACTTAGAATTGTGTAAATAAGTATATAAAGTCTAATTTCTGCGCAAATTAAATAAAACACTCCAGTCTTAAACAAAACAATCATATTTATGCCAAACATTAAACTGGAAATAAAAACAATTCAAACGAAAGTAGGTTCAAAATAGTAGACGAATCTGCAGGCCAAAACATCTTAAAACCCAGTTCAAAAAAAAAGGTCTGCACTTCTGTCACCGCGTGACAAGTGTTTTTCCATCCGAAAATAACGAGCTCTCCAACACTAGGCCTTCACACAAAATTACTGGCTACAATTTGGCGGCTACATGCCGGCCCGTAATTGTTATTCAACATTAAAAACAATTATTCAAACATTCACCATAGCCCCAAATTTCTCTTTAACACAATATGCATTGCTGATCAAATATCGGTATGTCCAATGCAATTAATGATCACTCCAACTAATATTCACTGTAACTAATGTTCATAACCCGTTCACAATAGGTTGCACTACACCTGTGAAATTGACTACACAGAGCATTCACTATCCGAGAGTAAACATAGCTTACTAATAGGTCTGTTCAGAATATGTCTGCAGGTCGAAGAAGTCCGTGCTTGTCTGGTTGTATTCGGACAAGTCTCCCCATTAACTATGAATGTCTTGGTGCTGTGTTATCAACAATCAACACAACATCACCAATTTTAATGTTTCATCTAATTTTCGTCCACCTTTGTCGCACCTGAAGCAATGGAAGATACTCTTTGGACCATCTTTTCCAAAAGAGATCTGCCATATACTGAACTTGTTTCCATCTATGACGCGTGTACAGATCACTGGGCGAGAACACACCTGGAGGAAGAGTAGGTTTCCTTTCAACAGCAGCAAGTGATTTGGTGTCAACGCTTCCAAATCACTGGGATCATCTGAAATTCTGGTCTACTGTTAACAATGCTTCTAACTACACACAGACGTGTATGCAGTCCTTCAGCATCCAATACTTGTTCCTTTAAGAGAGAAGACAAAATTGCACGCACAGTTCGTATCTGCTTTTCCCACAACTCTCCATGACGTGAACCTGTAGGTGGGTTAAAAATCCACAAAACGTCTTTCTGCATCATTGCTTCTTGAATAGCAGATCGATTCCAACCTTTCATAGCAAACTTGAGTTCCTTTCAGTACTCACCAAGTTTATACCATTGTCAGATCCAATGTGAAAAGAACGCCATATCTTTTAACTTAGATCTGCCACATTTAACTTCAAATGGATCAAACCAGTCAACACCTACATTTGTAAAGGGTGGTTCATCTGGAGTAATACGATCTTTTGGCAAATCTGAATTTTTTTCTCTCCAACTGAAGCTCTTCTACGACGGAATTCAACACACTTACCTATACACTTCGAACTACAGAAGCTGCCTTAACAATCCAATAATTAGTGTATAAACTTGAAAGTACATGATTTCTACCAGAATGACCTACATTCGCATGCACTTTGCGAATTATCATTTCTGAAATGCAACTGTTTCTGGGTAAAACAACTGGATGTCGATTCCCTTCTGGCATATTCGCTCTGCTGAGTCGACCTCCAACTCTTAAAACGGGAACTCTCCATATGAATCTCAACTTCATCTCCCTTTGATGTTGTTTTCAAGAATTCTGATTTCACATGGAAATGCACACCTTTGAACATACTGAATAATATGATTTTCAGCCTGACCAATTTCACATAAGGTCAACTGTATGCCATATTTCACTGAATGAATACGCTTATGAACTTTGTCAAGAAGTGACCTTTCACTATCAGAATCCATGCAATTGCTCTTCACAGCTTGTACCAATCTAGGTTGTACTGAAGTAAACCCATTACAGGTTCAATTGGTTCATCATCGCTTACTGTATTCACAAACATTTTTTTCTCACTTCAGAAATCCTCTTTAGGAATATTTCCCACACTTGCATTTGCTGGCCATTCTGTTTCAGATCTGCTGAGGAATGCTGGACCTGAAATCCATCCTGAGAAATTTATGAATTCTTCTACAGTCATTCCCCGTTATGATTTGTCAGCTGAATTCAGCTCTGAATTTATATAACTCCATTGCGATGGCTTTGATCCATCATGAATAACACCCCCAAAAATGGGTTGTATCAGCGCACCCATGTCTGTTGGCCACAAATGTATGAAATGTACATGTGGTATTTTCAATGTATCTCAGCACAGACATACTATCCGTCCAAAAATGGCTTGGCTCCAACTGAATCTCGAGTTCTCTGTGAAGAAGCCAGTCAACCTTCACAGCCACAGTCGCAGCGGTCAATTCCATTCTTGGGATTGCTGTTTGTTTCAACGGAGCAACTCTGGACTAACTCAACACAAATGAACAGTGAATTTGTCATTGTTCGTTCACTTGTCTCAGGTAAGTTACTGTACCATACACCGATTCACTTGTATCACTGAAATAATGCAGTTGTGAAGATATCACTTTGCCAAAGCTCTTCAGTTGTATGTATCTGTCTACAATAAATTATTCTAGCCTAGGCAAGTTTGTTACCCGCTTGTTCCATTGCTGGAAATGTTTTGTGGAATAACTTCATCCCAACCCAACTTTAGTTTTGTCAAATCTTGCAAGATAATCTTCGCATAAAGCACAAACGGTGACACCAAACCTAGAGGATCAAATGCAGAACTCAGAATAGACAATATACAATGGTTTGCCTTTCACAGTAACACATTATTTGAAACTGGTCTGTCTCCGCACTCCATTGAACTCCCAAAACACGTTCAGTAGGTAATGTGTCTTTGTTTAAATCCAAGTCTTTCACACCAGTAGCTCGGATTTCCTCTGTAATTGAATCCAGAACACTGCGATTGTTGCTTACCCACTGATCACGAACCTACCATTTGCACAAACATCAATCAATTCCTTTGCCAAATCTATGACATTCTTTACTGTATCCACAGATTTCAAACAGTCGTCAACATAAACGTTTTTCTCAATAGTGTCAGATTTCAAACAGTCATCAACATAGACGTTTTTCTCAGTAGTGTCAGTTTTCAAACAGTCATCAACATAGACGTTTTTCTCAATAGTGTCAATGACTTGACTACTTGTACTATGGTCTGTGGCTGTTTTATTAAGTGCATAGTTAGCACAACTTCGGCTGGAAGTAGCTCCAAAAAGGTGAACTTTCTTTTGATATTCTTCAATGTTTTACTGACTTCTCCCTCAAGCCACCACAATAAATTCAGACTGTCATAGTCACTTGGACTCACTCGAATCTGCAAAAACATTGCTTTAATGTCCGCCATAAGAGCTATCGACTGCTGCTGAAACCGTAAAAGGATGCCCACAAGTGAATTAGTTAAATTCGGTCCTTGAAGTAACTGCCGAGTTAAAGATGTGTCTTGATAGCTTGCAGATCAATTTAAAAACTACCCGACTCTTTCATGTTTTTTGCAGATTGTATACTCCATGGTGAGGAATATACCACACACCTTTGCCAGGTTTCTTTAAATTGTCATCGGATACTTTCTGAGCATATCTACTTGACAAAACATCAGACATAAACAGTTTATAGTCCTCACAAAATTGTTCATTTTTCTGTTCAGGTGTTCTGCACGCTGTTCTGCTTGAAATCTGTTGTTGGACATCTGCATGTCTGGATTTCTGAATGGAAGTGGAATCTCATAATATCCATCCACAAACTTTGTATCTTTCATTGTTTCCCATAAACTTCTCCAGACATCTGAGCTTTATCATCCACCATGTTCTCACTGAACTCATGTCTGCAATGATTTGTCAAGTGTTGCTGCAAATCCCAAGTGACACTGGTTCTGTTCAGAGTAATTGTTCGGGAATGTTTGTTACAGCAATATAAGAAACCAGTCAAACTCACAAGAAACAAAATACGACGGGTCGTCAGTGAGAAGCGGGCTGAGACACAAGTTCGGTCCTCACTTTTGAAAGTGGAATATTAACATTTGACTGTAATAAAAATAAGTGTTTAAACCAGAACGCATATAAAGCAACAAGCAGAATAAATAACATTATTTTATTGATTAAAATCATATGAAACAGGTGTCTGAATTTATAGTTTTATTATTTTAAACAGATCGGTATGATGCAATGCAGGTACTGACACATACACACAATAATCCGATTTATCGTGCTACCTACACCCGTTACAACAGGTGGTGTTCATTGGTTATTGGGCCTTCAAGCGCAACACCACCTTTGGTGTCCTAATTACTGGGGAACTGCCGTCATTGTTTGAAAGGTGAATTTGCATCCGAAGTCCGGAATAGACAGTATCCGGTGTAGACCGACCTTTATTCCTACTAAATTAACGGTAGCTGGACGGTACTTTAAAAAAGCCGGTTTACACAGAATGCCTGTTTAGACAGATGCCGGTTTGGCATACATACTCGGCGTCACTATTGAAGGGCCACTCATATTGTTAGTACTACACATGTTAACTATTCCAGTCCAAGATACTAATTATGAAAGAAGGGATGTATGGCCTTCGTGGATTAGGCCCAGAGTGAGGTTTCCTAAGCAGCATTTGGATTTCAATATGAGTAATGGTACTTCCAGTTAGAGGCCACAACAAAATGGTAAAAGTTATACAAGTACATCAACCTACTATCACCCCCAAAAATGGGTTGTCTCAGCGCACCCATGTCTGAAATGCGTGCTCACCATGAGTATAAAAATGTTCATGGTTACCATTCACATATTCACACACTTCAGTTGAAAATATACTACTGTGTTGTACTATGTTGTACTGTGTTGTACTATCTTGACAAGCCTTTGGTACTCTCTCATTATCTCCTGTATGCTGTCGGTTCCTCTTGTAGGAGTCGATTATCAGCTGATTTGCGTCATAAACAACTCATTTAGTTGTGTTAGTTTGTGTACTGGTAAAATAAGCCACAGCCATCTCCAGGGCCTGCGTTTTGTCACCTGTGTGAGAATTACCCGTATTAGCCATGACAGTAATTCCCCCGCTGCCCTCGCACTGTGTGGCGGTTATACAGTCTGAATATGTTAGTGTCCGTACTTTGTCAGTCACAGTGATATGTATATATGCCCCATAGGCGCATTATCGATATCTAATAGATATTATATACACGGATGACACAGAACGACCGTCATTATGTATGCGAGTCTCTCGTTATAACGCTCCTATAACCCGGGGTAACGAACCTGTCCTTCCAAACCGCCTCGCGATACGTTTAAATTAGTGTTTGATTAGCCGCACTCTAGTGGCCCTGGGCACGACCTGATTTATCTTCCTGATTGCGTTTTACTTGTAACAGTCTGGGTATGAACAAAAAACAAAGCATCCGTTTCTCTGTCTTGAAGTCATCTGCATAATACAACTTGGTAGGACATACATCAATTTGATTGCATGTGCTGTAAGTTCTGAACCATTGTCACTTTGCAGCATAGAAGAAGCACCAAGTATTTGGAGATGATCGGCTAGACGACTGTTCCTTTTGTAGTTGGTGTCTTTCTCTTTCTCTGGCAGTCCAGACACAGGGACTTCAAGCGTATTTCTTGGTCGTCAACTCCTACACCATTTTGTCTCGACCACCATGGTCAGCTGCAATGTGGGCACGTTTAACCACAGCATACGTCTCTTCAATTGACACAAGCATTCCAGACGCAGGGACGTGAAGAGGTTGAGTGCTTCTATTGTACGGTAAGTACAGAGGGGCTTCATCTGCGTGCTCACGTCGTCGTATCAGTGTTTTCCTGTCACCGCACTGAAGAACATCACACTTCTTGATAGTATTGGTGTGAAGTCGTCTTATCAGTGTTTCCCTGTCACCGCACTGAAGAACTTCACACTTCTTGATAGTATTGGTGTGAAGTTGTCGTATCAGTGTTTTCCTGTCACCGCACTGAAGAACTTCACACTTCTTGATAGTATTGGTGTGAAGTCGTCTTATCAGTGTTGCCCTGTCACCGCACTGAAGAACTTCATACTTCTTGATAGTATTGGTGTGAAGTTGTCGTATCAGTGTTTTCCTGTCACCGCACTGAAGAACTTCACACTTCTTGATAGTATTGGTGTGAAGTCGTCTTATCAGTGTTTTCCTGTCACCGCACTGAAGAACTTCATACTTCTTGACAGTATTGGTGAGAAGTTGTCGTATCAGTGTTTCCCTGTCACCGCACTGAAGAACTTCATACTTCTTGATAGTATTGGTGTGAAGTCGTCTTATCAGTGTTTCCCTGTCACCGCACTGAAGAACTTCATACTTCTTGATAGTATTGGTGTGCAATCTTCTTGGAGACACTGGTGGCTTCCGGCAGTTCAAGTATTTTGGTAACTAATCTCCTTCACACAACATTAACGAGGAAACCGTCTCAGGATTTGTCACAGCTAATCTTTAGGTATGTTTGAAGTAATTAACAAGCCTTCTCCCAGGTTGACGTAATTAACAAGCCTTCTCCAAGTTTGAAGTAATTAACAACCCTTCTCCCAGTTTAAAGCAATTAACAAGCCTTCTCCCAGTGTGAAGTAATTAACAACCCTTCTCCCAGTTTCAAGTAATTAACAAGCCTTCTCCCAGTGTGAAGTTATTAACAAACCTTCTCCCAGTGTGAAGTAATTAACAAGCGTTCTCCCAGGTTGAAGTAATTAACAAGCCTTCTGCCAGTGTGAAGAAATTAACAAGCCTTCTCCCAGTTTGAAGTAATTAACAAGCCTTATCCCAGTTTGAAGTAATTAACAAGCCTTCTCCCAGTGTGAAATTATTAACAAGCCTTCTCCCAGTGTGAAGTTATTAACAAGCCTTCTCCCAGTTTGAAGTAATTAACAAGCCTTCTCCGTTTGAAGTAACTAACAAGCCTTCTCCGTTTGAAGTAATTAACAAGCCTTCTCCCACAAGATGACGAAGTATTCTCTTTGGTTTTTATAACAAATTACTACTTTACATCAAAGACGTCCACAAAGAAACAGAGGAACATTTATACCAGTCAAACTCGTATTTTTATAACAAATTACTACTTTACATCAAAGACGTCCACAAAGAAACAGAGGAACATATATACCAGTCAAACTCGTGTTTTTATAACAAATTACTATTTTACATCAAAGACGTCCATAGAGAAACAGAGGAACATGTATACCAGTCAAACTCGTGTTTTTATAACAAATGACTACTTTACATCAAAGACGTAAATAAAGAAACAGAGGAACATTTATACCAGTCAAACTCGTGTTTTTATAACAAATTACTACTTACAATCAAAGACGTCCATAGAGAAACAGAGGAACATTTATACCAGTCAAACTCGTGTTGTTATAACAAATTACTACTTAAATCAAAGACGTCCATAAAGAAACAGAGGAACATTTATACCAGTCAAACTCGTGTTTTTCGAAAGGTGGCATTCTCAGTGGCAAATCTTCACGTTACCAAGTTGTATTCTGCAGACGACTTTAGACACATATTGCGGTCGTCATTCTCAGTGGCAAATCTTCACTTTACCAAGTTGTATTCTGCAGACGTCTTTAGAAACATATTGCGGTCGTCATTCTCAGTGGCAAATCTTCACGTTACCAAGTTGTATTCTGCAGACGACTTTAGAAACATATTGCGGTCGTCATTCTCAGTGGCAAATCTTCACGTTACCAAGTTGTATTCTGCAGACGTCTTTAGAAACATATTGCGGTCGTCATTCTCAGTGGCAAATCTTCACGTTACCAAGTTGTATTCTGCAGACGACTTTAGAAACATATTGCGGTCGTCATTCTCAGTGGCAAATCTTCACGTTACCAAGTTGTATTCTGCAGACGACTTTAGAAACATATTGCGGTCGTCATTCTCAGTGGCAAATCTTCACGTTACCAAGTTGTATTCTGCAGACGACTTTAGAAACATATTGCGGTCGTCATTCTCAGTGGCAAATCTTCACGTTACCAAGTTGTATTCTGCAGACGATTTTAGAAACATATTGCGGTCGTTATTCTCATACATACATACATATACAGAGAGAGAGATATAGAGAGAGAGAGACAGAGAGAGATAGAGAGAGAGAGAGAGAGAGAGAGAGAGAGAGAGAGAGAGAGAGAGAGAGAGAGAGAGAGAGAGAGAGAGAGAGAGAGAGAGAGAGAGACAGACAGACAGACAGACAGACAGACAGACAGACAGACAGAGAGAGAGAGAGAGAGAGAGAGAGAGAGAGAGAGATACATACATACATACATACATACATACATACACAGGTTCGAGTCCCAGCAACGGCATGGGACAATTTGTGAGAACAGAAAGGATTTAATTATCCCCTGCGCCAGTGCGTTAATATCTATGTATGTAACAGTCAACCTCGACATACATACAATATATAGATATTCATACATCAATACATACTAGCCAGTGCCAGGTCTGCCCACTGTTTCATGCACGTAAGCGGGATCGACCGCGTAGATTGTAGGCCCCATGCATATGGTCGAGTTAAAGAACTTCCTTTTTATGGAAGCTTCGATAGCTCAGAGCATATCGTGGTTAGGCTTGCAATTTGCGGGCGAATCTGTGCCACAGGTTCGAGTCCCAGCAACGGCATGGGACAATTTGTGAGGTCAGAAAGGATTTAATTATCCCCTGTGCCAGTGCGTTACTATCTATGTATGTAACAGTCAACCTCGACATACATACAATATATAGATATTCATACATCAATACATACATACATACATACATACATACATACATACACAGGTTCGAGTCCCAGCAACGGCATGGGACAATTTGTGAGGACAGAAAGGATTTAATTATCCCCTGCGTCAGTGCGTTAATATCTATGTATGTAACAGTCAACCTCGACATACATACAATATATAGATATTCATACATCAATGCATACCAGCCAGTGCCAGGTCTGCCCACTGTTTCATGCACGTAAGCGGGATCGACCGCGTAGATTGTAGGCCCCATGCATATGGTTGAGTTAAAGAACTTCCTTTTTATGGAAGCTTCGATAGCTCGGAGCGTATCGTGGTTAGTCTTGCAATTTGCGGGCGATTCGGTGCCACAGGTTCGAGTCCCAGCAACGGCATGGGGCAATTTGTGAGACCAGAAAGGATTTAATTATCCCCTGCGCCAGTGCGTTAATATCTATGTATGTAATAGTCAACCTCGACATACATACAATATATAGATATTCATACATCAATACATACTAGCCAGTGCCAGGTCTGCCACTGTTTCATGTACGTAAGCGGGATCGACCGCGTAGATTGTAGGCCCCATGCATATGGTTGAGTTAAAGAACTTCCTTTTTATGGAAGCTTCGATAGCTCGGAGCGTATCGTGGTTAGTCTTGCAATTTGCGGGCAAATCGGTGCCACAGGTTCGAGTCCCAGCAACGGCATGGGGAAATTTGTGAGACCAGAAAGGATTTAATTATCCCCTGCGCCAGTGCGTTAATATCTATGTATGTAATAGTCAACCTCGACATACATACAATATATAGATATTCATACATCAATACATACTAGCCAGTGCCAGGTCTGCCCACTGTTTCATGCACGTAAGCGGGATCGACCGCGTAGATTGTAGGCCCCATGCATATGGTTGAGTTAAAGAACTTCCTTTTTATGGAAGCTTCGATAGCTCGGAGCGTATCGTGGTTAGTCTTGCAATTTGCGGGCAAATCGGTGCCACAGGTTCGAGTCCCAGCAACGGCATGGGACAATTTGTGAGGCCGGAAAGGATTTAATTATCCCCTGCGCCAGTGCGTTAATATCTATGTATGTAATAGTCAACCTCGACATACATACAATATATAGATATTCATACATCAATACATACGTACATACATACATACATACCGACACACATACACACATATGTACACACGTACACATGTGCACACGCACATACATACATACATACATACACACACATACATGCATACACACACACACACACATATACATACATACATACACACATACATACATACAAGTTGTAACCCGAAGAGGAACGCTATTGTTTTACTATTTATGTGCGGATTGTGTTCATTAATAAAAGAATTCTCATTATCCTTAGCAACACATCATGTTGAGAAAACACTTTATACATAGGACACACAGAAATTTCGTTTTGTATTTCTCTAAGCCGGAATTCTTTGAAACCGCACGTTTTCCAAGGTTTCGTGATTTATGCATCTTTTAACACTAATGTTTACCTCTCTAAACCGGAAATATCTCGAAACGAATAATTCAGTGCCAAACTCTTTATTTAGTGCAAATTGCATCTGAGAACACCAGACGATCAGCCCATGGTCAATAATTATGGCGCCACTAATGTTCACGTTTATTGTCACCGGCTGGAGTATGTGACTGCAAACATAACCAGTGCAATATGCTCACGCAAAGATTGGCTATTAGATGTGTAATCACCGTTAAGGTAGTACTAAACTAAATAACGTCCAGCTGGGTCAGTGTTCGAGGTGCACCCAACAAGTCCTATGATTGGTGATACATGTGAGCGTGATGGTTGTAAAACAAAATAGTTCTAACTGGGTAAAAAATGTATGCAATATTATCTAGTACCACTGTGTCAAGTAGCCTTGTGCTTGAAACACATATGGGGTACCTGTGAAAAAGTACTCAATTTTTGTGTGGAGCTAGGGTAGTCATTGACGCTACCCGTTATCTCTGAAATGAGCATCTTGACCCCCAAGTTTGTCTCATTCACGTTAAGGTTCAGGAGTGGTAGTATTTATATATGTGGTGTTTATGTCGATTCATACGCTGCAGGTAGGAGTTTTAGCTACACATGTTACTATTGTCGTCTGTTGAATCAGATTTGGTAGTGTACACCATTATGCACGACTGGGTATGGTTGGCATATAACAATTTAACAATTCAAGTGGCTGCTTCGATATCCTTCACAAACATGTTTATAGTAACTGTTTGCTTCAAGTGTCGACAAAACGACATTGAATTTAATACAGTGTTTTTCTATTGTGTGAATTTGATTTTAGTTTAAAACTGTTTATTTAGTAAAATAAAGAGTAGGCAAAAGCAATGTTGGCTTTGCGGTGTAAGCAGCGTTTCCTTGACAAATCGATTTTCAATATGGCACGTCCAGCTGACCTTCACCTTCTTGAACTATCACTCAATGATAAACTTACAGTCGTTAAAGGATCTTAAACTATATAAGCAAACGTTAAACAATCTTAAGTTAAAGGTTTTTATTGGATCAGTATCTGTTGGATTCATGTTTACGTATTATATACTGCGTATATATGTGTGTAAGTGTGTGTGTGTGTGTGTGTTTGCGTGCGTGCGTGCGTGTGTATGTACGTGTGTTTGTGTATGTGTGCGTGCGTATGTGCGTGTGTATGCGCGTGCGCGTTTGTGTGTGTCTGTGTGTGTGCGTGTATGTGTGTGTGCATGTATGTGTACGTGTGTGCGTGTGTGCGTGTGTGTGTATGTGTGTCTGTCTCTGTGTGTGTGTGTCTCTCTCTCTCTCTCTCTCTCTCTCTCTCTCTCTCTCTCTCTCTCTCTCTCTCTCTCTCTGTGTGTGTGTGTGTGTGTGTGTGTGTGTGTGTGTGTTTGTGTGTGTGTGTGTGCGCGCGACCAGTAATGGATCTTCGTTTACAGCGCTAAGTAGGACGAAATGGGCGCACGTTGATCGGACCGGATATGACCGTCCCTCCTAACACATATTGATGACGTTACTCGTTTTCGTTAGTCACTCTCAGAGGCACTTTGACTTTAACACTTGATTCTATTTCACGAGCCATTGACCAAATGGCGGCATCACCACACGCACTTGTGTCAATACAGGTTTTACAAAACATTAACTTCACACATTCAACAAATCTCATCACTGTCTCAAGTTTTCGGGAGTAGCCTGGATAAGGTCAAAATCACCAATGACGTCACACTGATCGACGAGCATCGATATTTAACCTCGGCAGTGGTGGTAGTAATAATAGTAATAGTGGTAGGAATGGTAATGGTAGTGGTGGTAGTAGTAATGCATTTTAAATTGTGTTTGTTGTTTACATCGTAGGGCCATATATCTACAGTTGGCCTCAACATGCATTTTAACATTGTGTTTGTTGTTTACATCGTAGGGTCATATATACAGCTGGCCTCAACATGCATTTTAAATTGTGTTTGTTGTTTACATCGTAGGGCCATACATCTACAGTTGGCCTCAACATGCATTTTAACATTGTGTTTGTTGTTTACATCGTAGGGTCATATATACAGCTGGCCTCAACATGCATTTTAAATTGTGTTTGTTGTTTACATCGTAGGGCCATATATCAACAGTTTGCCTCAACATGCATATTTAACATTGTGTTTGTTGTTTACATCGTAGGGCCATATATCTACAGTTGACCTCAACATGCATTTTAACATTATGTTTGTTGTTTACATCGTAGGGCCATATATCTACAGTTGGCCTGAGAATGCATTTTTTACAATCTACTTATTTTGTTTTACCGCCTTACACCACTGACTAGCGAACAAAACGAAAATGAGAATTCAAAAATAGTTTTGGTCAGAACTATAAATGAGCGTGTTAGTTTCATGGGTCATTATAGAACAGTAAATGAATTCAGTTTAAAGGACAGCACAGATAACATCAATAACGGAACTCACGTCAGAGCAGTTCCCTCCAGCCGAACGGCAATCAACAAGAACGTGCAACACAAACACAGATAACATCAATAACGGAACTCACGTCAGAGCAGTTCCCTCCAGCCGAACGGCAATCAACAAGAACGTGCAACACCAACACAGCTAATATCAATAACGGAACTCACGTCAGAGCAGTTCCCTCCAGCCGAACGGCAATCATCAAGAACGTTTAAACTGCGAAAGAAATGATTTATTTCAATGAACAAACTTATTAAAGTCGTTTGCCAACAAAGTGACTGGTTTAAACAGAATGTGTCATGTCCATCCGCTTTAAGATTGAACCAGCAACTTGAGTACATATAGAACACCAAACTGACGAAACAGAACAGAATTGTATTGCACTCAAAGCCACCTTCCAGTGGCATCAGAGGAGTACATTATACAAATTATATATATACATATACACGGATACGTGAAGTGTTTATAACAAACAAATAGGTAAGATTAAGCTATATAAAATGGGTTTTCGAGGTAAAGTGTTTATTTATAATATTAATAAGTTCACAACGTTTTTTTTTTAAGGATGCCGACACGTTTACAGTTAAACAATTCTCTGAATTTAATTACATTTAGTCTAATAACAGGGTTAGGGTTAGGGTTTTATTTATATGTTTCGTTCCTTGTTGAATTTATCACAGATAAAAATATACTCTTCAAAAAAAGAAACGCAAAAGGGTACAAATGGGTTATAACTCCGATTTTATGTTTCCTACCGGTTCATGCTTTGTGAATATAAGGTCATTGCATGTCCCAAACACATTCCCACGGTTACATTCAATAAAACGCAGCTACTGTACAATAAAGTTACAAAATGTGAATATTCGCAAAAACGCAGCCACGTGCAAACCATGAACACCGACAGTATAAAAGTGCAGGGTGTTCGCTTGCCTGGCCTCTGTATCTGGCCGACAGTTGACAATCCAGGACATGCCACGACTCAGTGAACCGCAGAGAAACAATGCCATCGGCCGACTAGACGCAGGCGAATCCAGAACGGCCGTTGCCAGGGCATTCCATGTGTCCCCAAGCACCGTCTCCAGACTGTGGGACCGTTACCAGCAACATGGATCAACACGTGACCTCCCTAGATCCGGTCGACCACGGGTCACTACCCCCGGGCAGGACCGCTACATCCGGGTACGCCACCTTCGGGAACGATTGACTACTGCCACCTCCACAGCCGCAGCAATACCAGGTTTGCGCAGGATATCCGACCAGACCGTACGGAACCGCCTACGTGAGGTAGGAATTCGTGCCAGACGTCCAGTTCGAGGTGCCATCTTAACACCACAACACCGTCGACTCCGACTGCAGTGGTGCCAGATTCATCGACAATGGCCTCAACTGCGATGGAGACAGGTGTGGTTCAGTGACGAGTCCCGATTTCTGCTCCGACGTCATGATGGAAGATGTCGCGTGTATAGGCGTCGTGGTGAACGTTATGCGGCAAACTGCGTGCAGGAAGTGGACAGATTCGGCGGGGGTAGTGTCATGGTGTGGGCAGCCATCTCACACACTGGCAGAACTGACCTGGTCCACGTGTAGGGCAACCTGAATGCACAGGGCTACATTGACCAGATCCTCCGGCCACACATCGTTCCAGTTATGGCCAACGCCAACGCAGTGTTCCAACATGACAACGCCAGGCCTCACACAGCACGTCTCACAACGGCTTTCCTACAGAACAACAACATTAATGTCCTTCCTTGGCCATCGATATCACCGGATTTGAACCCAATTGAGCATCTATGGGACGAGTTGGACCGACGCCTCCGACAGCGACAACCACAGCCCCAGACCCTGCCCGAGCTGGCAGCAGCCTTGCAGGCCGAGTGGGCCACCATACTACAGAGGTAATTAGAGTAACAATCAGAGCGTTATCGAGTTGTATGGACGTTTACGAGCGTTGCGCTACATAGCTAATTAGAGTAACAATCAGAGCGTTATCGAGTTGTATGGACCTTTACGAGCCTTGCGCTACATAGCTAATTAGAGTAACAGTCAGAGCGTTATCGAGTTGTACGGACGTTTACGAGCCTTGCGCTACAGAGGTAATTAGAGTAACAATCAGAGCGTTATCGAGTTGTATGGACCTTTACGAGCCTTACGCTACATAGCTAATTAGAGTAACAATCAGAGCGTTATCGAGTTGTATGGACCTTGCGCTACATAGCTAGTTAGAGTAACAATTAGAGCGTTATCGAGTTGTATGGACCTTGCGCTACATAGCTAGTTAGAGTAACAATCAGAGCGTTATCGAGTTGTATGGACCTTGCGCTACGTAGCTAATTAGAGTAACAGTCAGAGCGTTATCGAGTTGTATGGACCTTGCGCTACATAGCTAATTAGAGTAAAAGTCAGAGCGTTATCGAGTTGTATGGACCTTTACGAACATTGCGCTACATAGCTAATTAGAGTAACAATCAGAGCGTTATCGAGTTGTACGGACGTTTACGAGCCTTGCGCTACATAGCTAATTAGAGTAACAGTCAGAGCGTTATCGAGTTGTATGGACCTTTACGAGCCTTGCGCTACATAGCTAATTATAGTAACAGTCAGAGCGTTATCGAGTTATGGACCTTTACGAGCCTTGCGCTACATAGCTAATTAGAGTAACAATCAGAGCGTTATCGAGTTGTATGGACGTTTACGAGCCTTGCGCTACATAGCTAATTAGAGTAACAGTCAGAGCGTTATCGAGTTATGGACCTTTACGAACATTGCGCTACATAGCTAATTAGAGTAACAGTCAGAGCGTTATCGAGTTGTATGGACCTTTACGAACATTGCGCTACATAGCTAATTAGAGTAACAATCAGAGCGTTATCGAGTTGTATGGACCTTTACGAGCCTTGCGTTACATAGCTAATTAGAGTAACAATCAGAGCGTTATCGAGTTGTATGGACGTTTACGAGCGTTGCGCTACATAGCTAATTAGAGTAACAATCAGAGCGTTATCGAGTTGTATGGACCTTTACGAGCCTTGCGTTACATAGCTAATTAGAGTAACAATCAGAGCGTTATCGAGTTGTATGGACGTTTACGAGCGTTGCGCTACATAGCTAATTAGAGTAACAATCAGAGCGTTATCGAGTTGTATGGACGTTTACGAGCCTTGCGCTACAGAGGTAATTAGAGTAACAATCAGAGCGTTATCGAGTTGTATGGACGTTTACGAGCGTTGCGCTACATAGCTAATTAGAGTAACAATCAGAGCGTTATCGAGTTGTATGGACCTTTACGAGCCTTGCGCTACATAGCTAATTAGAGTAACAGTCAGAGCGTTATCGAGTTGTACGGACGTTTACGAGCCTTGCGCTACAGAGGTAATTAGAGTAACAATCAGAGCGTTATCGAGTTGTATGGACCTTTACGAGCCTTGCGCTACAGAGCTAATTAGAGTAACAATCAGAGCGTTATCGAGTTGTATGGACCTTGCGCTACATAGCTAGTTAGAGTAACAATCAGAGCGTTATCGAGTTGTATGGACCTTTACGAGCCTTACGCTACATAGCTAATTAGAGTAACAATCAGAGCGTTATCGAGTTGTATGGACCTTGCGCTACATAGCTAGTTAGAGTACCAATTAGAGCGTTATCGAGTTGTATGGACCTTGCGCTACGTAGCTAATTAGAGTAACAGTCAGAGCGTTATCGAGTTGTATGGACCTTTACGAGCCTTGCGCTACATAGCTAATTAGAGTAACAGTCAGAGCGTTATCGAGTTGTATGGACCTTTACGAGCCTTGCGCTACATAGCTAATTAGAGTAACAGTCAGAGCGTTATCGAGTTATGGACCTTTACGAACATTGCGCTACATAGCTAATTAGAGTAACAGTCAGAGCGTTATCGAGTTGTATGGACCTTTACGAACATTGCGCTACATAGCTAATTAGAGTAACAATCAGAGCGTTATCGAGTTGTATGGACCTTTACGAGCCTTGCGTTACATAGCTAATTAGAGTAACAATCAGAGCGTTATCGAGTTGTATGGACGTTTACGAGCGTTGCGCTACATAGCTAATTAGAGTAACAATCAGAGCGTTATCGAGTTGTATGGACGTTTACGAGCCTTGCGCTACAGAGGTAATTAGGGTAACAATCAGAGCGTTATCGAGTTGTATGGACGTTTACGAGCGTTGCGCTACATAGCTAATTAGAGTAACAATCAGAGCGTTATCGAGTTGTATGGACCTTTACGAGCCTTACGCTACATAGCTAATTAGAGTAACAATCAGAGCGTTATCGAGTTGTATGGACCTTGCGCTACATAGCTAGTTAGAGTAACAATTAGAGCGTTATCGAGTTGTATGGACCTTGCGCTACATAGCTAGTTAGAGTAACAATCAGAGCGTTATCGAGTTGTATGGACCTTGCGCTACGTAGCTAATTAGAGTAACAGTCAGAGCGTTATCGAGTTGTATGGACCTTGCGCTACGTAGCTAATTAGAGTAAAAGTCAGAGCGTTATCGAGTTGTATGGACCTTTACGAACATTGCGCTACATAGCTAATTAGAGTAACAATCAGAGCGTTATCGAGTTGTATGGACCTTTACGAGCCTTGCGCTACAGAGCTAATTAGAGTAACAATCAGAGCGTTATCGAGTTGTATGGACCTTTACGAGCCTTGCGCTACAGAGGTAATTAGAGTAACAATCAGAGCGTTATCTAGTTGTATGGACCTTTACGAGCCTTGCGCTACATAGCTAATTAGAGTAACAATCAGAGCGTTATCGAGTTGTATGGACCTTGCGCTACATAGCTAATTAGAGTAACAGTCAGAGCGTTATCGAGTTGTATGGACCTTTACGAGCCTTGCACTACATAGCTAATTAGAGTAACAATCAGAGCGTTATCGAGTTGTATGGACCTTGCGCTACGTAGCTAATTATAGTAACAATCAGAGCGTTATTGAGTTGCATGGACCTTTACGAGCCTTGCGCTACATAGCTAATTAGAGTAACAATCAGAGCGTTATCGAGTTGTATGGACCGTTTTCATTCACACTTTGGCTGTAGCGATATAGGACACGCCAGTCGATATCACACACACACGTGTGCTATTGGGGGTGTTGTCAAAAGTAACCCACGGCTTTCTTATCAACGGGTGTGTGTTGTCAAAAGTAACCCGTGGTTTTCTCATCAACCGGGGGGTGTTGTTAAGAAATAACCATATAGGGTTTTAAGATTGTTTCCTTCAAATGTCATTTTTGACCGAATGCGTTAGCCTGAGGTTAAAAATGAAACATTTGCGAGCATCAAATTGACAATAACACCGGCAAATAAACAAATTCCATATGGTTATGTCCATTGTTAACTGAATCGTTTTTCTACGGAACTAACTGTATTTTCATCTGATCCCGGACAAATAATGTAATTAACCAATCACAATACAGAACTCACTCGTCATCAGTTTACAATCAAAAGTAACGCGTGGTCTTCTCATCAAGCGGGATGTGTAAGTAATGCTATATTTATTACAATGTACAGTGACTGGAATCATTGCCTTGACTCTGTGTCAGGCAGAGCAACTGGCAACGTGTGATGTGCGCAGGACGGAAGTTCCAGTCCGGGAGTCTGTTTCGAGGGGTACACGTACTTTTTTAAATGGAAGTGTTACACGGGTCTATATGTAACTACTTAAATGGACGTGTTACACGAGTCTATATGTAATTACTTAGATGGAAGTGTTACACGAGTCTATATGTAATTACTTAGATGGAAGTGTTACACGGGTCTATATGTAACTACTTAGATGGAAGTGTTACACGGGTCTATATGTAACTACTTAGATGGAAGTGTTACACGGGTCTATATGTAACTACTTACATGGAAGTGTTACACGAGTCTATATGTAACTACTTAGATGGAAGTGTTACACGAGTCTACATGTAATTACTTAAATGGAAGTGTTACACGAGTCTACATGCAACTACTTAAATGGAAGTGTTACACGAGTCTACATGTAACTACTTAAATGGAAGTGTTACACGAGTCTATACGTAATTATTTAAATGGAAGTGTTACACGAGTCTATACGTAATTACTTAGATGGAAGTGTTACACGGGTGTATACGTAATTACTTAGATGGAAGTGTTACACGAGTCTATACGTAATTACTTAGATGGAAGTGTTACACGAGTCTATACGTAATTACTTAGATGGAAGTGTTACACGAGTCTATACGTAATTACTTAGATGGAAGTGTTACACGAGTCTATACGTAATTACTTAGATGGAAGTGTTACACGAGTCTATATGTAATTACTTAAATGGAAGTGTTACACGGGTCTATATGTAATTACTTAAATATAAGTGTTACACGAGTCTACAAATAATTACTTAAATGGAAGTGTTACACGGGTCTATATGTAATTACTTAAATGGACGTTTTACACAGGTCTATATTGTCACAGTGCTAAACTTCAACTTTATAACAATACGGATTATATCTTTATGTTTACAAGTGCATTAATTAGAATTAGTTAATTGGTAATCTGACGTCTGCCATGGTGTCCACTTAGTGTCTTGCCAATCAAACCAATTAGTGTCAAGCTCTAATTAAATATGTAACGAGCAATATAATACAGTGCAATTTAATTGTTGCCACGGATATTGCAGGTGTCTGAACGAGTACACCTTGACAGTTGTATATGACATAGATACGTGTTTAGTATGCGTCTTATAAATAAGGATAATTTACCCATGAAAGACAGACTCGGGAAGAACAGATACTGTTCACACGCCTGGAAGTTCTCTCACAAAGCACAAACTCTACTGGAAGATCCGAGAGACCGTTTTCTAACATAAGCAATGTCAACTCTACCGGGAGACCTGTCTGTCATTCACCCAAGAGTTCTGACGTGTATATTATCTGTAACACCATGTTGTTAACTTGTTAATGATGTTTCATGTTGGAAAGGAAAATATAAGAAACTGCATCACCAACTTGAGATTTATCTTCCTTCATTTGCATTCTGGTACAACAAAACTAAGAAAATTTACACTGTGTTAATATGTAATTACGTAAATGGGAGATTTACACGGGTCTACATATAATTACTTAAATAGAAGTCTTACACGGGTATACATGTAATTACTTCGATGGAAGATTGACACGGGTCTACATGTAAGTACTTAAATGGAAGTGTTACACGGGTCTACATGTAAGTACTTAAATAGAAGTGTTACACGGGTCTACATGTAATTACTTAGATGGAAAATTTACACAGGTCTACATGTAATTACTTAAATGGAAGTGTTACACGGGTCTATATGTAATTACTTAAATGGAAGTGTTACACGGGTATACATGTAATTACTTAAATATAAGTGTAACACGGGTCTACATGTAAGTACTTAAATGGAAGTGTTACACGGGTCTACATGTAAATACTTAAATGGAAGTGTTACACGGGTCTACATGTAAGTACTTAAATGGAAGTGTTACACGGGTCTACATGTAAGTACTTAAATGGAAGTGTTACACGGGTGTAGATGTAAGTACTTAAATGGAAGTGTTACACGGGTCTACATGTAATTACTTAAATGGAAGTGTTACACGAGTCTACATGTAATTACTTAAATGGAAGTGTTACACGAGTCTACATGTAACTACTTAAATGGAAGTGTTACACGAGTCTACATGTAACTACTTAAATGGAAGTGTTACACGAGTCTACATGTAACTACTTAGATGGAAGTGTTACACGAGTCTATATGTAACTACTTAGATGGAAGTGTTACACGGGTGTATACGTAATTACTTAGATGGAAGTGTTACACGAGTCTATACGTAATTACTTAGATGGAAGTGTTACACGAGTCTATACGTAATTACTTAGATGGAAGTGTTACACGTGTCTATACGTAATTACTTAGATGGAAGTGTTACACGAGTCTATACGTAATTACTTAGATGGAAGTGTTACACGAGTCTATACGTAATTACTTGGAAGTGTTACACGAGTCTATACGTAATTACTTAGATGGAAGTGTTACACGAGTCTATATGTAATTACTTAAATGGAAGTGTTACACGGGTCTACAAATAATTACTTAGATGGAAGTGTTACACGGGTCTATATGTAATTACTTAAATGTAAGTGTTACACGAGTCTACAAATAATTACTTAAATGGACGTTTTACACAGGTCTATATTGTCACAGTGCTAAACTTCAACTTTATAACAATACGGATTATATCTTTATGTTTACAAGTGCATTAATTAGAATTAGTTAATTGGTAATCTGACGTCTGCCATGGTGTCCACTTAGTATCTTGCCAATCAAACCAATTAGTGTCAAGCTCTAATTAAATATGTAACGAGCAATATAATACAGTGCAATTTAATTGTTGCCACGAATATTGCAGGCGTCTGAACGAGTACACCTTGACAGTTGTATATGACATAGATACGTGTTTAGTATGCGTCTTATAAATAAGGATAATTTACCCATGAAAGACAGACTCGGGAAGAACAGATACTGTTCACACGCCTGGAAGTTCTCTCACAAAACACAAACTCTACTGGAAGATCCGAGAGACCGTTTTCTAACATAAGCAATGTCAACTCTACCGGGAGACCTGTCTGTCATTCACCCAAGAGTTCTGACGTGTATATTATCTGTAACACCATGTTGTTAACTTGTTAATGATGTTTCATGTTGGAAAGGAAAATATAAGAAACTGCATCACCAACTTGAGATTTATCTTCCTTCATTTGCATTCTGGTACAACAAAACTAAGAAAATTTACACTGTGTTAATATGTAATTACGTAAATGGGAGATTTACACGGGTCTACATATAATTACTTAAATAGAAGTCTTACACGGGTATACATGTAATTACTTCGATGGAAGATTGACACGGGTCTACATGTAAGTACTTAAATGGAAGTGTTACACGGGTCTACATGTAAGTACTTAAATAGAAGTGTTACACGGGTCTACATGTAATTACTTAGATGGAAAATTTACACAGGTCTACATGTAATTACTTAAATGGAAGTGTTACACGGGTCTATATGTAATTACTTAAATGGAAGTGTTACACGGGTATACATGTAATTACTTAAATATAAGTGTAACACGGGTCTACATGTAATTACTTAAATATAAGTGTTACACGGGTCTACATGTAAGTACTTAAATAGAAGTGTTACACGGGTCTACATGTAAATACTTAAATATAAGTGTAACACGGGTCTACATGTAAGTACTTAAATAGAAGTGTTACACGGGTCTACATGTAAATACTTAAATATAAGTGTTACACGGGTCTACATGTAAATACTTCAATGGAAGTGTTACTCGGGTCTATATGTAATTACTTAGATGGAAGTGTTACACGGGTCTACATGTAATTACTTAGATAGAAGTGTTACACGGGTCTACATGTAAGTACTTAAATGGAAGTGTTACACGGGTCTACATGTAATTACTTAGATAGAAGTGTTACACGGGTCTACATGTAATTACTTAAATAGAAATGTTACTCGGGTCTACATGTATTTACTTAAATAGAAGTATTACACGGGTCTATATGTAATTACTTAAATATAAATGTTACACGGGTCTACATGTATTTACTGAAATGGAAATGTTACACGGGTCTACATGTAATTACTTAGATGGAAGTGTTACACGGGTCTACATGTAATTACTTAGATGGAAGTGTTACACGGGTCTACATGTAATTACTTAGATGGAAGTGTTACACGGGTCTACATGTAATTACTTAGATAGAAGTGTTACACGGGTCTACATGTAATTACTTAGATAGAAGTGTTACACGGGTCTACATGTAATTACTTAAATATAAGTGTAACACTGGTCTACATGTAAATACTTAAATGGAAGTGTTACACGGATCTACATGTAAATACTTAAATGGAAGTGTTACACGGGTCTACATGTAATTACTTAAATGGAAGTGTTACACGGATCTACATGTAATTATTAAATGGAAGTGTTACTCGGGTCTACATGTAATTACTTAGATGGAAGTGTTACACGGGTCTACATGTAAGTACTTAGATGCAAGAGTTACACGGGTCTATCTGTAATTACTTAAATGGAAGTGTTACATGGGTCTACATGTAATTACTTAGATGGAAGATTTACACGGGTCTACATGTAAGTACTTAGATGGAAGAGTTACACGGGTCTATATGTAATTACTTAAATGGAAGTGTTACATGGGTCTACATGTAATTACTTAGATGGAAGAGTTACACGGGTCTATATGTAATTACTTAAATGGAAGTGTTACAAGGGTCAACATGTAATTACTTAAATGGAAGTGTTACATGGGTCTACATGTAATTACTTAGATGGAAGATTTACACGGGTCTACATGTAAGTACTTAGATGGAAGAGTTACACGGGTCTATATGTAATTACTTAAATGGAAGTGTTACACGGGTCTACATGTAAATACTTAAATGGAAGTGTTACACGGGTCTATATGTAAATGCTTAAATAGAAATGTTAAACGGGCCTACATGTATTTAGTTAAATAGAAGTGTTACACGGGTCTATATGTAATTACTTAAATAGAAATGTTACACGGGTCTACATGTAATTACTTTAATAAAAGTGTTACACGGGTCTACATGTATTTACTTAAATAGAAGTGTTACACGGGTCTATGTGTAATTACTTAAATAGAAGTGTTACACGGGTCTACATGTAAGTACTTAAATGGAAGTGTTACACGGGTCTATATGTAATTACTTAGATGGAAGTGTTACATGGGTCTACATGTAATTACTTAGATGGAAGATTTACACGGGTCTACATGTAAGTACTTAGATGGAAGAGTTACACGGGTCTATATGTAATTACTTAAATGGAAGTGTTACAAGGGTCAACATGTAATTACTTAGATGGAAAATGTACACGGGTCTACATGTAATTATTTAAATGGAAGTGTTACACAGGTCTATATGTAATTACTTAAATGGAAGTGTTACACGGTCTACATATAATTACTTAAATGGAAGTGTTACACGGGTCTACATGTAAGTACTTAAATAGAAGTATTACACAGGTCTACATGTAACTACTTAAATGGAAGATTTACACGGGTCTACATGTAATTACTTAAATAAAAGTGTTACACGGGTCTACATGTATTTACTTAAATAGAAGTGTTACACGGGTCTACATGTATTTACTTAAATAGAAGTGTTACACGGGTATATATGTAATTACTTAAATAGAAATGTTACACGGGTCTACATGTAATTACTTAAATAAAAGTGTTACACGGGTCTACATGTATTTACTTAAATAGAAATGTTACACGGGTCTATGTGTAATTACTTAGATGGAAGTGTTACACGGGTCTACATGTAAGTACTTAAATGGAAGTGTTACACGGGTCTATATGTAATTACTTAAATGGAAGTGTTACACAGGTCTATATGTAATTACTTAAATGGAAGTGTTACACGAGTCTATACGTAATTACTTAAGTGGAAGTGTTACACGAGTCTATATGTAATTACTTAAATGGAAGTGTTACACGGGTCTATATGTAATTACTTAAATGGAAGATTTACACGGGTCTACATGTAAGTACTTAGATGGAAGAGTTACACGGGTCTATATGTAATTACTTAGATGGAAGTATTACACGGGTCTACATGTAATTACTTAAATGGAAGATTTACACGGGTCTACATGTAAGTACTTAGATGGAAGAGTTACACGGGTCTATATGTAATTACTTAAATGGAAGTGTTACAAGGGTCAACATGTAATTATTTGGATGGAAAATTTACACGGGTCTACATGTAATTATTTAAATGGAAATGTTACACGGGTCTATATGTAATTACTTAAATGGAAGTGTTACACGGGTCTACATGTAATTACTTAAATGGAAGTGTTACGCGGGTCGACATATAATTACTTAAATGGAAGATTGACACGGGTCTACATGTAATTATTTAAATGGAAGTGTTACACGGGTCTATATGTAAGTACTTAAATAGAAGTATTACATGGGTCTACATGTAAGTACTTAAATGGAAGATTTACACGGGTCTACATGTAATTACTTAAATGGAAGTGTTACACGGGGCAACATGTAAGTACTTAAATAGAAATGTTACACGGGTCTACATGTAATTACTTAAATGGAAGGTTTATACGGGGCTACATGTAATTATTTAAATGAAAATTTTGTCTTCCAACGTAGCCCAGACTTGAAGCTCGGTCGGTCTAGGATCGATCCCCGTCGTGGGGCTCATTATGTTATTGTGTTCGTTTGAACCCCTGCGTCACAACTGGTATACCAAGGGCCGTGGCATGTACTATCTTGTCTGTGACATGGTGCATATAAAAGATCCCTGGCTACTAATAACTTTTTTTTGCGGGTTTCCTGTCTTAGACTATATCAAAATAAACAAATAAGTGTATGTGTGTGTCTTCATGATCGAGGTATGTCCGTCCCGTCCCCAAGCCCCCACCCACCCTGGACCCGCGCCTGTCCTACGCTCTGTGTAACTGTATGTCGTGCACTGTGTACGATATCCTCCCCTCGAGGACCTATAGGTTCATATTGCAACTCGGAGAACACGAAAAGTTATTGATTTGCTGTTACGTGAAAGTGTTTGCCTAGACCACGGTCGTAAAAAACGTCCAGCTATGCGGACCGATAACTATCTGACTGAAGCTATCTGTACCTAAAGTGCTTATCAGCGGACCGATAACTATCTGACTGAAGCTATCTGTACCTAAAGTGCTTATCAGCGGACCGATAACTATCTGACTGAAGCTATCTGTACCTAAAGTGCTTATCAGCGAGCGCCAGTTACGACAGGTTTCCATATTAATCAATACCTCTGACGTCACACTATTGCTGTAACTGTAAACATTTGTTTCACACCCGTGAACAATGCAATTATATATCTCTGTGTCTTTATGTGATATAAATGTACTGACATGGAATACAAAGATGAGTGTGGAATACTCACTGGAAAATCACGCGTTACGCGTGTAGTACGTTTAGCACATGGGAAAATGTCGCATTGCATGTGTAGTACGTTTAGCACATGGGAAATCACGCGTTGTATGTGTAGTACGTTTAGCACATGGGAAATCACTCGTTAACCGCTTAGCACGTGTAACACATGAGTAATCACGCATTACACGTTTGGCATGTTTAGCACGTGTATCACGCTCAATGCCAGTTATTCACTGCTAAGAATTTACAATCTGATTTGTTCACGTTAGGTCTGAAAGAGTTCTTTCATTTCGATTGTTAGTTGTATAGATAGTGCTTGCCATTTTAATGCATTATTTCATTAACAATCTAAAATATGAGTTAATTTGATAGTAGCGCTGAAACAATTCATGAAAAGTGGATTGAACTGGAAAATGCACTCGAAAGTTGGGATTCGTCGACTTACTGGACCCGGACTTTATAAAAGAACATCTGATGCATACGTGTCAGAATTACCCATTGTTTGACATCCAATAGCCGATGATACGTGTCAGAATTACCCATTGTTTGACATCCAATAGCCGATCATACGTGTCAGAATTACCCATTGTTTGACATCCAATAGCCGATGATACGTGTCAGAATTACCCATTGTTTGACATCCAATAGCCGATGATACGTGTCAGAATTACCCATTGTTTGACATCCAATAGCCGATGATACGTGTCAGAATTACCCGTTGTTTGACGTGTCAGAATTACCCATTGTTTGACATCCAATAGCCGATGATACGTCTGAGAATTACCAATTGTTTGACATCCAATAGCCGATGATACGTGTCAGAATCACCCATTGTTTGACATCCAATAGCTGATGATAACCTCGTGTCAGAACAAACAGCATACTAAACTCACAGCTATGTAACCTCGTGTAGGTACCAACTAACAGTGTAATAAACTCACAGCTAGTTACCTCGTGTAGGTACGAGCAAACAACGTAATAAGCTCAAAGCTATGCAACCTCATTTAGGTACGAACAACCAGCATAATAAACTCACAGGTATGTAACCTCGTGTAGGTACGAACAAACAGAGTAATAAACTCGTAGCTATGTAACCTCGTGTAGGTACGAACACACGGCGTAATAAACTCACAGTTATGTAACCTCGTGTAGGTACGAACAAACAGAGTAATAAACTCGTAGCTATGTAACCTCCTGTTGATACGAACAAACAGCGTAATAAACTCACAGTTATGTAACCTCGTGTAGGTACGAACAAGCAGTGTAATAAACTCACAGCTATGTAACCTCGTGTAGGT